>NW_012267343.1:2691321-2750391 GCF_000151885.1 Dipodomys ordii | reverse complement strand
AGATAGATAGATAGATAGATAGATAGATAGATAGATAGATAGATAGATAGATAGATAGATAGATAGATAGATAGATAGATAGATAGAGATATATAGGGGAGAGAAAGTGGGGGAGATAGAGGTGGGGGGAATTAGGTTTGCTTTGTGAATCAGGACTGGTAAGAAGGAGTTTTGTCATTATGACCTCCCAGCCTCAGGAGTGGCTCTTGCAAACACAGGCCTTTTACAAAACAGTCTCAGGAAGAAAAGGGAATTTCCTGGGCCTTAGGTTCCAATTGCTGATGCGGCGACCGGCCAGCAGAGGGCAGCTGTGGGAAGCCGTCCAAGGACAATCTCCACCCCCATTAGAACTAATTAAGCCACGCAAGACAAGAGGCAAGTGCATTTCTGCAGGATGAAAGCAAACAGAAATATTTCTGAGTTGAGGGAAGTAGGCGTATCCGTAGGGAAGAACAATTTTCAGCTTCCAAGAAGCCGACTGGCTGGCTGGTGCCATGGTGGCTGCCTCCAGAGCAACTGGTCCCTGGGACCAGATCTGCAGGCTTTCTGGGAGCCCCTCCTCCCGCCACAGGCCAACAGAACAAGAAGAGTCTGGCCCAGAGGTGAAGATGCTGTGATGACTTAGTGGCTCGAGCCAAAAAGGCAGACAGTTTGGAACAGAAAAATCCAACCCGAACACACCAAGAGACACACACAATGCCCACAGATCTATGCTCACACAGCAGGGTCAAACACAAATGTATAGGCTGACCAAATAGTTTTGTCCTGACTTCCAATGATTTAAAAAAAAAATCAGACAATCTCAGATGAGTGGTTACTCGTCCTCTGAATGTTCTCACAGGGAACTGTCATCTGTGAGTACACGTGTCTGGATGTCACTCACACACACTCACTCACACACACCAAATACAAATGCTTAATCTACCAATGCAAATGTGTATTGAGGTAGAAGGCTGTGCTGGCTAATTTCTGTTGGAAAGCCAGAAATCCATACTGCCTCCACCACAAACCTGAGCAACCTCAAAATTTCCATTCTTCTGGAGCCTATTTCTCTATTTGTAAAACTGAACAAGCGAGCCTACCTAGGCTGTTTTCTGAAAATCACACAGCTTAGAAGCATTAAGATCTTACTCAGACCTTGGGAAAAACTGTAAGAAAACAAAGGATGAAGTGACCTTGTCCAAAAAGGTATGTATTCATTACCCGACTTCTGTAACTTTAACCCCTCTATACATCATCTTTATAATAATCATTTTAAAAAAATTGGGGGGGGGGAAAGATCTGCATCAGAAGTTGGGAAGCCACATCAAGTTTCAATGGCACCTGACACAGCTCCTCTTTTTAATGTCAGATTGCTAACCTTCGAGGAAGTATCAGCAAGGTAGTGACCTCGTCCCTGTCTCTGTCCCCAAACCATCTCTGGCAACAGTACAAGGGATGTCTCTAACCAATCAGACAGCTTGAAATGTGTAAGTTAATGCATCTACGAATTCCAAAGAGCACAGTTGGGCAACATATGTGATTTCCCTTTCTGTTCTCTTTTTATTTCCCCCCCACACACTTAAGTTTAGTACCGAGCATGAGACTCTCATAAACATATTTTCAAATGGCCATGGAACGTTCCTTCGCATGGTTATCTTTACCCCTCGACTTTGGTATTTGGCTGTTCCCTCTTCCACCCTACCCCATCTACTATAAATAAGACTCTGGGGGTGGCGGTGGAGGGGAGGAAAGCTTCACACTTGTATCCTTTCCCTATTTGGGGATTCTTTCTTTAGAAGAGAAAACCCAAAATTAAATTACTGAAGTTAAATCGTATTTTAAGATTCCTTACGCACATTGCCACGTTGTGTTTTTTTCCAAAACCGTTACCCTGGATCACATGATCAGAGGCAATACATGACTCTGTATCATCACTTTCTCAAAGAGCTTTAGCCCTCTTGTTTTTCTTTAAACTTTACTAATCCACCAGGCAAAAACAGTAATAATAATGTTATCTTGTGGTTTTAATAAGCCTCTCTTTGATTGCTAAGAGAGAGAAAAGGAACATTTTTCCCCTTGTATGTGTGCACTAGTTTTATTTCCTCATTTGAGAATTGCCTGTTCATGCCCTCTGTTCATTCATCTGCAGGGTCTTAGTGAATTTAATTGATTTCCATGGTCTCTTTACATAATAAAGATAGTAATCCTTTGTCATATTTGCTGTATTTTTCTAGTTTGCTTTATGTCTTTTCCTTTGTGGTTTCTTCTATCACTTCTAAGCTTATACAGCCACCCTATCCTCCAGAGACTTCATAAATATTCATTTCTAATTCCTGCTCTTCTTTTTCCTTCCTGGGGTAGTTTGACTCTAGTAGCTTAGGATTCCATGATACTACAGAATTCTGGGCCTTCAAAGATGAGCACTTTCAGCCATGGATTATGATTTCTGGTAGAGATCTCCCATGGTTCTTTCTATGTCCTCTTTTCTCTCTCGTTCCCTTTAGATTCTAAGTTTCCTGGAGGGAAGGAAGGTCTCCATCTCCTTCCACCTGTATTTAAAGAGAGAGGCACATAATGAGTAAGTGCTAAACATCTATTGTTTGAGCATCCTCCTAATCTTTCCCCAAACTGTGAGAGTACCTCCATGGCGAGGAGAAAGATAGCAATAGCTGAGTGAACAAAAGTGAGAGAGTATGGCATGCTGAAGACAATCAATAGTTCAACATGTCAATGACTGTGATCAGTGTGGAAATGGAAGTTGGACCTTACTGGGGAAGGGTTCTGGAGTCGATTTTGAGATTTTAGGCACAAAATAATTATATTTTCCACAGTGCAGCCAGGGTAATCTTTTAAACAAAGATAAAATCTGGTTATGCCATTCACCCTGCTCCATGTGATCCCCAGCAAAGCTTTTCCAGTTAGGATACAGTTAGGATTCCTAATGGTCTTGATCACACCCAGGCCTTTTCCAAATCTTATACCCTTAGCTCCTCATTGCTGGGCATCTGTGCCTAGCCAATCTGGTTCCTGTTCAAACATATCTGGCAGGCATAGCAGATGTTGGCTAAATTTGTATCACTGTGTCAATAACTAATTTTTTTGGGGGGGGTCCAGTTGTGGGGTCTGAACTCTGGGCCTGGGCACTATCTCTCAGCTCTTCAGCTCAAGGCTAGCGCTCTACCACCTGAGCCACAGCGCCACTTCCAGCTTTTTTTCTTTTTGCTTATGTGGTGCTAAGGAATCGAACCCAGGGCCTCAGGCATGCAAGGCAAGCGCACTACCACTGAGCCACCTTCCCAGCCCTCAATAGTCAGCTGGACTCACGGGGGGGGGGCGGGGGGTGGAGAGGAGAGGTGAGCAAGATCAGGTGTGTGTTTTACAAAGCAAATCCCACTGCCTTGCTGGACAGTGACTTGAATATAAGACACCAGAAATGAGTCAGGTAGGATGGAAATGGCTGGCATGAGAAGACTTTCTGGAAGAGACTTTGTTCCAGAGAGAGGCAGAGATCAAGACTGTCCTGTACTTGTCATTGGAACGGAAAAAGACAAACAAACAAACATAAATGTGCAATGGGCAATGTGTAGGCATCCAAACAAAAGTATCATAATTGGAGCAATATTCATGTCATGCATTAGCATTCAAAGGTTTTAATACTAGCCTACGATGAATTTGTCATCACCATTGAAATCAGGGGAACACAGTTATATCTCCTTATAGACTAAAAACAAAACAAAGCCACAAACTGAAGCTCTTGAAAGTTAACACAAGGTCTCGCAGCTTGTAAGTAGTAGATGTAGCCAAGAACTGAGGCCAGATGCTCATCCCTGTCTGACTTCCCTCCAAGCAAATGCTGCTGTATCACAATTTCCCCAGTGAGGAAGCCACCCTCCATGGACTGCTGCTGTGGGTAAAATCATGCCTTAGGGTTAATGATCCACATGAATAATTTCCTCTGGCCTTTGGTCCCTGAGAACAGAATTGCAGTGTCACTTCCTTCCTTAGGAGAGTTAAAATATCACAAGTCGGGGAGGAGGCCATTTGCAGCCACATTAACAGTAAATGCCATTTGCTCCCAGCAATATCTCTACATCTGACTTTTTCTTCCCTCCCCTGTGGCAGAAATTACAACAAAATGGAGCACGGACTGAGGAAAGAAAGAGATAAACAAGGATTGGAAAGAGACAGGGACTGACGCCTCTGTTCAAGTAGGCAGACAGGCTGCAAGGCCCAGATGTCCTTAGCCCCCTCTGGAGCCTGGGATATCTTTATGGAGATAGCAATTACAGGAAGGGTGGAGTGACTTGGCAGGAAGCTGGGACAGGCCCAGTGGAGTTGTATCTCAATGAAGGAGCCACAGAAGCAAAGAGAAAAGCTTGGAATACCCTAGGAGTCTCCTGAATGAAGTAGTTCCCAGCCCAACAACTTCACACCACCCAAAGCTTGACAATTGGTCAAAAGCCATCTGCTTCACAGAGCTTAACAATAACCATATGTGAACCTAGCATGTGTACATATCGCTCACATTTCTTTAGACTGGGAGAACGAGATAGAAGGGACTAGGCACACCAAGATTTGCCTCTGTTGTGAAAACAAAGCCGGAAAGACGTCACAGCACAGAGAAGGTGAAATGGGGATGCTGGGTCTAACCGGTGCCATCTTGGCCATGTGGTGGATAGGGAATTGGGTTTAACTAGTGCCAATCTTGTCTTCATGGTGGAGGAAGGTAAAGTCCTACCTCTCGGGTGGTAGATGTAAATGAATTCTTAGAAGCAGGGGCAGGGACTTGGATGGTAAGCTACTGGACCTGTCAGTCCTGGGCCTTGAACTCGCGAGACTTTCAAGTTTCCTGTGACCCTTCCCCCCTGACCCTGACACCATTTAGGCCCAGACTAGCTCAGGTACCATCACATAGTGCCTCGTGTCTGTGTCTCCTGTCTTGTGACCCCTGGCCCTCCTCCAGAAACCATGTCAGTGCTCCATTGGAGTTGATCTGGTTTGTTAGTAATTTTTTTTGGCTCTCTCAGCTTACTAACAGTGTTAAGTATATTAGAGGGGCTGCAGGCCCTTGAGACAGGAATCCATCTGCAGATACCGCTTTCTAATAAAGACTCCCAATTTGGCCTCCCAAAACGTAGCTTCTCAGTTTTCCGGTGACTGGATTCACAACTGAAATTTTACTTAACAACGGATCCCATCTGGAAGGCTCTAGAAGGCCCTGCATTAATGCTGCTCAGTCCTCCAAACTTTTCCCTTAGAGTGCATCCAAATATAAGTAGAGAGTCCATTTGAAAAGCCTTATTTCTGGTTGTGGTTCAGACCTGCAGTGTGGTTTTACACTTAGGCAAACTGTGCTATGAATAATTCGGCTTTTCCGAGACAATATTTATATTATAAAGGAACAAGTTAAGGTTGAGGGAACAAAATACTCTCCCAATGTGCACCAAACAAGAACCTTGAGGGGCTGGGAAGGTGGCTCAATGGTAGAGCGCTTGCCTTGCATGCATGAGGCCCTGGGTTCGATTCCTCAGCACCACATAAGCAAAGAGAAAAAAGCTGGAAGTGGAGCTGTGGCTCAAGTGGTAGAGCGCTAGCCTTGAGCTGAAGAGCTGAGGGACAGTGCCCAGGCCCAGAGTTCAGGCCCCACGACTGGACCCCCCCCCAAAAAAAAAAACCTTGAACTGCAGCAGCAATCCATCAAATGACTTTTCTTTCTCTCTTCCCTATTTTCCTCTTCCTTCATCATTCTTTCTCCATGCTTTCAATGTTTTTCACTCACTCACTCATTTACTACTTGTTTGTTATTATTTTGGACACTTTTTTCCCATTTCTGAAACTAAATCCATATTTTTCGATAAGTCTCTCATATTAAATAAAAATAAATTTTCTACTGTCACCTACTTCAAGACACATCGTCTAAAAATCATTATAAAAGAAATGTAATGGTTTCCTTTAGGCTTTCTGGTTTTTTTGCGCCTAGATAAATATAGACATCATTTTAAAGTAAAAGTGGGTGGAGCTCCTGGATGGTATCATAGGAACAGGGAGAGGAAGCTGCAGAGAGCACAAACTCATTCATTTATTCATTTAGATGAATGGAAGAATTTTTGATATTGCAAGTTCATTATAAGTCAAGTGCTATGTCAGATCTGCTCCATGGAATCCCCAACTCAATACAAGCATGACAGCGGAAGTAGCCAGGAAGTTGGAATGAACTCAGTGTGGCAACAGGAGTGGTACCTAAGGAGAGTGCAGATGAAAGACATAGAGATGAATTCCATATCATCAGGATATTTCCTACGACACTGAGGCTGCTTAGCCAAGCAAAGGTACATATACAGCAATCTGAAAAGCAAAAAAGAGAGTAATGTTCAAGAAGTCCCACTGGGCTAGGTACTGGTGGCTCACACTTGTATTCCTTGTTACTCAGGAGGCTGAGTAACCCAGGCAGGTAAGTCTATAAGATTCTTTATCTCCAATGAACCACTAGGAAACTGTGGTTCAAAGTGCTAGTTTTGAGCAAAAGAGCTTAGGGAACAGTACCCAGGCTCTGAGGTCAAGCCACATGACCACCAGCAACAAAAGGTCCCACTGGGCTGTATACAAAGGAAAATATGCTAGAGCAGGAGCTACAGCTAAGAGCTGAGGATGTAAATTAGAGACCAAACCAGGCATATCTGGGTTCACACTTGTGTTTTTAATTAGAAAAACCAAGTGTTGACTATTCAATATCCACACATACATACCCTCCCTTAGAAGGAACAATCTTTGGAAGCAAATCTGGTTTCTTGGGTTGTTGAGAATATAGAGTATGAGGACTAAACTCTGCAAAGTGGCTGTTATTTAAAAATAGAGGGTTTTTGTTGTTATTCCTCAGGTGTATGAGGCTACTGGAGCAGATGATAGTCATTGAAAAGGTAGTTTGTCATTCTCATACACTGGAAAGTAAGAGGACTTGCCATACAATGGTAGTCTACATGAGGAAAAAGTACACACTTCTGTTGTGGCTGTGTGGGGAGCGCTGGATGAGGCAGAGTAAGCAGATTTAGAATTGGCTAAGTCAAACAATTTCAGTGGGCTGTAGGGTACAAGAGAGAGTCCTCTCAGTCTGGTATCTGATATGGAGTAACTAGAGAAGGGTAAGATTAAGCCAGACATAAGAACCCAGTAAAAGAAGTAGCGAGGGGAGTAGGGTTTTGATGGCCGACAGGTATTTACAGGCAAACTACATGTGCACACGAATCCTTTGCTATCTTTAGGATCAGAGAAACCCTGGAGACTGGCAAATTCCTGAAAGATCAGAAAGGCTCTAAGGTGTCCAGGCATCAAAAAACAAACAAACAAACAAACACAGAACATGAGCAGGTGTGGTTAGTGCAATGTACAAATTTCTAAAGGTTAAAGGATTGGTCCCCAGGGCTGCCCTCTAGTGTGGTACTGGAACTTTTGAGAAGTAAGGAGTTGTGAGAGATCCTCAGGTCATGGGGTATGCCCTTGAAAGGGATTGTGGGAGCCAGGCCTTTTCCTGTTTCTCTCTTTTGTTTTCTGGCCATGGGTGACTGGCCATGAGTAGTTTTCCTCCACCACAACCTCTTCATCATTTGCTAACTAGCCTCACATCTATAGGAGGCTCAAAACCATAAGTCTAATCTTGGATTGGAACCTCCGAAACTATGACCCAAATGAAACCCATCATTTTACTTTATAAGGCAATTAGCTCACCCATGTCATTATAGTAACAGAAAACTGACTAGTGTGGGCCAAGGGATTTTGGTCCTCTAGAATCTAAAGAAGTTGATGCTGGGCTGAGGTGTATCTCAGTAGTAAACATGCTCAGCAAAGGTCCAATCCTCAGCACCAGAAATAGCATAAAATGAAAATCAAGAAGTTGATCTCGTAAAAATATAGAGAGCAGTATCATGCTTACCAGAAATTGGGAAACTTGAATAGGAAGAATTTACTCAAAGAATCGTAGTTAAATTGTGGTTAAATGAGAATGAGTTCCAGGAATGTATTGTTTAGCATAGTGACAACAGCAATGACAATGCAAAGTATTGTATTCTTGAAGACCATTCAGAATGGGTAAGGGTTCTTACCATTTGTGAGTTAATTCATATGTTTACTCATTTCACAATATATGAGTGTGGTGTGTGTATTCTTTAAAACATCGTGTTGGGGAAGGGTGAGAACATTTAAGAGGATGACATTGAATATGTTGTACTTATAAACTGCTTTATTAAATGGTACTTCCTTTGAACAACTACTTAAAGACAACAAAAAAAATTAAAAGAAAATCATGTTAGGCATGATAAATGTAATTTCATCCATCCTTTGAAAAGATAAATAAATAGAAAATACACATCCACTAAACTCCTGGAACCTTTTCGGCCTCGGTTTCTTAATTCACTTCAAAATGCACTGTTTAATTGGTAGTAAATGGCCAACACATTTATACAATTATGACCACTATTTAGAATTCTTCCACAGAGGTACTAAGCATATCATATTAATTTGGGCCTAATAAAATATTTCTAGCTCTCAGATCTGTACAAAAATAGATGAGTGATCGCTGCTGATGGTTGGCTGCACACTTGGAGGGGGGTGCTGTTTAAGGATTTTGAGACTACTGTACCAAAATATAGCCAATGGATTAATAGAGTGGATGAAGTGTTGGATTTAGAGATTTACCTAGGTCGACCCCAATCTGGAGGATTCAAGTTTTGTGGTTCCATAACTCGAATCCTACTGGATTGGAAGAGTTTCTGAGATCTAAACTACATCAGACTCAATTTTGATAAATCAGACATCTAAAGCTCAGATTTAGGCAGATTTCTTTCAGGGAGGGTGAAGCTAGAACAAAGGAAAAGGTTAGAGAGAGAGTGGTCAACTGAGGGATGTCAGGGCAGGGTGGGAGTGGGACTATCAGCTATTTCTTTGTAAAGCTATCAGCCCTCAAATCACTCAGGGGGATGAGTTACTAAAATATTAACAGGTCACAAGTAATTGATGTTTCTCAACTCAATTAGAACCTAATTTGGGGAATATGCTTTTCTGAAGAGGTTCATTAGCTAAATTTGCCCTCCCTCCCCTCAATTTTTCAGTTCACAAAAGATGAATGGGCCCAATACATGGGCACTTGGCTGGTGCCCTGGGAGAAAAGATAGATGCATTAATGTAGATGGGAACACAAATCACTTCCCATCATTGAAGCAGCAAGTCATTTGGAAAGCCTGCTCATCTCTAGGTACTCATTCACCCATGTGGGCTCACCAAAAGTTACAGGGGCCAACAGATGCCTGCCACCATGCAACTCTAATATGCAAAAGCATCTTAGAAGTCTTCAGTGCAAACAATTCCTCGATTTAAGAAGGGATCCTGACCATGTGGAATGAGCAAACCCAAGCCAAGCAAAGCAAAAAGAAACAATACCTTCTCATAGTAGAAGAAAGTTCCTGCGAGATACCCTGCTGACCTCGGTATCCACCCCAAATAAAGCTAGCCTGGTGAATTCCAAAGAGGGAAAACACCATCATGTATAGATGGCTCACCCGCGTAATCCTAACTACTTATGTATAGATGCAGAAAAAAAATCACCGTTCGAAACCAGCTCAGGCAGAAAAGTATGAGAGCTTACTCCAAAGTAACCTGCAAAAACAAATCCAGGCTGGAAGTATGGCTCAAATATTAAACTTCCAGGCAAGCAAGCTGACCAAGTACAAACTCCAGTACTAGCAAAAATTTAAAAAATGACAAGGAACTTTTTGGATTTGTCATTTAGCATGTTTGTTGTTCTCTTCAGCCTTATCTTTTCAGTAGAAAGCATTCTACGTTCTTTCAAATATACTGAACATTGCTTCAAAGCCATAACTCTCCTGGAACTAAGTGCCACATACCCTCTCCTCCTGCTTTTCTCCTTTTTGTAATGTATGTATGTATGTACATATGCATGTACTTACTTTCCTTTAAATTGACACATAATAATTATGAAAATCAGTGGTAATTTGATACATGTGAGCAATGTACAATTATCTCCTTGAATCATTTCCCTGTATGTGGAGTCTTCAGACTCTTCTATGTCTTTATAAAGTACAACACAAAATGTTGTGAACTATACTTACCCTACCTACTGTGCTGTAGAACTCTGAAGCTTATTTCTGTACTTAAGATATAGCTTGGTACCCATTGTACAACCCCCCTCCCTCACTTTCCCTTACCCTCTGGTCATCAACAATCTACTCTCTCTTCTGCATCACATAGTTGACCTGTGAGCACGTTCCTTTTTGTTTACAATCTTCTAAAGTATGATGCTCCTAAACTGCAGACAATTTCTCAGGTATTGTTTGGAAATTTCAGATACAGTTCCTTCCTTGTGGATAGACGATAGGACCTTTTTATGGAGTGTCACTTTGTGTTAGGCATATGCTAAATAGTTTAGTTCTAAATACCATTATAATAGGATGGTTACACATTATATGTTACATGTTAAACATTATATATTACACAATACCTAATATACATGACACATTAGACATTACATATGAGGAAGTAAATGTGCATAACAGTAAAATAATTTACACACAACCAAGTGGCAAACATAGTAAAAGCTGGAATTTGAACCTAGGACTCACTGATTTTTAACCACTATTCTACATTGTATCAACTTAAGTCATCAAATTCTGGTCATTCTGTCATAAGTTTATGACATTTTACAGTTTGGAGTACTTTCACATAAAATGGCTTTTACTCTGAGAAAGATAGGATACCCCCAGTTCCTTAAATCTTTGGTGGGTAGGACAGATGTTCTAAATAAGGTTTGCTCCATCTAATACAACATTTGTTACTTTAAAAACTATACATCAAGTATATAGCTCTTTAAATTTTAAATCATGCAGCCTTCTAAGTTGCACTTGGGTCCTTCCTGCTGATAATACCATCCGCTGAGATAATTCTGGGTTTTTAATTTGTCATTGATGGCATCTGAGCATCTCTATAACTAACCAACATGTCTTCTATGTCTTCAGTCAAACCACATATGTATGTGTTAGTGAATACATTTTCCAAGACAGGGAGCCACATGCTTTCAAGTAGGTTTCCTAATCTTTCAGCCACTAAAAAAATATCCACCTGCTTTTCCAGCTCAGTGATTTCCAAACCAAAATGACCTTCAGAATCAACTGGTTTACCAAGAACCAGCTCTATCAGAATTTCTGAGAAATATGAATGTCGGTATAACCTCCCTGGAGACTTTAGGTTTATTTACACCTGATTTAGTCCACATGTTTCCTGACTTGTCTCAGAAGGCTATAATGAGAAAGTTAACCAAGTCCTTTGCTTGAAATCAAGACATATTATATTCCTGGGATTCTCCTGTATGATACACCCATAATAAGAGAAAATTAGGTTACTTCCATACATAATTTATAAGTACATAAACTAGTAAAGCTCAAAATTGATTTTCAAAACTTGACCACAGTTAAGGATTAGTCTGTTTTTTTAATTTGCCAATGAGAATTACAAATCTCATAATAATGAAAATAATTTTGGATTACCTGGTACATGTCTAACTTTACCACTGAAACAGAAATCTGGAGATACTTAAGTAACTTTCTCAAGATGATTCAAAGTCAGTGGCAGAATCTAAACTAGACTCAGAATTATGTAAATTGAGCTCATTATGCTTTTCTATACATTATGCTGAAGCTCATATTTGCACTTGGCTTTAGAATTCATTGCTTTTGTTTGATTTACTATATATCAAATGGCCTTCCTTATTCAATTTTGCTTTCGCTGATGTACAAATGAATTTATATTCACAGAGCGCAAGCCAACTAATGGCAGAACAGAGGGGAAGAGAAAAATAAAGGAAGTGTTTCAACCATATTCCCAAGGATGTGAAGTCAGACTGAAATTTAAATATTTTTGAAGGAAATCCACAGAGACAGAATTAGGCTCAAAAATTGACAGGATAGTAGAAAGTGATTTTGGATAAGCCAATAAAAAATTACAAGACTCCAGGTGGTGAGAGTCTTAGGAGTCTAATTTTGCTATGGAAACATGCATTTCCAATACATTCATTTGTTTAATTTATATCTAAAAGTTAATTAACCTACATCATATTTTTAAAAGAAAAATTAAAGCTGAAGCCGCATTACAAGGACATAATATTCAAACGGAGACCCACTTACATTCATGAGAGAACTGGTATAATATGAAATCAGAAAATATTTGACTCTACAAGATACTTCATTCATTACTATTGTGGTGATGATAGTTATAGTAACTCTGGAGTTCTTGCTGTGTGTTAGACACAAAGCTAAGTACTTTTCGAATGCTGCCGTACACAATAGCTAGATGACTGTAGGAAGAAGCCTTGTTTCCATGTTACTGAAAGGGAAGAAAAAGTCACTAGCCTAGAAGTAAATGTCAGTCAACAATATGGCTTGAGACTACACTTATTTTGACTTGAGACCCAACTTGCAAACATATCCAAGGAAAGAATTTAAGGTTCAGAACCAAGAAATCATAGAAGCTTAACATATGTCTCTTGCTATGTACATTGAGTGTCACAGGCAATGGTCTGACTTCGGCATACTTGTCTCATTTTGAGATTATTAAGACATAACTGATGGAAAATTATTATTTTTAAAGGTACATATTGAAAATAATACTCCAATACAAGCAAAAGCAACCTTTTTCTGTGTGGCACTACAATTAGTTTGAATGACTCCCCTTGACTGAAAACACACTCCTATTTGGAACTTTGGCATTCTCTATACACAACTGCAAAATTACTCTGAAATTATTCATGCTATCAGCGTATCTTGGCATACAATTGTTTTCGATTTTTGCCAGACGAAAAGGAAATGTATGCATTCTATTCTTTTATTTTTTGGCACATTATTTTCTATTATCCAACTCCATTAGCCACTGCAAGGAGGCTGTAGACAACACATATTAAATACTTACTAAGTTTTAAACTCTTGGCAGGCATTGATCTCTTTCAACTTCATCACAGGCCTGCAAAGAAGAACATCCTTCTCTCTCTTTGACAGATAAAAAGGGAAATGCAGTTCACAAAGGCTACATAACTTACCCCGGGTTGCCCAACTGGTGAGTAACAATTTCATGGTGTAAATTCCACAGCTTAGGCTCATTCATCTACTGCAAGCTTCCTCTCAAAGGTAAACTCAACACTAGACTAAAAAAGAAATCTAAAGAAAATCCATGCTGTGTATTCAAGACCACATCGCAAGTCCATGGTGGGTTCAGGTTGAAAGCCAAATTTAAAGCTTCCTAGATTACAGGAAACTCTGCATTATTGCTATTTCCTTTTTTTATAGGAGACCTAGATGAGTTTTAATTGAAATGATGGATTCCTGAGCACATTGTAACTTGAAACACAAATACCACAGGAGGGAGTGTCAATAGCATTGTCTACTTTATTTTTTCCAGACATTTCAGGAAGTGAACTTGTTGGCCCATCTATGCAAACACAGATGCAGGGAACAATGAGTATGATATTCAATGTATGGATCTCCAGGGAACTAATTTATGTAAGGGTTGGGAACATGCCCAGAAGGTCTGCAAATAAATCAGGGTGCATCCATGTAGTCACAATCCTCGTTATTGAAGCTAACAAGCCTGGCCTCTGTGTTCCATCCTTCTCTCTTTCAACAAGATATGCTAAGCTGAACTAAGAGAGATCAGAGAAGAAGAGCCACGAAGTTAAAGTAGGGGAGAAAATTCTCCTTCCGGTCCTTATATTTCTGCTACATTAGTGATAGTTTCTCCCAACCTTATAGATTCCCCCTAACTCCTCATCTCATACATGGCCCTTGATTTGAGCCTCCTGTGGTCCCCAGCACTAGTTACCATTCCTATAAACCATTCTCCATACTAGCTAAAATAACCCCAAACCTACATAAGAATCTGTCCCTCTCTCTTGCTCTAAACCCTTTCAACCGGCTCTGTCTGCATTAATAAATGAGCTACCAGCCTGGCACTTGGGACTTTGCATAACTGGCTCCTACTTCTCCCCGGTATCTTCCCTTCCAAAAGTTCAAGAAGACTGGCACCACACTTAGCAAGGCTAGGACTAGGCTGTGGTGAATGTCACACTCACCTTGGGAGAAAGATGGAAGGAAATGCCAAAACTCCATAAGCAAGACTGATGACACACTAATGCAATATTTTAATGGCTCACAATCAATGCAACTCAATCCACGATGAACAAACTATCAAACGTTCCTACAAAATTTTCTGTGCCAAGTCAAATTGGAGCCTGAGGCAAAAGGAAAAAAAAAAGATCAGTATTACTGATTCTCTTCACTTAAACTTTTGATATTTTATTCATTGTGGATTTTTGGCATTGATTTTAAAAATTATATATTAATGTTAAATATTAGTCCTAATCCTGCCTAACTGTTAGGCCTGAAATGTGATGATATTAGAATTCAAACAATCTCAAAGAACTGGTGAAAGGAGACATTTTGAAATTGATTGAACAAAAGAAGAAATTACAACTTGGAGGGAGAGAATGGGATAATTTAGCCATCAGATCATGCTAGCAACAAAAGACTAGAAAGGACAGTAACATGGAGAGTTAACTTTTGCCATATTTTGCCAACATTTCATGCCAGCATTGGGGGAGCCTGAGAGATCCACCATTGACCTCCATGGCACAGATGAGGACAAATGGAGTAGATGTTAATGGTAAAGAGGAGCCTAGTACAGCACTGGTGGCTCATGCCTGTAATCCTAGCTACTCAGAAGGCTGAGATCTGAGGGTCACAGTTCAAACTGAGCCTAGGGAGGAAAGCCCAGGGGACTCTTATCTCCAATAAACTATTCAGAAAAAAGCCAGAAGTGGCATTGTAGATCAAGTGGTAGAATGCTAGCCTGGTAGAGCACCATCTTTGAGCATAAAGTGGCTCAAGGACCGCATCCAGGCCCTGAGTTCAAGGCCCAAGACTGTCAAAAAAGAAAAGAAAAGAAAAATGAATAAAAGAAAAAAAGCACAAAGTATAGTAATAGGGTTCTGGCATGATCTGTGGTAATGGTGAAAGCTTTCTTAGGAAAGGCACATTAAAAGCACATTTGGGTTGAGGTCTTAGGGTTAGGAATAATTACATTAGGTAAGGAGAAAGGGGAGTATTGCACACAGTAGGTTTGATCATATAAAATGATCTTGAGGTGCAAGGAGCTCTGGTCTGCTGTAGGAAGATAGGGATGTGGGCAGGTGTCAGGGAATAAAAAGAACCTTTCAGTTCTCAGGATGCCTCGCTTTGTTCTGGAGAAACAGAAAGGCATGGAAGGGTTTAAGCTAGGGATTGAGAGGACTGGAACTGAGTTCTTCAGTGCTTCACTGGTAGGGAGTGAAAGACACAGAAGCTAGCAGGACACGTGTGAGGGGCCTCTGAAATATGAAGGTGACAATGAGAGACTTGTGTACAAGCTAAGACTATCTAAATGCAGTGCTGGCCCTGACTACTTCAGCTTATCAGGGACGGCATTAGCAATCATGAAAATGGGGAGCAAGCACTACAAAAGTAAAATTGGCAGGGTTAGTTCTCAATAACTGCTTCTTGTTTGAGTAGAAATTAATATCTGATGCCTTCTGGAGAGAGAGAGAGAGTATACACATTATGCAACTGTTTAAAAATTGCTCCATTATGTTCTCCTAGCTTTTTTAATGTCATCAAATGTCACCTCTTTCTGGTTGTGTGCATGTAACATGACATGTAATTAATCCTGTAGGTAGCAGGATGTGTAATTAAGCATATATACACGGTGACTTGTAATTATGCACACATTTATTGTGATGTGTGCATTGGTGGATAGTTCCTGGTGTGTGTAATTATGCATGTGTCAGATGACATGAAATCACAACTCATTCTGAGCACAGACTAAGGTCTCAACTCCCACCTCGACCTGTTAATTGGTATTAGCCCACCTCTTTGAGAAAACACATCTTTGGTACTTGAACTTGTTACTCTGAGGCAAGGACTCATGAAGCATCCATAGATACCAAAAAGAAGGCTCTGATTTCATTCAGTATGTTTATACTTGCTGTGCAATAATTATCCAAAATAGGTTATTAGAATGATTTACAAACAACACACCAAGCATAATAAAAGGTAAAAGATACATATAGAGTAAACTGAATGATATAAATTCTCTAATAATCCCACCTGTCGAAGAAATCAGCCTGGTATAAATGTGAAGGAGGGAATATGTTGCATTGCTTGGTAATCATCTGACATTTCTTTGTTTTTTCTTTTTTTTCCTTTTTTTAATTGTGAAAATTAATTACATGGGTAAGATAGTGAGTACATTTCTTATCAAGCATTGTTGCCTCCTCCTTTGTTTCCCCTTCCCATCCCTTCCCTTCTCCACCCTCACACACCACCACCACCACCACCACCACAACCACCCTCATCTGACATTTCCTAAACCGGACTGTCTACCAGCTGAGCCCAACTAGTCTACAACTTATCTACCTACAATTCAACGTGGGCATTAGATTGAACTGAAGTCTCACACTGCCATAAATAAACTTCAGTGCATACATGATTTGACCTCCTGAAGCCTGTCTCATGTGTAAAATAAGAACATGTGATAATATCTTTCTCAAGCTCATGATTAGGATTCAATGAGATCACATCAAAAAGTATTGTATGTAATACATTAGGGTTCATGGATTCACTCGATGGAATTTACATATATTATCTTGTTCAACTCTTACTGTACTCACACAACATAGATATTATTTCTCCAGGTGAGGATTCTGATGTTCTGAAATATTAATAATACCACAGAGCTATAATAAAGGGAGGAGGAGTTGAAACCCAGCTCTGTGTTACCTGAAGCCTATGCATTCTATCAACTATGCTCTTTCCTTTTGGTTACAATAAGAGCTTGCTTAAGGGCTGCAATGCCATTCAGTGGTAGTATGCTTGCCTGGCATCCACAAGGCTCTGTGTTTTATCCCCAGTCCCACAGTAAAACAGAAGTGTTGATTTTATTATAGTCTTTATTTAGCACTATGTTTCAATATATACATATATGTGTGTGTATATAAACATCAAAGTAATAAATATTATATATTATATAAAGGAGTATATTAATGAATTTCTATTCATATTAATGGAAATTAATATTATTTCATATATAGTATATTTTAATATACATTATATATAATATATAGCAAATATAGGTTACATTTCATATGCTTTATATATGTATACTTCATATATATAATATGCATACATACTTTATATATGTATATTTCATATATATGTATGTATATTATATATGAAATATGCATATGTATTCATATATAATATACATACATGTGTGAAATATATAGTATATATGGAATATGTGTATGGAATATATTATATATATGTATGTATATAATATATACTTATATAATATACATGTGGAATACATATATATTTATATCCCTGCTGCTAGTAAAATGCACTCATTGTAGAACACAGAACACAGAGGTGAAGAATAGAAGCATTATATCAAGAGTTCAAAATAAGAATTTGAGAGTAATTACAACTAATATGAGTTTAGCTTCAGTTTCCTCAACTGGGACCCTGTTCATATGGATTTGTTAATATTTTATTTGTATTAGTGATCTAACTAAGTGTAAATTTATAATAGAATCCACAGAACCTGACTCATAAAACAAACTTAATGGTGACTGCTATGGTCATTTTTCTTCTCTTCTTCCTCCATCTCCTCCTCTTCTTCCTCTTCTCCTTTCTCCTCTTCTTCCTCTTCCTCCTCCCCCTTTTCCTTTTTTTCCACCATATTCATCTCTTTGGTCTCTTAGCATCTAACATTTTTTTACTGAACTGAGTCCTGCTCAGTAAATGAACGTTTTTTTTTTTTTTATTGTGAAAGTACTGTACAGAGGGGTTACAATTACATGGGCAAGATAATGAGTACATTTCTTATCAAGCATTGTTGCCTCCTCTTTGTTTCCCCTTCCCATCCCTTCCCATACCTCCCCTATCCCCCCTCACCCGATCCCTCCCCCCAACCAAATGAATGTTGAATTACATCGAGTGCGATATTTTACTGAAAACCATCTAGTCTGGAGATAGATTTCTTTCGATACAGAAACTTTGAACAATGGAAAGAGGTTCTTGGGGACCACGAAAGCTTCTGCTGCTTTGTCAGCCTATTGGGCAAATGATGTACAGAAAAGAAAAGATCTTTCAGGGTGCCAGCCTCCTGGCTTTCCCAGCCCTACCCTGCCTCCTCCACCCCAGCCATGTGCTTCCATGAACAAAGTCACCAGCATCCCCCAAACACTGTCTGTCTCCCATACTGGGTTATTGTGTCGGCAGTGGGACATAGGGGTTCCAAGTGACAGGGGGCTGTCATGAGGCTGAAATATTTTCTGTCTGCATAGGAAAAAGGGTTTTGCTGGAAAGAAGGAAGGGAGGAACACAGGTGCATGATGGGACTTGGCAACTAATTTCATTTCCTTGTCAGAAATGATCTTCACTCTTATGCTAAAGATAGAAGCATTGTCCGAAATGGAGAAGGTCTTAAAGAAGACACTACAAGACCCCCTTCCATACAGAACAAGAGCCAATGGGAAGTACGTTGGATTCAACCAAAGTTCGCCTTATCCATCGGCCCAGACTATCTGAATTTACCTGGTCTACTTTGTGAGTCCTGTACTTGTCCCAGACCTTGATCCACTGTTCAGGAAATAGACAAGACAAGTTCTGATCCTGGTGGTAGTCAACAACAAAACCTTTGCTTAGTTACACATCTGCCACCACTGTATTACAAGTCCATGTCTTCTAATCCTGCCCTTTGCTATTTATCTTAATGTTCCTCACTACAAAATTTGGTCTTGGACCATCTAAGAACTTGGCTGGCTCAGTTTGAGAGATCCAGCATTAGAGTACTTTTAGGTGCTTTATCAGACCTATTAAGAGAATGAAGCAAGTTTCTGCCACATGTCTGGTACTGAAACCTGGAAGGAATAGCCTCTCTTCCTCTCCCCTCTCTCCTCCCATTTACATAACAGTGAACCAACTAAGCTGTCTTAGAAGAAGAGTGTCTTAGTGATCCACCAGCTTTCCATGGCTAACAAGTCATGCCACATAAGTATAATTATACTGAGATGCATACCAAAGAAAAAAATTATAAACTTGGGCTGGGAAGGTGGCTCAATGGTAGAGTGCTTGCCTTGTATACATGAGGTCCTAGGTTCGATTTCTCAGCACCACATAAGCAGAAAAAGCCAAAAGTGGTGCTGTGGCTCAAATGCAAGAGCTGAGGGAGAGCACCCAGGCTCAGAGTTCAGGCCCATGACTGACAAGAAAAAATCTTCACTGCACAAGAAGACTGAATTACTGGGTCTCTCTTTAGCCTTGATGCTAAGTGAACTGAACTCCAAGACATGGACACAAGAAGATTTTTCTTTGTTGTTGCTAATGAACTAAGTGATTTCTTGTTTCTTTTGTATGTTCTTCCCCCTATAGTTTATCCCCTGTTGTCACTGTATTGGATTTTGGTTACTCTTTACTGCATATACATTTATCTGAACTGGGGAATGGGAACAACAGAATGGTGAGACAGAAATGTACTTATTAACTTACTTACATAATTGTAACCCTCTGTTCATCACCTTGACAATTAAAAAAGAAAAAGAAAGAATTAGGTGCCTGCCGGTGGTGGCAGCAGTGACGTGTCTGCAGTGGATCAAACAGTGGCATGGACAGAGGCCGCAGCTGTGGCCAAGCCCAGTGAGGGTTCCACATACCTTCACTGTGAATTTAAAATCCAGGAATGGTAGCCCACAGTCCAGCTGTGCACACATGGAAGCAGAGACAACTTGTCACATCGTGGCCCTGGGAAACACCAAGGGAAAGTGTGAGTACTCCACAAAAGTCATCCTCCCTCCTAGAGAACAGCATCTGGAAAGGACCCCCCCCCCCACCAGAGAACAATGCCATTTTTGAAAGTGGCAAAGAGCCTTCCAGAGCACATGGCCGGAAATACATGCCGGAGAAGTGGTGCCATTTTTGCAAAGGGCAAAAGGAACCTGGTAGCCTTGCAGCACCCTTCTCTGGTGGAAAACACAAGGACCACCCAAGGAGAAGCAACCCTGCCCCAGTGAAGGCAGCCCTGCCCCTCAGCAGCAAGCAAGGACAAGCTCAGCATTCCAGACATATTGCAGCTCAGCTTAAGGTGAGCCCACCACCTTCAGAATTACAAAATTGAAAGTCTCTACAATGCCATTGAAAAAAAAAACTGGACAGGTCATAAAAGCTGAGGATGATATCAGGCTAGGCTAAGAGAAAGGTCTCAAGAGCTAGCCCCTCCCCTCCACTGATTCTAGAGAGGCCACACCCAGGCGTTCTACAGAGATTCCAGACAGCAGAAAACAGCCACCTCCTTCCTGTGCTAGCACAAAATGCAACTCCCCCTCTCACTAAGTTAGGCTGGGAGAAGCCCTACAGAAACTCCATGTTTGTAAAGCAGAGCTTTATTCTGGCCATTCAAACAAATAGATTTGAGAATTCATCTCTTCACTTTGAACTGTAAGTTTCAGACAGGACTGAGTGTGGGAATCTAGGTAGCAGCCATATCAAGAAGGCTTCTGAATCCAACTATACCACAAAGAAAGCTGGCCACCAGAAGGAAATCACTAAGAGACTGAATAGTAGACATCAGGAGATACAAGTTCCCCCCTAAAAATTGGACCAACTAGACTTTATAGACATCTACAGTATATTTCACCCAGCAGCATCAGAATATATATTCTTCTTGGCAGCACATGGTACATTCTTTAAAATAGATCACATTTTAGGCCACTAGGCAAATACGTACAAATTCAGGTATACTGAAATTATTCCTTCTTTTTGTCAGAACACAAGGGAATAAAATTAGAGCACAGCACTAAAAGACACCATGAGTCTCAAACTCATGGACAGTGAACAACACATTGTTGAATAACCAGTGGGTCATCAAAGAGACCAGAATAGAAATTCAAACGTTTATGGAATTTAACAAAAATGAACACACAAAATACCATCTCCTCTAGGACACAACAAAGTCAGTACTCAGAGGAAAATTTATAGTTCTGAGTACCTACATCAACAAATCAGAGAAATCTCAAATGAACAATTTAATGATGCACCTTAAGCCCTTATGCTCCTGGACAAGAGGAACAAGCCAAACCCCAAACCAGTAGACAGAAACAAATAATCAAAATTAAATCCGAAATAAATGAATTTAAGACCAAAAATACCCAAAACTCATAGAAAGAGTAAACAAACCAAAGAGTTGGGTCTTTGAAGCAATTAACAAAATTTACAGTCCCTTAGCACATTGGATTAAGAAAAGAATGGAACACACCCAAATAAAATTAGGGATGAGAACAGGAATGTCATGACAAAAACAAGCAAGATCCATAACATTATAAGGGAATATTTGTAAAACTTTATGCTAATGAATTGGTGAATCTGGAAGAAATGGAAGAATTCCTAGCAAATGTTGATAACCTAAAATAAGCCAACAAGATTTTAACCAACTAAATAGGCCTATAACACATAATGCAATATTCCTCAAACTCTTCAATTAAATTGAAAGCAAAAGATCACTACCAAACTCATTCTATGATGCCAGCATAACCCTCATCCCCAAAACAGATAGGGATTCATCAAGGAGAGAAAACTATATACCCATCTCTTTGATGAACATTGATGCAAAACTTCAATAAAATTCTAGCCAATTCAACAACTAACCAGTGATTTGTCCAAACTTATAAAGTAAGTGGCAGACTAGAGCTATGAATTTCAAATTCTTTTGAACTCAATGCTTGGACAACTGACTGTTAATTCTAGATATCAAACTCCAGGTATGACACTTTGCTGGGACTGTTTTTCCCTGAAGACAGGGAAAGAATGATCCAGATGAGAACACAAGAGATCATCCATAAAACCAGAGTCTTTCAAAATCAGAAATCTAGCCAAGCAGAGACAGGAAATGAAACATTTGCAATCGTACTACATCGTGTGTATATGGGTACATGCACAAGAATAAATGTGGATGTATATTTATTACTAAGATTATGCCTTTTTGTTACTAGCTGATTTTCTCTAATACAGATTTAAGATAGGTTGGTAGACAGACTTACTTCTATGCAGATGGACTGATTAAGGGGTAGGTGGGAATAAAGCTCTACCAACTACCTTGGAGGCTAACTCTAATAAAACAGCTCTGCTGGAATAATGCAGTGTTTGAGAGAAGGGGTATAATATGGTTAAATGCCTTTACAGTTCCCCATTAAAGCAAGTGGATGGAAATTCATAAAATATTGATAGCATTTGGAATGTGTTTATGCCCAGAATCTTGAGTGGTGGGAGAGTGGCTGGTCCAGGCAGAGATGGCAGGCTCAAACCAGAATTAACTCTAATATCTGAGGCATCATCTGGACAAGTGAGCCTGTAGTATGTAGAAAGTAGAAATGGTGAGATTTTGAAAGGACTCTGCCCCTGCCACTTCCTATGTGCAGAAAAGAAAGCTTATGTACCATGGCATACGCACAATTATAAAATTAGCTCTTCAGAAATCTCTACAAGTATCATATTTGCATTGCTACTTCCTCTACATTCATCTATGAAGTACGAAGGAGGACTTGACCCACTAAAGAGCTCAAGTAGGCACTGATTCTCCCAGTAGTGAACACGTGGCAAACACATGTAAATGAAGCTTTAGTATCTAGCCTCTGCTCTCCAGCTGAACAGAGATGTCCAGCTCTAGACGATTTATAACGTTGATTTTTATAAAAGGCACAAAGCCTTGGGTGAAAGCAAGAAGAAATCAGGAACAAAGAGGGGAAACAGGCCTGTGACTTTCAAACTTGTAGTTTTAACATCTCAAAGAATAATTCCAATAGTGTTTTAATTGCAAAACAAAATATGGGGGGGGCAAACTCCCAGATCTTGCCCAAGGAAATTTGACTTCTGAACAATTCTACCTTCAAGCCCACTTATATCATCCATATATTACCCAATAATTAATGAATGCATTTAATCTTTATGGATCTTTTTCATGTACTGATTACTTTGCTCATTCTTTTATGAACTTTCTAATTGCCTTCTCAGAATAATGCTATGAAGTTGCTATTGTGTTCATTCTCATATTCTAGATGACAAAAACCGAGACTCAGAGGAGACATTACTTTTTAATTCCAGGTATTCATTAATAGCAGGGCCAGGAGTCAAGGCAGAATGAGTCTTATGCCAAACCTGTGCTCCTAACCATTATATTTTCCTTTCTCTCTACTATATTCCTTCCATCTGAAAATCTGCACCAACCATTTCAAAATACTACTTAACAATTCCCCAGCTCTTTCTAGGCAATAACTCCATATTATATGCATTCTTACAGTGAAAATATCTATCATCACTGTCTACTACATTATCAATGTCTTAAGTTATGATCTCATTGTGCCTCACCTAGACTGGAGTCTCCTGGCTGATCTTTCAGCAGACTCCTGTCTTTGCAAAGAAAAATCGGTTCCTCTATATTGAAAAATAATGTTTTGATAAATAAATCTTAGATTCTAATGCCAGACCAACTTGAATTAAAATTTCACTTTCACCATTTATAGTTGTATGACAACTTAATTTATCAGCTACAATTTATGGACAAATTACATAGGAATAATACTTCTTACTTTTTTAGGTTATGGTAGAAATAGAATAGTTTTAACATTAACAGGACAAATAGATGATCAGCAAAGCTTAGTCCATAGTATTAATGAAGTTTAAAAAAATGAAAGTTTGCCGGACGCCAGTGGCTCACGCCTGTAATCCTAGCTACTCAGGAGGCTGAGATCTGAGGATCGCAGTTCAAAGCCAGCCGAGGCAGGAAAGACCGTGAGACTCCGATCTCGAATAAACCACTAGAAAACCAGAAGTGGTGCTGTGGCTCAAGTGGTAGAGTGCTTGCCTTGAGCTGAAGAGCTGAGGGACAGTGCCCAGGCCCAGAATTCAAGCCCCACAACCGACAAAAAAAAAAAAAAGTTTTTTCTTTCTTTCTGCCTTTCTTTCTTTCTGCTTTTCTTTCTTTCTTTCTTTATCTCCCTCCCTCCATCCTTCCTTCCCTTCCTTCCTCCTTCTTTACTTCAATTTTTTTGTCCAAAGATGTTTGACCATGCTGCTGCTCTGTTAGAAAAACACATGCTGCAAACATATTTTATACACTTTATATCAGATCAAGGTCAAGTTCTTCATAGGACATTCAATATCCAATATTTGTCTCACCTCAAACTTTTCAAGACTAATTTCCAGGAAGTCTCCACATTGCTCTCTGAACTCTGTCCCTAGTGCAAGGGATTCTCATTCCTAACACAATACATTTTTCTTGCCCCTCTTCCTGTAGTTACTTCCCTGTCTCTGATAGAGCTAATCTATTCATGAGATTAGAACTGCAGAGGAGGAGACATAGAGATGAAACTGGGGTATATTCATTTAAATTACCTGTTTACTTACTCTTAATATTTGTTCACTGTGATTATTCATGTAATATTTTCCCTATATATTTGATGAGGGCATTAAGATACTTAACTTTTAATAATCTGTTTCTGCCTTTGGGAATTGAGGTATTAAATATCTCTGACATCATATAATGCCTGATAAGATAAAGATTATTAGTTTTTAAAATCCACGTACTTGGTTGTACCTCAGCATGGGGATTTTGAGATAACATGTCAGGCATTACACATGTCCTAATACATACATGAGAAATGTGAGATGTTTACAACAATTTTCTAGAATGACGGGTGTTTAGGAAATCAAGCCTTCTGAATACTCTATGTAAAAGTCAGAATGGGTTATTTGATGGGAAGAGAAAAGGATTAGAAGGTATATTGGAACTCTTTGTCTTTTGGACATTGCTCCACAAACTAACTAGTAGGACAGGAATTTTCTTAGGGGACTTTTAGCTTGCTTCTCTCCAGTATAAAACTTTTCTACAATGTGTATGATGGTTGGTAACTTCCTATACTTCCTCTCTGCCAGAGATCCTTATACCTTCATACTGCATGGTCCAAAAGCAGCCAGAACAATTCCAATGATTCCCAGACATATTGAGCTAAAACCTAGTAGCTCCAGCCATTGTGCTCATTTAATTCTGCCTTAGTGACCCACTGAATAAGCACACTCTGTCTTCTTTGCCACCAGAATGTTTTAATATATTTGAAGGCAGATTTCATATAGTTCCTTTGGAATTCTGAACTTTTGGCCCTTTACAGCCACCCCACCATCATCACTTCCTCTCACTCCAAAATTAAGTCAATCTAAACTAAATATAAAACCATAAATAAGGGGGCTGGGAAGGTGGCTCAGTGGTAGAGCGCTTGCCTTGCATGCCTAAGGCCCTGGGTTTGATTCCTCAGCAACACAGAAGCAAAAAGAAAAAAGCCAGAAGTTGTGCTGTGGCTCAAGTGGTAGAGCGCTAGCCTTGAGCTGAAGAGCTGAGGGACAGCGCCTAGGCCCAGAGTTCAGGCCCCATGATCGGACCCAAAAAAAAACATAAATAAGGAGTCCTACACTGGACTTACAGCTATTAGAGAAAAGTGTGTAGGTTGATAGATAAGATCATGTGTAGAATATTTTCCAGAAAGTCATGGCCTCCTTGAGGTCAGTACAGGAATATTTGAGTTTCTGATGATTAAACTGAATTTTTTAAATCAATGACTTAAGCTTCCCGCAGACAGAAACAGCAAAAACGAATGCAAGAAAAGGAGAACTTGGGGGAAAATTTGATAGATTCACCCACTAGATTTAGCCCCAGAAGGTGTGCTATCCCCAGGTGTCCTGCTGCTGATACCATAATCATCTCTAGCTGAGTTAGCCAAGGGGTATGTTTTTAATTTAATGCAAATGCAATTAAATCCTATTTAATCTTGTGAAGAGCTGTGTGTCTGGATAGCTCTTCATAAAGCAAAAATCATCTGACTTTCCCTCACATTCTTCACTTCGGCAGCATGGTCCTGAGCAGACTGTGAAGTCCTCCTTTGCACAATTGCAGTGGAAAGACTTGTCCTGCTGGTCCCTCAGAGGTTCCACTGTCTAGATGGCCTTCTGCCCATTCTTCATCTGGTCAGCCCCCACTCATCCTTTAAAATATGTCTAAGACCCTGATTGCTTCCTTCCATTTCCTAGAGTAGGTCCCCACTGTGACTCCCCATGGCTTCTCATGTTTATTCTTCATAGCATTCCTAGTGTCTGGAGTGCTGTCCTTAATTCTAAATTACTTTCTAGACTATAATTTGTATAGAGAACTTAATTATAAATATGAGACCGTTTAGGAGGTGGAAAGGGATGTGGATTGGGAAAGAAAGTGTCAAAATATGAGTGATAGTAAAGTGTATTGCATCTATACATGGAGATGATGTAAGGAATTTCACTGAAAGATGTTGAACAGTAGAGGGCAAAGATTGCAAGAGAGTGGGTTAGTCTAATTAAAATATGTCATCTAAAATGCTCTGGAGAAATCCCTCAATACAATTAATATACATTAAAAATGAATGAAATTAAAATAAAACAGGCTTTGTTGCAGGGCAGGTATCTTTGGGAAGAGGTGAATGGAGAGGAGGAAGGAAGGTGACCATAGTCAAAGAACTTTAGGCATATCTATAAAAATAGAACAGTGAACATGGTAAACTTATTTTAAGTATGGAGAGTAATAGAAGGGAAAGAGTGATTGAGGTACATTATATGAATCATGGAAATATCTCACTGAATCACCCCACCTTGTACAACTAGGGTATGCTAATAAAAATATTAACAAAAATTGTATGTCTTAAAGCTGACAAAAGTACAAAAAATAAAAATATAGGGAGCATGATATTAATCTGTAAATACATACTAGTGTGTAATGGATACCTTGAGGCAAACTGCTACATTAGAAAAGACTATCACTATATCTTGACAAAAAAAAATGGCAGCCTCAGGCCACCTGACTTCAAGTCAAGGCAAGCTATAAAGGCCAATGTTTTCAACAACAGCATGTAGGTAGGTATATCTAATTTTAAAGGTGACAGAGTTTCAGTGAAGGCTGAATTTAGATATTCATACATAAGTGATTTTGGTCAAAAATGACAGGATGCAAAGTGAAAGGAGGAGGAAATAGAGGAGAGAAGCAGAGGAAATAATGGAAGGCTGGGTCCCGGTTAGTTTGATTCGTCCTAACCCTGGCTGCCAGGATCCTTTCATAAAGCATAACATATTTCTCAAATACTTCAAGTTGATCATTTTTGTTATGGTGGAGGTTGTCAATGACAAAAGAAGGTTCTCTTTTGACCTTTGGTATGAAATGATGTGACACAGAGGCAAAATCCAAAGAATCCCCAAAAGGCACAAAATATACATCCCTCAATAGCTTCTCTCACTTACCTTAGAATGAATTAGCAGGGGTCTGTGAAAGGATCTCAAACTTTTCAACCATACAATGCTCCCAGATTTCAGGAGGTGCAGAGTCTTCAAGGACATAACTCAGGTGACAGAAATGTAATGAAAATATTGGCAATGAGCACAGTGATATGCAGAGGATAAGAACCAATGCTAAAATTGGTTAAACACTTGTACAGAACTAAACCTAGATCCTTATAGATCACCCTGCACCAGAATCAACTCCAAATGGATCAAAGACCTTGGAGTCACAGCAGACACCCTGAAAACATTACAGGCTGGAATAGGAGAAACCCTAGGTCTCCTTGATACAGGCCGAAATTTTCTTAATAGAGACCCGGAAACACAACAAATCAAAGAAAGGTTGGACAAATGGGATTGCATGAAGCTGCAGAGCTTCTGCATGGCAAAGGACATAGCTAGCAAGATCAATAGAAAGCCCGCTAGCCATACAACGGACAAGGGTCTCATATTTAAAATATACCTGAAACTCAAAAAATTAAATCCCCCACCAACAAATCCTCAAAGAAACAACTGCCCAATAAATAAGTGGGCTAAAGACTTAAAGAGAAACTTCTCTGAAGAGGAAAGAAGGATGGCCAGTAGACACATGAAGAAATGCTCAACCTCTGTAGCCATAAAAAAATGCAAATCAAAACAACATTGAGATACAACCTCACCCCAGTTAGAATGGCTATAATCAATAACACTAATAACAGCAGACACTGGAGGGGATGTGGACAGAAGGGAACCCTACTGCGTTGTTGGTGGGAGGGTAAACTTGTTCAACCACTTTGGAAAGCAGTATGGAGGTTCCTCAAAAGATTTCACATAGAGCTCCCCTATGATCCAACAATCCCACTTTTGGGCATTTACCAAAAGGATCACAAACAAGACCATACTAAAGCTACCAGCACAACTATGTTTATTGAAGCATTATTTACCATAGTTAAGATATGGAACCAACCCAGATGCCCTTCAGTAGATGAATGGATCAAGAAAATGTGATATATATACACAATGGAATTCTATGCCTCCATCAGAAAGAATGACATTGCCCCATTTGTTAGGAAATGAAAAGATTTGGGAAAAAATTATATTAAGTGAAGTAAGCCAGTCCCAAAGAAACATAGGTCCCATGGTTTCCCTTATTTGCAATAACTAGTATATGGCTGAGACAGAAACTGTCAGATAAGTTGATGTTAGGCAAAATGAACCCCAAGATAAGTATTCAAATGTTTTTTCTTTCTTGCTATTGTTTCTAACATATTTATAAGATGATTTCTTTGTTGCTTTGTATGTTCCTCCCCCACAGGTATTACCCCTGTTTTTTACTGTATTTGATGTTTGTACAATTTGTGGAGGGGAAGGGAAAAAACAAATTGTTTAAATAGGAATACAGGTGGATCTATTGCAACAATGAGATGTACAAGAAGTCATGTCGAAAAATGAACTTTACAACTTTGGTATAGGGGGGCGGGAAGAGGGGAGATGGGAAGGGATGGGAAGGGGAAACAAAAGAGGAGGCAACAATGCTTGATAAGAAATGTACTCATTACCTTGCTCATGTAATTGTAACCCCTCTGTACGGTTTCCACAATTTTTTTCAAAAAAAGAAAAAAAATAGAACCAATCTTAATTTTTAATGCTTGGAATCATTTTGCAGCTTCTAGGCCTTGATTGCTAAGTGATCAGCAAAATATGCACAGACACTGCTCTGAACTCAGCAACACGTCAGATACTTTGAAGGTGGGTGTCTCTGGAGGGTTTCCTTCCTCAGAAAGCTCACAACTTAGGAGCGAACTAAAAGCCAAACAGAAACAATCACATTTTATGCTAGGAGCTTCTAAGTCTTATGAAATAGAATAAATAAAATGTAGCTTTAGGCCATTAAATGCAAATAAATGGCTAGAGGATCCTAAGGGAGGAATAAAATGTGAGATAAAGGAATGAAGGAAAAGAGGGAAGGGACAGATGGAAAAATGAAGGGAAGGAGAAAAGGTGAGAAGGAGGGAAAGAAGGAATGAGACAAGCTGAAAGAGGGAAGAAAAGTGGTAGAATCTCAGTTGAATGATGATCTTGAAAAATTTAGAAGAGAAATGAAAGAATAAGGCAGATAGATGTGAATAGATTTAGTATTAAACAATGCTAAATTCAAATATCACTTACCCCTACATTAATTGTATGTGATATTAGAGAACTTATTTTATAAAGACACCAAATGCTCAGTTTTCTTGTAAAGTAAAATGGGAACGATATCTAACCTTGTAAAATTGTCACATGGATTAATGTGGACAATGAAAATAAGTTCAAACCTTAAATTTGTACCTGTGATAATGATTTTACAGAGGTTATTCAAACATTTGTCAAATGAGTCTGCACCTATAGATATCTGAGAATTTTTATTAGAATTAATGATTCATCATGCTAATAGATTTTTTAATGTTAATAAATGCTTTAATTTGTAGGATGAATTCCACCTGGAGGTGTTTTATCTCTATAAACATGCTGATATTAGTATTCTTGAATTAACATTCACAACTATTTCATTTTTTTACTCTGTTTTTTTATTTATCTTTATCTCTTGCCAATAACAAAATATATAGTTTGTTTGCTAAAGGGTGTAGGTATTATTTTTAAATAGATGAATTACTCCCATGACATTAATTGATATGATTGTTATGGTTTTTCTTCTTTAATGTCATTTATGTTTATGGCTTTTATCATAAACTCAAAAAAATAGGCTTTTCCACAATTTTTCACACATTTGGTTCTATCTCATATCTGTCTTAGATTTGGTGGGCCATTCAGGGAAGTGTACATTTTTTGTTCTAATCGACTTTTATAATCAACAATTCTAGGTAAGGCTTGCAGTCCCTATCTATACAGACTATTGTTTTATTACTCTGAAAAACAGTGACGTTTTCTACTCATCTTGTCTTCACCTATCTTCATCTGAGCAATTGAGTCTTCCTTTTATTCTCAGTTAGTTTACTGCCATAACAGGTAATCATAAACTTAATCTACCTTTCATACACTGCTGGTTCTTCTCTCTGTTAAAAGTAAATGCCATCCCTAGAATTTTCAGTGCATGTGGCTTTTAAAGCTTGTATCTGCCTTCTAGCCATCATTTCTACTTAGTTCCAGAGGCAGATGTATATTTAATGTTTACTGCCAGGCCCTCTGTCAATGTCTCAGCAGTCATTTTCAGTCTCTGATAGTTGGCTCAGGAAAGGCTCCTGGGAACAGTATTTCCTGAGTTCTTGCTTGTTGAGAGTAGTTTGTCTACAGTCTTCGTACATGAAAGTTAAGTTTGGCTAGGTTTATAACATACGGCTCATATTTTCCTTTCTTGAGTATCTTAAATATGTCACTCCATTGTCTCCTGACATAAAGTGTTGCTGTCAAAAAGTCTGGTGACAATCGAGTTATCTCTCTATTCAAAGTGACTGGGGCATTTTGACTGAGAATCTAACTTTTTTTTTTAAGGACGTTTCAGTACTGATTTATTTGGGTCAATTTTGGCCCAGTATAAGGTATTCCTTTATAGAATGTAGGTTTGGATTATTTTAGTTTTCAATTTTCTTTTTATTTTTTTTGTCAGTCATGGGGCTCGAACTCAGGGCCTGGGCACTTTTGCTCAAGGCTAACAATCTACTACATTGAGCCACAACTCCTTCTGCTTTTTGTGTGGTTAATTGGAGATAAGAGTTTCCTGGGGATTTTCCTTTCATGGGGACCTCCATCCTCAGCCTCAGCCTTCCAAGTAACTAGGATTACAGGTGTGGGCCACCACCAGAGAATGACTAGTTTTAGTTTAGAAAGTAATTTGAAATCATTGTTTTTGTAAATCTTATATTATTGTTTTGGTCACATGTTTGTAAATTCATAATAATATATATATATAATATGAGTATAACAATGTAATATGATAAAATATAATATGTAGTATTGAATGATACAAATTTGTGAGTCTTCATCTTCCATTTATGTTCTCATGAATCTATTTTATGTGTTTCCCAGTTATTTTGATGGTTAAAATTTCACTTTATAGTTTGGTTCTGGTGGCTCACACTTGTAATCTTAGCTACTCAGAAGGCTGAGATCTGAGTATGCTAGTTCAAAGCCAGCCCAACCATGAAAAAATCTGAGAGACTTTTATCTCCAGTTAATCAGCAAAGCTTGAAGTGGATGTCTGGCTCCAATGGTAGGGCATCATCCTTGAGCAAAAAAATCTAAGAGACAATGCAAAGCCCAAGTTCAAGACCTAATATTAGAATAAAATAATTTTCCTTTTACCCTCATTCTATCTTCTACCATGTTCTTCACAGCTCATACTTTACTCTGAATTGATTTTTTCTTCTATTTCTAATACTACTGTGAGTTCTGTAAATTCATTATTTTTTTTATTTACTTGACTTTCTCTTTCATTTTTTTCATCATCTAAATTTGTTTCATTCCATTTTGAAATTTTAGGCCAGAGTTAGATCTTTTAGGTATCCTTTTAGGGATTTTTTTTGCCATATAGTAGATTGGCAATAAATATATCATTCTCCCTTTCTCTTTTTTTCTACCTTTTAAAAATATTTTTATCATAAAGATACTGTACAGAAGGGTTACAGTTACATGAGTAAGGTAATGAGTACATTTCCTATTGAGCATTGTTACCCACTCTTTGTTTTCCCCCTACCATCCTTTCCCTTCCCTCTTCCCAATTCTTCCCTCCCCCCCCTGGCAAGTTGTAAAGTTCATTTTCAACATAATGTCTTGTACATCTCATTGTTACAATGGGTCAACCTGAATCCTTATTTCAGCATTTTGTTATTTCCTTTTCCCTCCCCAAATTAGAAAAATGAATATACAAGATGCAGGGCACTGGAACAGAGGTTATTATACCATGAGGAAAGAACATACAAAAGAAACAAAAATCACATAGTACATTATAAGTACATTTAAAACAACAGCAGCGAAGATAAAAGCCTCTGGTGCCCTTGTGTAAACATCGTAACAGAAATAACCAAGATTCAGAACAATATAAATGAATACTTCTCAAACATTTATGGTAATAAGTTTGAGAATCTGGAAGAAATGGATGCATTTCTAGCAAATATTGACATGCCCAAACTAAACCAAGATCATTTAAACCAACTTAACCATATCAAGCATCAAAATAGAAATAGCAATAAGAGACCTCCCACCCAAGAAAAGCCCAGGGCCAGATGGATTTACAGCTGAATTCTACAAGGCCTTCAAAGCAGAGCTCACACCAATACTCCTCTAACTCTTCATTGAAATTGAAGGTGAAAGTTCACTACCAAACTCTTTCTATGAAGCCAGCATAACCCTCATCCCAAAACCAGGCAGGGACTCATCAAAGAAAGAGAACTATAGACCCATTTCCTTGATGAACATCAATGCAAAACTTTTCAACAAAATGTTGGCCAATCGACTTCAACAACTCATCAAAAAAATCGCATACCAAGATCAAACAGGATTCATTTCAGGGATGCAAAGCTAGTTCAATATATGAAAATCAATTAATATAATTCATCACACATCAACAAGAGCAAGGATAAGAACCACATGGTTATCTCAATAGATGCAGAAAAAGCATTTGACAAGATCCAACACCCCTTTATGATGAAAGCTCTGGAGAAACTAGGAATCCATGAAACATTCCTCAATATAATAAAGGCTATATATGACAAACCTACAGACAATACTAAACTTAATGGCAAAAGCTACAGCCATTTCCTCTAAATTCAGGAACGAGACAAGGATGACTACTCTCTCTCCATTTCTCTTCAATTTAGTATTAGAATGCCTAGCTAAAGCAATAAGACAAGCTGCAACCATAAAGGGGATCCAAATAGGGCAAGATGAAGTAAAACTCTCCCTCTTTGCAGATGACATGGTCTTTATTTAAAAAACCCCATGGACTCCACTTTGAAACTTTGGCAACATACCAGGGCATAAAATTAACTCTTTTTCTTTATTAATGAATTTGTATGGAACTCCAATTTGATTGAGTTCTTGGAGAGAAAAAAAAAAGTGTCTCAAGATATGATTTCTAGTTTCATGAACCAGTACATACTCTTTTCCTAGACTCATTTGATCTAGTACTTTTTGAGATACATTTACTCCTTTCTTCCATTGATGTATTTCCTTTGTGCTATTGTCTCTGATCAACTTAATTTGTTTTTACCTCCTTAGGTTTCTCATTCATGTGCAGCTTTGGCCTAGAGTTGAGTTTATCTGTATCCTTCCAAGAATTCCCCTTCATACATTTCTGGGCATTTCTGCACTGCAATGTACCCAACTCAGTAAAGAAGTATGCTGCTCCTCAGTCCTCCTGCCTCCCTCCCACAGAATATCTGATAAAGAGCCAAGTCTTCTGCTATCAGAGCCTGCAGAGCATTTGTTACATCTTCTCTCTCATCCCTTGATGATACTAGCACTCAGCAGATCTCAAAGCGGCGTGTTCTAGTAAACTCATGATTTAAGGTGTTTTAAGGTCCTCTTCTTGGTAATGTGGGATAGTTCCAGAGTCCCTTTGGGTATGTTGTCCAAGGGCAGGCCTCTGATATTCTACATGACGCACCTATCACCTGATTTCTACTTGACCTCAGGTCTACTCTGCTGTTCGCTCATCTGAACACATATCCCCCTCATCCTATGTACTGAAGAATCCATGGGAAATATGAACCTTGCTGGTTATGGAGAAAAAAGGGAGGTGATTGCAGTAACATTTCCTGATCAGCCTCTCCATCATCTCTTTTTTCCAAGTTATGTAATGCATCAATTCCACTGTCATCAGCATCTCCTTTTTATTTTGTATTCTCTCTTCTCCACTTTCTGTGCCTGCCCTCTCCCTCTCAGGTGATTTCCCCCATCAAGTTTTATCATCTTTTAATGATAATATATCCCTTCCATTAGTTGAAAGGAGTAAATACATTTTATTTCCCTTTCTGGGAGGATTAACTTATGTGTTAACTTGAAGGGGCCAAGGGATATTCAGAGAGTTCATGAAACACTGTTTATGGAGGCTAACAAATGAGATTAATACTTGATTTGGTAGCCTGAGTCAGGCCGATGGCCCTTTTCAATATGGTAGGCACCAGACACTCTACTGGAAGCCTTAGAAGAACAAGAACAAGAAGGCTGAATTCACTGAACCAAACTACTTAAGATGGAAGAAGTATCTCCTTCTTCTCAGCCCCTGAGATCCAAAATAAAATCTACACTATCAGCTCTCTAGCTCTCAAACCTTATCACAAATTTTCCTAGGTCTCTTGTTTTCCTATGTCTCTTACACAAGGTAATGGGGCTTCTATTTGTTTTCTTTCTCTAGAAAATGTGAACTAATATACCACTCACATCTCTAATCAGGCAATTAAAGGCTCTTACTGAAAATCTATTCTCCTCATAAAAGAAAAGAGGAGAAACTGTAAAATGTTCATAGATATGGTCCCAACTCAGTGACCCTACAGTTTCTGTCTCAGCTTTAGAGTTTTGTGGAACAAAGAAAAATAGTGAGTCAGAATAAATGGTATATATATATATATATATATATATATATATATATATATATATATATATTCCCTGATTGATATCAATGTAGTTTGCTTTGAGCTTAACTGAGACATGGGACAGAACATGCTTTTAGCAGTCATTGCAAATTTTATACTGGAGACACAACCAGAAATCATGAAACCCTTCTTCGGAACTTTATCCTGAAGTTCAGATCCACTTTGCTGATATAAATAAAACATAGGCCCATAACAATTAAGAATCAGAAGAAAAATTTCATTGTGTGTGTATATGTGTGTGTGTGTGTGTGTGTGTGTGTGTGTGGTGTGTGTGGTTATGTATGCATACATGTGTGTATATATGTGTGTATTACAAAGACAAAGAAAGAGGGAGGGACATAGAAAGAGAGACAGGGCACATATACAAATGAGAGAATAAAAATACAACTGCAATAGGGTTGTGGTAATGAGGAGTGCAAAACTTCGCAGGCATTTCTTTTCACTATAACAAAGCATTATCTAAGAGAAGTGACATACATCAAAATTTAAATGTGAGACAGAATGGTTTAATCCTGGTAGGAAAATGAGTGCTTATTAAGTAACATGCAAACACACCTATGTCTAGAATTACTTCTAACAAGTCATTTTTGTCTCCCCTTTTGTGTAGATGACCACAATGAAGCTCAGAGAAATGAGATGATCTACCCAAGGTTACATTTGACTCATCAGCTCGTAGTTTAGCCCCTTTCCAGCGCTGCTTACAGAATCCTCCCTGGCTTCTTATGGCTTTGACTCTCAATAAGGGAAGTGGCTAGGGGTAAATAGGGAATAGAAGGCACTGCCAGCTCCCTCTACACATCTCTCCCATGGGTTACTGTGCTGCTCTTTCTCAGCAGACCCACAGCTAGCCACACTGGCTCATCCCATCCAGTTGGAAGAGACAAGCAAGAAGCTACACACACTTTCTCTGTAGCCAGGCTCTGCCTACTAATCCTCTCTTCCTAGCTCTGGGGTGGACCCCTTCCCCCACACCTCCTGCCAGCTTTGCCGCTGAGGATAGCAGCACAGCTGGAAAAATAGATAGGTCTTTCTAACCCTCTCATGCGTGTGCTGTGGGGCCAGGTAGCTCTATAAATATGGTAATGGCTTCTCAAGCATGCCTGGACTGGAAATGAGACCAAGAGGCTGGAGACAGCCTGTTTGCACCGATAACCACTGTGTCAGCCTTGCTGGAGGAGACTGCCTCTGAGCTTCAGGTCAAATTAACTCTCCCCCCTCTAATTCAGTAGATCTTTTCTCCCTCCCCCTTCTCCCTCCCCTATTAATCGTCTGTACCCACCTGTTCCCTGATTACATTGATGACATTCACAGAGGGAAGAAGGCGAGCAGTAGCTCATGTTTAGTCTATTACCAGGAGACCCAGACTTGTGAATAATATTAAAAAAAATACACCAGCAACAACACAGCTACATTGATGTGTACAATAGAGAACTAGCTTGACACTTCCCCGCCATGGTCCTACTGAGAAAATGACAGCTACAATAAAAAGCTGAATGCCTGCTCGGCCTAAGCAACCACATGCTCAAAAAATGCTCTCTGTCAGTAAATAGATTTTTCTTCAGCTTCCCCTTCAGCTAAGAGAGTGGACAGCACCCCTGTCCACTCCCTTGAATACCCTGAAAACTCAGTGGAAAATGATGATCAGAATTCTAGAATGACTTTCAACAAAGCTCCAAACACTATCTAAGCCTCAGTCACTTCTTTCTCTCTGAAATGGAAATTATAAAGCTTTACTTCAAGTTCAGGTGGTTAAAGAATCATTTTGAAGTCTTAGTTCATGCCTTACCTTCCTCTATACTTTACTTTGCTTCTTTTTTTTTTGGAGGGGGTAGAGAGAGAGGCCTGGCCAGAATGCAGGGCCAGAGTGCCAACTCTTAGCTTTTTTGCTCAAGGCTAGCACTTTGCCACTTGAACTATAGCTCCTTATCTTGCTTTTTGTTGGTTAATTGGAGAAAGAGTTTCGGGATTGCTCAGTTGTTTTTGTTTTTGTTGTTGTTGTTGTTGCCAATCCTGAGACTTGAACTCAGGTCTTCAGCCCTGTCCCTGAGCCTCTTTGTGCACTTGAGCCAAAGCACAATTTCCAGCTTTTTCTGAGTAGTTTATTGGTGATCAGAATCTCATAGATGTTCCTGCCTGTGCTGGCATTGGGCACCAATCCTCAGATCTCACCATCATGAATAGCTAGGCCTACCATGATGCCTGGCCATTTTCTGTTGTATATTATCATGAGCGCCTTTCTCTCAGGTAACAGTGGGGCCACATGGTTGACACTGCTTCAGCACAGGGCTCCTTTGCAGAGAAGAAAAGGAGTTGGGTGCAGAAGTTTAGACCCCAAAGGTACTCCAGCAAGGTGTAGCATGCTGGGTATCTTACCTATTCTTTGTGCCTTGGAGACCTTTGGCATTCTAAGGATACCTAGGGACACTTTTATGAACACTTTTATTTTTGTCAGTTGTGGGGGAACTCTGGGCCTGGGCGCTGTCCCTCAGCTCTTCAGCTCAAAGCTAGTGCTCTACCACTTGAGCCACAGCACCACTTCCAGCCTTTTCTGCTTATGTGGTGCTGAGGAATCAAACCCAGGGCCTCATGCATGCAAGGCAAGCCCTCTACCACTAAGCCACCTTCCCAACCTTGAGAATACTGTTTTAAATCCATGTGTTGCAGTACAAACTGATAGAAAGAGATAAAGATCTTGACTCTTGTTCAGCTATCCCATGCAAATCTTTGAAAAATTTCATTTTGCCTATTAATAAAATCAATAATGTGTGGCAAACAAGGGGAATTTAAATTCCAAGGAGGAATTTAAGGAGTGGAAACATATGCAGGCACTCAGGAAAACTGAAAGGATACATTAACACATGCAAAACCTGCTTGCAAATGAGGAAGTTACTATGTGAGGGGTGCAGGGAAATCCACTGTACCCTAATGGATAGGTTTTATCTTTATTGCTCTCAGTGTTCCCCAACATTCCTAGTTGTATAGTAGCTCAAAGACAATAAAAGGTGATATTACAGATGCCTGGTCCTCTTTAGAAATCGTGTATACATTCTTTTTGCCATTTCAAATTTCTGTATAATTTTTCCTCATTAAAAGCACAACACTAAGGAAATTAATTATATTGGCAACACTCATTACAATAATTAGAAGTTTTGTGAGAGAGTAGTCTGCCTACTTTCTTACTAATGTATTAACACAAGATTGCAGTGACTAATTTTGGTCCTAAAACAGATGAGGGACATTTCAAAATATATTCAGTGACAGTGCTCTTATGTTGTTATCATTTCTAAGTGCTCCAAAATTTCTCAACCCAATGCTGTCAGAGGGAAGTTAATCAAAATAAAGGTGTGTTTGCCCCCTTATTCAAGCGCATGGATTTTTCAGAATCAAAACTACCACATACTAAGATCCTCTGAGTTAGAGAAAACTATTCTCCCTAATTCTGAGATGCAAATGTTGAGATTAAAGAAAATAAGGCCCTAAATTAAAGAAAAAAGAAAGGTGAGAAGTAAAACAAACTGAGTAAGTTGATTTATCATCTCCAAGAGTAACTAAAAAAAATCAGAGAAACCCAATATGGGTTTAGAAATCTGAAAGCATAAAGGGAACCCACTCATCTATCCGGGGGTAGAAATGTAAGATTCCAGAAAGCAGATAGGAAGGAGATGAGTTCAGCAAGGCTAATTTCTAAATTTATCTTCACATCAAAGAAGTAGGTGGGAGAAAAGGTGAAGGGCTCAGCAGCAACAAGATAAGCTTCAGTTATAGGAGGGAAAAACATCTTCTATTCTGTATTCTCAACTTTGTGGACTGAGTGCTGCCTAGTGCTATTTTGCCAAAGAACAATTGGTCAAGTTCAATGCTCCCTCCTCATCCCACAACCATGTCCTTACTTCAGGCCCACCTCCTCCAGAACTCAAAGCCCTTCACAAGATGGTACTGCATGGTCTGTTCCTCTCATTGCTCACCCCTTCTCCCTACAAGTTCTTCGTGCTCAGTCACTAACTGCTGAAGCTACCCTGCAACCTGACTCCTCCATAATAGGACCTGTACTGTCTTCTCAGCTTCAAGTATCTCCCTGACTTGTTAGCAAGCATTAAGACCTTTTGCTGAGCACTGGGCACCAGTGGCTTAAGCGTATGGCCCTAGCTTCTCAGAAGGCTGAGGTATGCAGGATTGCAGATAAAAGCTAGCCTAAACAAAAAAAGTTAAGCTTCCATCTCCAAAATTACCACCAAAGAACCAAGTGTGGCTCAAACGGTAGAGCACTAGCTAAGCAAGCAAGCTGATTGAGCATAGGGAGCTGACTTCAAACTCCACTACTGTGAAAAAAATAAAAATAAGGACTACTACAACAAAACCCAAAAGCTCTCCTCATTGGGGAATTAGCATTCTCCTTGCCACACACCCTTTCTTTGCTTTAGTTCATAATATGCTCCATTTCCTTGTTACCCTCCACCTACTGAATCCTTACTTTTCCTTCATAGGCATGCTCCTCTAGCATAAACATTCCACATAGCTTTCTAATGCCTCTACCCTAAGGAATTTCTCTCACTTCTGGAACCTAAAACAGTCAGATCTCCATATCAGTGGATGGATCAATGACAGATCAGATTTATTTGAAAAAATAAAAATAAAAGCACCTATACTGAGCAAGTACAGATCCTTTTGTTGTTGTTATTTCCTGACAAATACAACATAACACCTATATGTGTAGCATCTACACTGACATATGTAGTGTAAGTAATCTAGATCTGATTTCAAGTATACAGGAAATACATGTAGGTTACATGCAAATACTGTCACTCTATATCAATAACTTGAGCATTTGAGGATTTTTGTTTTATCTGTGAGGGTCCTGAAAACAGTTTTCCACAGAACATCCAAGGTACTATTGTAGTGTTTACAGTGTAATAGGGGAGAGAAATAGGAGTAAAGAGGAATAGGAAGAAAATGAGGAGTAAGACAAAAAAGTCATAGCATTTATTTGGTGCTTACTATCCACGAGTCAATGCAAGAAGTACCAGATGATACACCAGGTCTCCTAGCTATTAATTAGAATGACTGGATTATGATTCTACAGGTCCATGCTTTTGATGACTCAATAGTACTTTTCTTCAAAGCACTCTCCCAATGTGTCCTTTCACACATCCAGTTCCCCATTTAGGACTGAAAATAGGTAACGTATTTTTTTTACTTTATTCCCTACATATCCAAGATCATTTCTAAACACTCGGAGAATTTTTCAACAATAACTCTGGAAACATCTTAAGGGTACCTACTTCAGTGTGAAGTTTGTTCTCCATAGTTCAAGCAGCTCAGATATGTCCCCTGCCTTCCTGAAATGTGTAAGGCAATGAGGGTTTGGACACTAAACAATAGATACTAAACAACATCAAATACATAATTACAGATTCTGATGAGTTTTATTATGTAGCAGTACAGAAGGCTTTAAAAAATGGAGTATGGCCAAGTTAGATGTATGGAAGGGTTTTATGGCTAATGCCTTTGTGAATTTACACTTCAGAAGACCTAAAGGATGAGTCAGAGCCACTAATTGATCGGTCCAGAAACAGGTTTCCAGATAGAGGAGCTGGGCTGTAAGAAATTCAAGGCTGGGCTGTGAAGGTGGCTCAGTGGTAGAGCGCTTGCCTTGCATGCCTGAGGCCCTGGGTTCGATTCCTCAGCACCACATAAGCAAAAAGAAAAAAGCCGGAAGTAGCGCTGTGGCTCAAGTGGAAGAGCACTACCCTTGAGCTGAAGAGCTGAGGGACAGCGCCCAGGCCCAGAGTTCAGGCCCCATGACCGGATCCTCTTCCCCCCCCCAAAAAAAAAAGAAATTCAAGGCTAAGAAGGCATTTGGCAAGACTAGGAGAAGAGAGAGACCAATGTATTGGGAGTAGATGAAAGAATGGCAAAGCTGGAGGCAGACACATCTAGGCAATGCTGGCTTTGTTTCCCTATATTCTAGAAATGTGTAGAAGGTAGTTATTAGGAACTATATATCAGATAGGTAGATAGATAGATAGATAGATAGATAGATAGATAGATAGATAGATTTGATAGATAGGTAATACATAGTTGTTACCAAAGTACACACTGCTGTTGCCTCTTGTGTTTAGAATCTAGAGGAGGCACTGACATTTCACTGATTACCTATACAGTAATCCATAATTATAAGCAGAGGTAACCTAGTCTAGAAACAGAGATGAAGGTGATAGAAAGAGTTACAGGCTGAAAATAGAAGTTGAATATCAAACTCCCCATTTTGGTGAATGTGACCATATTTGGAAATAGGCAGGTTATACGTGGGGTCAAGTGAGGATAGGTTAATTAAGCTGGGCCCTCGTCTGACATAACTGTTACCCTTAACATAATATAAAGGAGAAGAGACAGGAAGATACAAAGGCAGAGGGAGAACTGAACAACGTAGGCAGAGATTTAAGTATTTCGCCTGTAAGCCAAGGGTGTCAGTGAACTATCAGAATGGAGGAAGAGGCCAGGAAAGGTTTGGACCTAACAATTTAGATTTAAGATGTTTGACTTCCAGAACTCGGAAAGAATACATTTCTGTTTAAACCACGCCATGGGTAGTAGTTTGTTATGGCACCTGTAGCAAATTAATATAGAAGGCTTCCTGAAGGGAAGTGGCATTTGAATAAATTCTGTATTTCAAACCAAAAAAGTGGGTCTTCATTGGACCAATGAGATTGAGAGGCCTTTAATTTGTTTTTCTCCTTTTTAAAATTTCCCAGTCTGTAGTTTTTATAGAGGCATCTTGGAGCCTTCTCTTACAAGATGACAAGAGTCATATGCAAACAGGAGCTAAAAGGAAATAGGAGCTATGGCCTCTGTGTACATATTCCCAAGTTGCTGTGCTTCCCAGAATCTTTATACCTGACCTTTTATTTCCTGCCTGACCTCATTGGCATTAAAAAAATTCATGAAGTCTAGGTATTCCTTTCTGGAACTCAGACAGGGAATCTGAAGTCTTAGTGAATAGCACAGATTATCACTTATTCTCTAGATGTCTGGCCACTTGCCTGTGTCACTAGCCGGGTAGGGGGAATAAAGTCTACCCCACTATCTTTAATTAAATCATCCCTCTCCAGACATCCCCTTGGTTGGCAACTTATTACCATAGCCTGGATCTCTTGCCCTTGCTGTTGGATTCTGATGTGATGGATCTCAAGTCCCTGTGTGTCCTGGCAATTTGGTCTTTAAATAGAAACGTCTACATTTTGATAGCCTAATAAGTTTCTATCATGTCCCATCCAACAAGAAGTTAGAACCCTGCACAACACTTGGTAAAGTAAACCTGTCTAGACTGTGGCTCTTTCAACAGGACAAAGCTTAGGTCAAGACACACCCAAGAATATCCCTACCCACTAGGGAAAACAAAGCAGAGAAAGTAAAATCTGAACTCCAGCTTCACTATTCATTAACTGCTTCATGATGAACAAATTACTTGGCCTTTTTTTAGTTTTATTTGCAGAGAATATAGAAAGAGTCTACTGTCCAGAATACCCATGATGATGAAATCCTGTATCAGAGTGTTTATTGTAATGCCTGGCAAATAACAAGTACACATTAAGGTTGCTTATTGCAGTTACAATAATTATTAGTATAATATGTTTTTGTTTAGTTTATTGATGGTTTTCTATTATTGATGATGATGATGATGATGATGATGATGATGATGATTTTCCAGTAGAATGTTCCGAAGGGAATGTAAAAATGCAGTCACATAAGATGTAGGACCATATTATGGCTAGATTCAAGAAAAGTCTAGAGTAAGGCTGTAATGAAGAAGAGGAATTGCCCATCTCTCTTGTTATGTCTGAATTCATTTCATTGTGATATGTGTTCCCTGCAGAGTTTCTCTGCAGTGCATTTATTTTGCAGAGAAACTGGACCTGTTTGACACTAGTTAGAGTCACAGGGAAGATCAAATAACCCTGGCCAGAGGGCATTTGGGGAAGCCAAGAGTTATATGAAGAGTTATGATCAACTACTTGAAGCAAAGATAATAAAGGATAAAGCTGGATGGGGTACTCAGGCTATGCTATAGATAGTCTTCAATTGTAATTACATTTATCCATCATATATATACATATATATGTATATATATATATGTATATCTATCTATCTATATAGATAGATAGATAGATAGATGAGGGACAAGAACCTCTGATTAATAATGACCCCTTTCTAGAAGTAGGGGTGGCAGACCATGTTCTTATTTAGTTGAAAAGCAAACAAAGCAATTTCTTTTGAGTTTCTTTTACAGTGACAATTTTCCACAAGAGAACTGCAATTTATCCATGCAAACGATGAAGATTATGTTAATACAGTGAGGCATCTCAAACTTGAGCAGATCAAAATGACACAAGGTAGAGTCATCTGTTTTGCTTCATTATGAACCATGTAATCTCCCTAAGGAACAACTTGATTCATGTCACTCCTGTGATCAAGCTTTTAGGCATCCCTTATTACTGAGAGAACTGTGTCTAAATTTCCTAGGATGTCTGTATGCTTGCCTGGATATGGAGAAATATGAGTGTAAAAGAAAATAAGGCTGTTATCTGACAGAACCTAAATTGTATATTTGTATAGAGAATATCACCACTCTCCAACCAGTCATCCAATCAACAGTCTATTTCCTTTTCTTATACATTAACTATACAAATAATCAATTAATCAATGTGCTTTTATCAGAGTAACTTCTTACTGGCCCTTAGACTTGTTCACATTCTCAATAACCATCTCTGTTGCCATTGCTCAAGTATCAATTATAATAACACCTTGAAACCATCCTCCCTTGAAACCATCTTTCATCTGCATTTTCATGAATGGAGGAAAAATCTAAATTTTGTGTGTCAGGGAGTAGGGGAAGTGAGGGGAGTAAGGGACATAAGAAAGGTTTGTGCCAAGGAGACCTAGGGTTTCTCCTATTGCATCCTGTAATGTTTTCAGAGTGTCTGCTTTGACTTCAAGGTCTTTGATGCATTTGGAGTTGATTCTGGTGCAGGGTGATATATAAGGATCTAGGTCTAGTTTTCTACAAGTAGTTAACCAATTTTTCCAGCACCATTTACTGAAGAGGCTGTCTTTCTTCCATTCTATTTTTTTAGCTCCCTTCTTGAAGATTAGATGGCTATAGGTCTGTAAGTTTATTTCTGGGTTTTCAATTCTATTCCATTGGTCCTGACGTCTGTTCTTGTGCCAGTACCAAGCTGTTTTGATTACTATGGCTTTGTAGTAGAGTTTGAAATTTGGTATTGATATTCCTCCAGCACTGCTCTTTCTGTTAAAGATTGTTTTTGCTATGTGGGGTCTTTTTTTTTTTTTGGGTCCGGTCGTGGGGCCTGAACTCTGGGTCTGGGCGCTATCCCTCAGCTCTTCAGCTCAAGGCTAGCTCTCTACCACTTGAGCCACAGTGCCACTTCCGGCTTTTTTCATTTTGCTTATGTGGTGCTGAGGAATCGAACCCAGGGCCTCAGGCATGCAAGGCAAGCACTCTACCACTGAGCCATCTTCCCAGCGCTATGCGGGGTCTTTTATTGTTCCATATGAATTTTTGGATTGCCTCTTCTATTTCCTTGATAGAGACCCAGAAATACAACAAAGCAAAGAAAGGTTGGACAAATGAGATTGCATGAAATTGCAGAGCTTCTGCATGGCAAAGAACATAGCTAGCAAGATCAATAGAAAGCCCACGGATGGGGAGAAGATCTTCAATAGCCATACAACAGACAAGGGTCTCATATCTAAAATATACCTGGAACTCAAAAAATTAAATCCCCACCAACAAATGTTCAAAGAAACAACTGCCCAATAAATAAATGGGCTAAAGACTTAAAGAGAAACTTCTCTGAAGAGGAAAGAAGGATGGCCAATAGACACATGAAGAAATGCTCAACCTCTCTAGTCATAAAAGAAATGCAAATCAAAACAACATTGAGATACCACCTCACCCCAGTTAGAATGGCTATAATCAAGAACTCTCATAACAACAGATGATGGAGGGGATGTGGACAGAAGGGAACCTTACTACATTGTTGGTGGGAGTGTAAACTTGTTCAACCACTTTGGAAAGCAGTATGGAGGTTCCTCAAAAGACTCCACATAGAGTTCCCCTATAACCCAGCAATCCCACTTTGGGGCATGTACTGAAAGGATCACAAACAAGACCATACTAAAGCTACCAGCACAACTATGTTTATTGAAGCATTATTAACCATAGCTATGATACGGAACCAACCCAGATGCCCCTCAGTAGATCAATAGAGCAAGAAAATGTGGTGTATATATACAATGGAATTCTGCACCTCCATCAGAAAGAATGACATTGCCCCATTTGTTAGGAAACAGAAAGACTTGGAAAAAATTATATTAAGTGAAGTAAGCCAGGCCCAAAGAAACATAGGTCCCATAGTTTCCCTTATTTGCAATAACTAGTATATGAGTCAAGCAGAAAAGGTCAGATAAGTTGATGTTAGGGGAATGAACTCCAAGATGAGTATTCAAATGTTCTTTTTTTCTTTTATGCAACTGTTTCTAACATATTTATAAGATGATTTCTATGTTGCTTTGGATGTCCCTCCCCCATGGTATAACCTCTGCTTTCACTGTATTTGATGTTGGTATAATTTGTGAAGGGGAAGGGCAAAAACAAATCATTTAAATAGGGATACAGGAGGACCCATTGCAACAATGAGATGTACAAGTCATTATGTCCACTTTGGTGGGGGGGTGGGAGATGGATCGGGTGGGCAGAGGGGGGGAGTATGGGAAGGTATGGGAAGGGGAAACAAAGAGGAGGCTAAAATGCTTGATAAGAAATGTACTTATCTTGCCCATGTAATTGTAACCCCTCTGTACAGTATTTTCACAATAAAAAAAATTCTTTTAAAGAAATGTACTCGTTATCTTGCCCATGTAATTGTAACTCCTCTGTATGCAATAAAAAATTAAAAAAAAGAAAGGTTTGTGTAGACAAAAAGCAACTAGTAATAGCAGTTACCTTTGGATGCTTGGTCATTAAATATCAGGTGATACACTAAATGCTTTCTGTTCATTATCTCCTTTAGACTTCCAAACATTCCATAGAATACAAATCAAGCTTGAATGTTGCACTAAGGTAAATATGGCTAGAAATACTTTGCTGTTTCCCCCCATGGAGACATGATACCTAATTCTTCTCTCCTTGAATCTAGGTCATCTTAATGACTTCCTTAACCAGACAAAGCAGTGAAACACTGTGAAACTTTGATGCTAAGTCTTAAGAAGTCTTTCTTAGTGAACTTGGTTTCTTTCTTGAGAAAAGTGCATTAAAAAATCCAACAAACCAGAAGCCTTCATGCTGTGAAAAGCCAAAACCAAGGAAAGAGGTCTTGGAACCTGAGATACCCTGTGGAGTGTGAATTGCCTTGTAGAGATACCCAGACCAGGAAGCATGGAGGCTCAGGGATGTGACTGATCAAGCCACCTCAGAACAAGCCAAGAGGAATAATACACAAGCTATGATGCCACACGGATCCAAGATGAAGTGCCCAGCTGATATTTGAATTTTGACTCTTAAGTTTTTTGAACCACAAACTTATAATCTAGATAAACTGGTTCTTCCACACCATTAAGTTGTGGGATATTTCCACTGAGACAACAGGTAACCTGAACAGAGATGTTGACTCCCTCAGATCAAAACCACACAGTCCATGTTGCCATCAAGCCTTAAGTCTGTCAGTCTGATCCTAGCATCCGGACTTGTGATACATGAGGCCATACTGTGTCTTGAGTGAGGAAACTGGGTTATTTTGCTTCAGAAAGTCATATCCTTTCAGAGAACATGACAAAATAAGGAAAGGTAGAAGGGGGAAAAAACAAACAATTATTGTCAGGAAGTTTTTATGAGAAAGAGGAAATGAGAGTAATCAAGGTCAAGCTGATTAAAGTACTCTATTTGCATTTATAAAATACCAGGGTAAAAAAAATCCTTTGAACAATTAGCACACACTTAAAACAAAGAATGACAGGAATGTAAATAGGTCTTGTTGGGGTTGGGTACTACTAGGGACAGAAAGGACTAAAGGAGAGGGTGAAGTAGAATGAATGTGGCCAAAATACTTCATGTACATCTGTGAAAATTGAACAATGGAGCTCATTGAGGTTGGTTTGGGATAAAGAGACAAAAGACATGTGATAACGAAACGTTGTACAACTAGTAGTTGCTAATAAAATTTGGAGGTATAAAGGACACTTCTGTCTACACTTGTGCTAAGAATACTTTTTTCAATATAATTCTGGAGGAAACAAAAATAAGGATGCATGGCTTCCCTTATATGTGGAAACTAAAATTAGTTTAGAAACTTATAAAGTCAAGAAACTGGTTGGTACGCAAGTACATACAAATGCATTTACTGAAATATGGTAGATCCAATGGAGAACTCAAATAGTGTAATTCCTTAGAAAGGAAACATTCAGCAAAATAAACCACTGGAAAGTAGATACTCAAAAGGAATGGGTAGGGTCAGGGGGAGAGATGGGTGGACGAATGATGAGAAGAAAAGGAGGAGAATGCAATCAAGAATCCAATGTATATCCAGCCAACCTAAGAAGTCAGGGAATGAGTAGATGGGTGAGAATGTTGAAAGCAGTAACATTGATCAAGATGCATTGTATTCATAAAATGCTTTGTTAAATGGCAACTCATTAAAGATAATAAAAATAAAAACATTTAAAATCAGACCATCCCCTCTGTTTGATTTTAAAATGCAAACTGTGCTTCCAAAATAACTTGCCAAATTCCAAATCATTGGAAGTCATGAGGTGAGGTTTTCAGCTCAAGTCAAGATCAAGATCAAAAGCCATTGTACCCATTGTTATGTGACAAGTAGATTTGGGGAACAGGATTCATCATTGGGTTCTCCATGAGGAAAGCATCCAGCCACAAGGCAGAATTTAAAGCTAGGTAGGATCTGAGCATGCGAAACTCAGGAGTGATTTATTCCACTCCTACATCAGAAGACAAAAACTTTTAATTAAAAGAAGGGAGAAAAAGCTGCCTGAGACTGAGCGGGGAGCCCGCACCATCTGACAGTTTCAATTTTCACTTACAGCTTACTTTCGTCGATTGATATCCTTCCCGTGCTTGCTGAAGAGAGCCATTGGCTTCCATAAATCACCTTTGAAAGTCACAGGCAATTGCTGTTTTAACCCTTGCTTTGACAGAATCAGCATCTACCATGACAATGATAGCCTTTACTGTTCACACTTCTGGTGGGTCAGAATCTATACAAAATGTTGACAGCCATAATTGTACTTCACTTTCACCAGATCTTATAAGGTAGGGACTCTCAGCCTCCCCAACTTAAATACAACTGAATAGAGTCTTGGAAAGTTGGCTTGACTCCCTGAGAGCAAATACGTGTCATTCGGGGTTTGAATCTTGACTAACTTGACTTAATTTCTGAACTCAGATACCCCAGATTACATAAAAACCATCATGTTGGTACAGGCAGATTTATTCATATTTTTCACTTTCCCATATTATCTTAAAACTGAAGTAAGATGGCAACACTATAAAAGTTATATGTATAGATTTTACCTTTATTCTTAAGACAAAATCAACCCATAATCGACCAACTAATCAAATAAACATGTAGTTGTATGTGGTTGAATATCATGTTTATTTGCTTCATATTACCATACGGTTTCCATAAAGTTAAGTATTTTAGGATAATAAACCTTATTATTATAATTCACTTCAGAGATTCTGTAATTCACATGTAAGTAGAATCGATATTTCCTAAAGGATACACATATTAAATGATAGCACAGAATTATGACCCATTTTTTCCTGTCTCCTGGATTATCATATTTTCAGTACATTCAGCACACCTTATAACATTTCTGTCCTTTCAACAAGAACATACAATAATACTATGAGCAAATGGATTATTTAGGTTGAAGAGTGGAAGATTTTATGTTGAGATTCTGGAGTATTGAGTAGATAAATTTTAAATGAGAGCAGCTGAGGGATAGGGCTAATATACACATTTTAAGGAAGCATTTATTTTCAGAGAGTGTATTTGCACTCCTCTGATCATGTTGTTGAGCACCTCCTTAAATTTCAACCCAGGAAGTTGACTCTTCACTCTACTCTGGCATTGGAGCCTATTAGCAATAGTATCATTAGAAAATGTCCTGTGGAAGTTTGGGATGGGAGGAATCATTAAGCAAACCAATTTTTAAAAGTAATTTCCTTTCTTTATATTAACTTTAAGTAGTTGTACAAAGGCAGATTGCACAAATTGCCATTCACCACAGCAGTTTATAAATACAGAGTATCTTGATCACCATCACCCCTTCCAATATTCTCACCCTCCCCTCCCAACCCACCCTTCCCCTTACTTACCTTATTTTTAGGTTATGTATTGAATCTTTTGCCATTTAACAAAGTGGTTTATGTGTATAATGTGACTTGATCTGTGTCACCATTTCAACCCACTCCCTGTCCCTTGTATTTGTCATTTCTGTAGTATGTACAATGAATTCTTGCCTGTATTCTCCTCCCTTTTCCCCCTTCATTTTCTTACCCCTCTCCCCTTGGCCCCACCTTCCCATGAACTAACTGGAATGTACTAGACTCCATGGAGAGTAAGAATAGAAAAATTCTTTAAAAAGACTAAGTCAAAGACTAATAAAATTAAACCTTTTTTTTTTTTTTGATCGGTGATAGAGCTTGAACTCTGGGCTTGGGCTCTGTCCCTCAGCTCTTCAGCTCAAGGCGAGCGCTCTACCACTTGAGCCACAGTGCCACTTTCAAGACCAACAAAATTAGTACCAGGAAATGGATATTCAAAGTCATTTTTAATGCCTTATCTCTACACAACACTATGGGAGAATCTGGAGAGATATCTATTATTTAGCCATTCACAACTGAATAATTGAGGGTATCTAATTTCTCTACCACTGGTTGATGCAGAGAGAAACTTGGTCCTTCCTCTCGAGGGAAAAAGTGGATATGTTCTCTTCAGAGTCACTCATATCTGAGTGTCAGAGTGGATGTGTGAAGTCACAGTGCCTGGGACACAGGACAGACCCATATAACTTACTGTAAGGAGACTTCAGGGAAGAGGAATGGTCTGATCTACAACATGCATGAAGTCAGAGTGCTTTTCTTTCCACCAATAGAGATCAGCTCCAGTAATTTTGGGAACACAACACAAAACAAACCACCACCAGCACAACAAAAATACTAGAAGAATATTGGCTTTGATCCCTGGTTTTAAAAATAGGGCATTGGAGCTGTTCAAGGACATAGAGAGAAGAAACAACTGGGCAGACTGTTCAGAACAATATCCAAAAAGAGCACTTAGCACCAGCCGTTTATCGATCAAATGCTACCCAAGAGTTCTAGAAAGGAGGATCAGAGTACCCTACCTGGTTAAGAGCACTCTTTGTCTAAGTGTAGGTAAAGTGTGTTTCACAAAGGACATCCTGGCACTCTTCCCACATGCTGAGCAGGCAAAAGTGACAGCTGTTCCCATGGAAAAATAACCACATTCATTTCCTAGAGATGCCAGTACAAAATATCCCAAACCCAGGAGAATAAAGTAAGAAAAATATATTCTTTCAAAGTTCTAGATAGGACACACCCGAAATCGAGGTGTCAGCAGGGCTGTCCCCTTCAAAGGCTCAAAGGAAACTCTTTCTTTTCTTTGTCACGGTTTCTGGTGTCTGCCAGCAATTCTGGATATTCCTTGGCTGGTAGATACATGACTCTGATCAACTTGTATCTTCATAGTTGCATATCCCTCTTTCCTGTGTGTGTGTCTCCTTTCTTCATTCTCCTTAAAAAGCACCAGTTATTGGAATAATGTCTATTCGAATCCACTAAGACTTGATCTTGACCAGTGGCATCTGAAAAGTCCCAGTTTCTGAATACAGTCACAACCACAGGTATTGGAAGTCAGGACTTTTAACAAATTTTCCCCATAGACACATTCAACATGCAACAGCAACCAAGTGGAGAAGACTGTTTGTTCAGAGAGGAAGCCTGAGAAGTATTGGAGAATAAAAATTCAGCTGGATGCTGGTGGTTCACACCTGTAATCCTAGCTATTCAGGAGGCTGAGATCTGAGGATCATGGTTCAAAACCAGCCCGGGTAGGAAAGTCCATGAAACTCTTATCTCCAATGAGCGACACAGATAGCATCTAGATTGTGAAGTATTTTAGGTGGAGACTAAGAGATTTTAGACTTCATGCTGTCAGTAGAATAGATCCATTTGGCTATCTAGTAGAGATAGATGAGAGGGAATTCAGCAGAGGGAACATGTTCCAGAAGTTTCTGTTCCAGGCTTTCTAGATGTGGACCTTTCTCCCACTGGACATTGAGGGCCTACATCTTGTCCTTCAGTTCCTTCCCTTCATGTTCTCTCATTAAATATCCTTTACATTTCCCCACTGTCTCCCATTAGCATGTATCCTTCTACATACTCACCAATAATATGATTTTCTGAATTAACTCTTTTTTGTCTGGTCACATTAACCTGGAAAGTAACATACATTGTTCTTTCTCTAATCCAGTCTTTCCAGCCATTTGTTCATCATATTCTTCATGATTCTACTCATTATATCTTTTGTAAAAAGTGTATTTGGTAAAAATTGATATCTCAAAGGAAAGGAGCAAAGAGAGAAATACCTTTGACATGCACACACAATCACCTCTCCATCTGTCCCTTCCTAATTTATCTCATTCTTCCTCTTTTCTTCTTCCTCTCTCCTTTTCTTCCTTCCATGGCACAATGGAATAGCTCTCCATTTCTGGACCACATGCTGTTCTTTCTCCCATTCCTCCTACCAGCATCACTCTGGTCCCTCCTCTTCCTTCAGATCTCCAGTGGGAGGCAACATCCAAGCTCTTTTGAACCCACCCTTAGGCAGCCAAGGAGTGCCTCTTTCATAATGTATGGTGATAAATCTTGTAGTCTGACCAGTCTCAGGCTTCCTCTGTTTCAATTTGGAATGTGAACACACACAAACACACACACACACACACACACACACACACACACACACACACACCAGAGGCATGCACACACCTGCACACAAATTCACACACCATTGTTGATATGACTCTTTAAACAAGAATTGGATGCCATCATCATTGGCAAACATTCCCTTCCTGGGCTTTGGGAACAATGCATGGATAAATGTATAAGTCATCAAATTTATCTGGCCTAAGGTTTGGGTCTTTTATAGGAAGAAACACATATAGAGGTAAAACTTAGGGTTGTCATCACACATGGATATCAGCATTTAAATCAGTTTTGTGATTTTCTGAGCATGTGGGTTGATGAAGTGAGAAAAGGAAACCCAACTCAGTTAGAAGTTGCAAAGCAGAGAGAAGACGCTGATTTTACTAGGACAGCGGTGTTATAGAAAGAAGATGCTTGTATTTTCTTTTACAGGTTATAAAACTATGTTCAGATTCATGACATCATCCTTTGTCAAACATATCCCATTGTGGAAGGTATGTTGTATCTGCTTCACTGATAAAGAAAACCTAGACAGAAAAGAACTAGCCGGTAGCCACCCAGACCCAATCCTGTCCAGAGTCAGACTTGAGATACAAGCTCTGGCTGTGTGCTTTTCCAGAAAGGAATCTGAAATCAGCTGGTGTCACTGTTGTGGAGAACCTGCGGGCTCAGGAAGGATTAAACTACTGCTCCATGGACCTTGCTCATTTCTTCCAGTGTGTCCTTAGGAGAAGCCATCAGTGCCTGCAGCCAGCATCTAGCCTATCATCCTCTCACACCTTCTGCCCACAGGTGTCAGACAGAGCCATAAGATACTTTCTTGGAAACAAATAGTGGGGCTTGTTCCAAGAAGCTAAGATGTGCTTTTTGTTGTTGTCGTTGTGTTGTTCACCCAATATTTATTTAGCAGATTCCTCCTCATATCCCTTAGAGTAAGGTGATTTGATAACGAAGGGAATGAGCAATCTTTTCATATGGTAAGCATGGTACTACACACTTTAGCTTAGTTACTATTATTATTATTGTTATAATTGAGTTACTGCCTTCTATTGAGCATTTATCTAGAATTTAAGAGCTTGTTATTGTAACGTACATAGTTAATATTAACAAATTATAATGATAGTGATGACAATTATAAGTGCCCAGCCAGAATCTCAGAATATGATGTGATTCATAAATAAGGTGAATATGGATGGAATCAATTCAAGATGAAACCTCACTGGAGCAGAGTGAACCTAAATCCAATGACCAATACTTTTATATGAGGAGGAGAATTTGGACAAATATTTAGAGAGGAGAAGAGCATGCAGAGTCAGAGACACACAAAAGAATTCATAGGGCTATTGAGGCAGAGAGAGAAGAGATTCATCTAAAAATCAAAGGATTCCAAGAATTGCCAGGAAATGACAAGAAGAGACAGAAAACAATTATTCCCTAGAGTCTATGAGGAGAGAAAAGCCATGTGGTCACCATGTATAACCTCCAGAATTGTAAGTTACCCAGTTTGAGATAACATATTATGAAAACCTGAAGAATCTAATAGAGTCATGTTGGCTGCCTCTTCCCCCATTTTGTGCTGGTCCTGGAGCTTCAACTCTAAGCCTAAGTGCTGTCCTAGGTTTCTTTGTTCAAGGTTAGTGCTTTACAACTTGAGCCACAGGCCCTACTTCCAGCTTTGTTTTTGCTTGTTTTGGGGGATAAGAGTCTAGTCAACTTTTCTGTCCCAACTGGCTTTGAACTGTGATTCTTAGTTCTCAGCCTCTTGAGTAGTTAGAATTATAAGCATCAGCAGCCCACATTGAGTGTTTGTCTACCCTTTTTAATATAGCACTACATAAAGTTTCACATGAATTATCCTCTTTTCTTCTCAAATAGAATCAGAAAGTTGCTATTCCAGCCATATGTTTTTTTCCCCTTTCGTTTTCTTCCTTTTTTTGTGGATATGGAAAGAAGGCACTCAAAGGATAAAGTTTATCTGCCTAAGGCTCATAGATAATTGAATCCTCCTCACAAAGCAGTCTCATGGTGTCCCTTGTAAGCAAACTCTCCACCCTGGAGCTGAGAGTGGTGCTTTGCCCAGCCCTCACCCACCCATCCATCCAGATCTACCATTTAAGCTATGTACCAGGCTGTAGAGGTACCACAGTTCTTCAATGCGACTCAGATCCACCTTGAAATATCAGCAATGACACCTTGCATAAATCACTTAACCACCTTCATTCAATGACAATACTTATCTTACATTGTTATAATACAACTAATTAAGTATATTATTATTGTTATTATATGATTATTGCCTGAAGTATATTATCTAGCACAATATAACTTCGTTATTCCTATCTATATGTTATTTTTCAATATAAAATGAGCTTAGCATTTGCCCTTAACTGGCTTCCAATGTCCCAGTTTTTCTCTTTTACATTCACTATTTCTATTTCGAAGACCAGGAGTTTGAATAAAGAAAAGAGCTGAGAGGCAAACTCAACAGGTGAACAGGTATTATTGGAATGAAAACAATATGGAAGGGCAACCAAGTTTCCTTGATCCTGGCTGAAGAAAAATGGCCCACTTCCCTTATATCTCAAGACTCCTTTAATTAGGCAGAGAAAGTGAAGGCAGGAGGGGCAGAGGTAGGGGTAGTTCCTATGGCATGGCACCACAGTGGGCCCACAGGGCAGGAGCAGGGGAGGGGATCTTTGTGCAGAGTTGGAGGTGGGGAAGGAGAGCAGCAATCTTATCTTGAATTATAGGAAAGGAGGTTTGTAACAGCTTCCACGTTTAAAACTCAGATCTGTTTTGAACAACATCAGAAAATCGCCTAGGATGACAGAAGGGGATGGGAGATGATTCAGTCGATAGGCAGCAGGGCAGTTCTAAGACATAGCTCTTAGAAGGAAAGGTGTGGGGTTTTGACATTTTCCATCAATTTCATCTTTTGAATCATGTTTACTCCTCATCTCTCAGAAGCAAACTCTTCCATGGAGCTTCACTGGGTTCCTTAGCTGAAACTGTTCTCTCTCTCTCTCTCTCTCTCTCTCTCTCTCTCTTTCTCACCCTCTCTCTCTCTCTCTCTCTCTCTCTCTCTCTTTCTCTCTCTCATCTGATCACACAGAGCCGTTTATAAATGTCTTCCTTAAATGACACCTGCACTTTCTGACTAGAGCTGATTTCTTAATTTGAATAACAACCCTGGGGTCTTATCATCTTCTTGCTTTTGAAGTAGAATTTTCTTCAACCTTTCAATATCTCAGTATGGGGAATTGTCCCTATTTATAGCATCTAAAGAGCCCATACATTCATGAATGCTGTCTCTACTTTTTCCTTTCTCTTAAGTTTCGTTAATCATTTACTCTCTCATAAATTGCTATTGTACAAAGCCCAAGGCCTCCTTCCATTGTCCCATCTGACCTCCTAGAAATCTTTCTCCTCACTCAGAACACTCTGAGCTGTGGTCTGAATGTTGAGCCAAAACATACTGAAATTTAATTGTGATGGTGAAGGAATTAGGAGGAAGGACTTCAAGAGGTGATTAGATCAAAATGAATGAAGACCATTAGTATCGCCTTATAAGTTAGTTATAAGGGGAATGTTGAGCCTATGTTTTCTCAGTCCCACCTGCTTTCTCGCTGTGTGATGCCTTCTACACATTATAAAGCAGCAGGAGGAAGCTTGCCAGATGCCACCGCCCTGTGCTTGGACTTTCAGTAGCTAGAACCATAAACGGAATACATTTTATCTGATCATATTGTTACAGCAGCAGATGCCTGACCAAAACACTTAAGCTTCTACTTCAAGCAGATTTACAAATTTCAAGCTGACCTATAAATATTCTTTTAAATTGTTTTGATTCTGTGCTCCAAATGTTAAAAGCCATTTGCAAATTTATTGCAATTTACTATGTTCCAAATACCACTCCAATTATTTTACCTGGGTTAATTTAATCTTCACAGCAACAGATACATCCTTCATTGGCCTTTTCTTATAGGCAAGAAAACTCAATAACTTGCTCCACATTACAGAGCTAATGTCAGGATTCTAACACAGGCTTTACCACAGTGTCATGGATCTAAGACTGCTCCTTCAGTTATGAAATAAGGATATGAATCTAAGGAACATCTCCTTGTCCTCACTGCCATCCTGGTGCCTGGATGGGTCATGGGGGTTGTTCACACAGTTCAGAAGAGCCTAAGAGATAAAATAGGCCATTCTCTGAATTGCAGATGTCATAATATTTAGCCCCAGGAAAGTTTGATCCCCTGATTATACCCCTAGATGGTTTGCTTTGCTCACCCTTGATTGTTCCCCCAATGGTTTGGCTTGCTTTGCTTATGTAAAACACTTTGGTTAGGTTTGGGTTTCCAACCCAATCATGTAGATTTTGTCTTTAAAAGATTTGTGTTAGCTAATTTCTGGGTGCCAAGTCTTTACGACAGGAGTCCACTGGCAGTGGCAAGCTCTCTAATGAAGACTCCCAGTTCGACCTCTCAAAATGTGGCTTCTCTGTAGCTCACTGTTTGAATTCCATTTAACAGTTACTTGCTATTTATACAGCCCTTCCCAACCATTTCAAGGGTAGCCATGTTGCTGACGTTCCTACAGTTCCTACATTAACCAACTGGACCTGTAAATTATTAAATAATTATGCATGCAACACTTAAGTAAGGCCCTGAGAGAATAAAGGAAGATAATGCAAGGAAAAGGTAGTTGCAAAGCAAATTGCAATTTGACAATTTTGCAAGTTCCAATCATTGACGCTCTATATGACACAGGCCTTCTCTCCAAGAGCATATCTAGAAAGGGTGAAATGCTGTTGCAGTACAAGATAACCTGCAGACCTGCCTTCCAATTAGACAAAACCTGGACCACAGTGAGGGTTACACAGCTCTGCAGATTTACTAAAAATCATTGAATTGTTCATTTCAATAGAAAAAAATTTGTAAAATCATCGAATTTTATAGCATGTACATTATACTTCAGTGAAGCTTTAAAAACAATAGATTGGAAAGAATAAAGGGAAAGAGAGACACTTAAGTTGCTGAGAGCCACGCCATTTTATTCACAAAGACCTACAGGCACGAGCCAGAAGCTTATAAAATTTTCAAGGGTCCACGAGACTTGGGGGGTGAGGGAAAGGAAACATGAGGGAAAGGAAACATGAGGTTCAAAGCACACATCTACAAAATATATGGAATAAAAAAACAGTACTTTAAGTGTCTCAAAATGTAGGCACTATGTAAATGGTAGATCCATCTTACCAGTTTTAAAGAAATATATCTTAAGTAGGAAGGTATTTCATTTTACAAGATTTCCCAAAGGAAGAGCATCCAAGATCCACACAATCTTCAAATGGCCTTCATTATAAACACAAATTTTCCCCATGAAACAAAGCTAACTATCTTTTTCTCTGTGAATGTCCAGATTATAAATATTTTAGGCTTTGTTGCAATTATTTCACTCTGCTATTGCACTCTGAAAGTAGCCATAGATAAATTGACAATGAAAGGGTATAGCTGAGTTCCAATAAAGCTGTATTTACAAAAATAAGCAGCTAGATGGAGTTGGCCTGCAGTAGCCATTTTCTAACCCCTGGCTGAGTAGTAGGGACAATGTGATAGAACAAGAAGATTGGAGTTCTCCAACTTCCACAACAAATTCTTTCTGTGAATTTAGCCAGGTTATTGACTTGACTTGGACATTTCCGTTCTGGTTCTATTAGGAAGTAAAGAAGTAAAGAGTATTTCCTTAGGATCTTAGGAAATTCCAAACTGCCAGGCTTCATGGTGTCTGTCTGTCTTTTTATCTGTCTCTCTCTTTTCTCTCTTTCTCTCCTCCTTTTCCCCCTCCTCTTTTTCTCCCTCCCCTCTCTCCTCCACACAGGCATGCATAACTTTTCTCCACCTTTCTTGTTCCTTCTCTCTGCTCTTCTTTTCTATCCTCTAAACTTATTCTGCCACCACATTATAAGCACAAATCCCAGAGGGCCACCCTAGCCACAGCGTCTACAAGATTTTCCAACAGCAGAAACTGCTACAAGTCCAAATTCCTAAGGAAACAATCCATTGGCCTGTCCATCTTAAATCAGTGGAGCTCTAAGGGCTCCACTGGAATGCAAGGGTTCGCTGGTCTCTTTTGTTGGTCCACATACTCAGTCTTCCACTGCTTGGGCACGATTCAGGTGTTTGAACATCAGGAATAAATTTCTCTAGGTTGCATTTCCTTATATGTCAAAAGGCTCTCAGGTTGACCAGAGAAGCTCAGAGCTTCTTTGGTACAGAAGTTATTATTAACCCAGTTGTGCTCTCCCTCTGTTTACTAGAGAGGAGAAGTCAAAGGAACTCTCTGAATTCATTTCCACCTCTACTGAATGTCAATAAGAATCTTATCTTTAAGTGACTGTGATGAAAAAATAAAATTAATATAAACAGTAGAAAACGCAGTAAGTAGTCAATACACTGCAGCATTTATATGCTAGTATAGAGATATTGGTATCTAGCTTATCTATTGGGATGCTTTTGATTATTAATCTGAAACAATTTAGTTAAGCGTTTATTGATATGGATGGGTATGTCAGTGCCTTCATATATGAAACATCACTGAGAAATTCTTCACCTGGGTTCTCTTGGTCATTTTATTGTAATTCTCCTCCTGTAGCTGATAGAGCAGCTCCTGAGAGCTTCACTGATACTGTGCAAGACAATTGGAGTTAAGCATTCTTAGCAGGCAGGAGACAGAGACAAGAGTCATGCAATGAAGGCAATGCAGCTCTAAATAGATAGCCAGGGGATTTTTTCTATATTAAACTATTGATTTCTCATAAACTAAGAGCACAAAAGGCCAGTGAAAACAATTGAATCCCACAGCAGAACTCAAAAAAAAAAAAAAGAAAGAAAATAGACGGCTTTTTGTCCCTTGTCAGCCACTTTCATGAAGTGACTTCCTTTTATTTTTAGGAAATAAATAAGAAGGAAGGAAGGAAGGAAGGAAGGAAGGAAGGAAG
>NW_012267343.1:2656969-2691172 GCF_000151885.1 Dipodomys ordii | reverse complement strand
AGGAAAGGAAGGAAGGAAGATAAAGCAGGAAGAGAAGGAAGAAAGGAGGAAGGGATAGAGGGAGGGAGGGCAAGGAGAATGGGGAGGGAGGAAGGGGAAAGAGGAAAGAAGTGAGGAGACAGGATATAATGGAGAAAAGATGCTCTATGCTACCAAACTGCAAGACAAGGCTGGAAGTTCTGGCCTGATCTGCCACTTAGAACATTCCTTCTTTCCAGGAATCAGGAGGTAAATGCTGGATGCCAGTGTGGGCATTCTGTGACTCACTTGTGGGAGAGGTTCTGGGAGGAGTAGAAGAAATCTTGACAGGAGGCTCAGAAAGCCTTTGAAGATGATTCTGGTTATATTCACTCCTACAGCCTCACCTGGACTCCAACTATAGCTCAGAGAATGTATCTGAGAAGATACACTCAGAGAAGAAATTTGATCCCATCCAGAAAGGGATCTGAGCAATGGGGACTAAACTTTTTCAGCGGAGGAAGAGATACGTATTTAACAGAACGTATGAATGGTAGAGACTGGTCCCTGGGTAAGCCCAGCAAATAAGAGTCCCCGGAGTGCAACTCATTAGCTTCAGGATGCATTTTCCTCAGTTCTGCAGTTCTTAACCTTGGATAGAATCAAGAGGTAGAACCCAGGGAAAGATGGAACCTATTGCTCTTCACCTCTGACATCTGCTTCTGTGTCTTCAGATTGAGCTTTAGTAGCACTTATTGAGCATTGTGTTGGCATTCCACATATATCAAGTCAATACAAATCTTTACCGAGGAAGCCGAGGTCCTGGCCTACGTGTTATGGTTGTGATGTTGGAGGCAAGTGTATCACCTGAGAATAAGCTTAATAGTAGCTAAGACCTAGTATCAGATCACTCTTGATTCAGTATCTGTAATAATCCCATAGTTGTGTTATTCACCCATGCAAGGTAATGACAAAGGTAATCCTATTTGATTTGTCAGCACTTATTCTCATCTCCCAGAAGTCAGGATGAAGGAGTTGACCCTAGAATCTATACTACCTCCTTTTCTAGATACTTTTGCTCAACTCAGCCCGCCTTAAAGTCCAAGGTCTGAGACACTCAGAGATCTGGAGCCACCAATCAAATACCATTAGAAGCCCCAAGATTTGCTTTCATTCTTTCAACTTCTGGGGAGAAAGAGATTATTTTTAGAAATGTGGTATTGTGGGAAATTGAACATTCAAGCAGATTCAATTTATTCATCGTGAAATCATGGCTTACGCTTTGTGCCAAAGGTATGGCTGCCTTCTTCCCGCAACTAGACAAATCCAGCCACACTTTCACACTATACAACTAAGATGGTACCTTGCATTCTAACTCATGGTGAAAATCTTGACCTCTGTGCTCAGCACTTCTAGAAAGCCTTTCCTCTATAGCGTAACTCTCCATGAACTTATTCCGTTTAATATCCTAGGACATTCTCTTTCCCTTAAAATTTATCTTAATCCAGCCAAGTAGTTGGATTAAGCACCAGCGTCAGTGGCTCATGGTTGTAATCCTACCTACTCAGGATATCTGAGGTTTCCAGTTTGAAGCCAGTATGGGCAGGAAAGTCCAAGACTCTTATCTCCAGATAACCACAAAAACTTGGAAGAAGAGCTGTGGCTCCAAGTGGTAGAGCACAAAAGCTCAGGGATAGCACCCAGGCCCAGAGAGCAAGACTCTGGTTAAGAAAACAAAATATTTGTTTTAATCCTACATATCATCTTACAGCCTCTTTTGAATAGAACTTCTTATGCTTACTGCAGTAGTAGCCCTTCAAGATGTCCCTGTACCTGTTAGCATGGGCTATTCAATGCAGAACAGGAAGTAAGAAAGTCAGGGCTGGTGTGTAAAATGTTCATGTGTGTGGAGAATGGAAAGGTATGGCGAGAGAAAGGAACATAGGCAACAAAGATGAAAGAAATTCTACAAGTCAGTTTGAACCACTGCATTCAGAGTTATCCCACTCAAAGAGCAAGGAATTATGGGATATTTGTGGGCCTGCTCTTGTCAATCATTGTATAGTAGGTTTAGTCCCTATTCCATTCCACAGAAGATTTCAATAGAGAAATATCTCAGGTAGCTGGAAGTCAGGCCAGGCCCATGGAAGAATTTAAGGTGAAGGGACAATGAAAGGAAGCCCACTGTGTCTCTTATATGCCAGCCTCTTCAGCCAATCTCTAAGTATGAGATATTTGATGCTCAAAATAAGTATTGTTGAAGAAATGAAATGATTCCTTCGCACACATAAATTATTAGCACCGTAGTGGCACATGTTAAACAATTAAAGCTATTAGATGCTTTTGTGTCATTAAAACACACCAGATTCAGCTCTGAGGGGGTCAAAGCATTTGTCCTTTCTCAGAGTGGGGAAACTGAGGTCCAGAATTGTGCAATGACACCTATATAGAAGCAACGCAGCTTGGCAGTGTGTAATCTGTATGTGACTATTGCAAAGGTAGGATCCAAGCGCATAAAGGTTCTCACATCAACATGCTTTGTCCTTCCAAAGGCCATGCTTTACTTAACATTAAGCTTTTTGCAGCACATTGGTCAAAACATGTAAAGGCTTTGAAGGGCAGAAGTGTCATGAATGAATTCTTACCACTGCTGTTTCTTTCTAAGAAGGTGACTAGTTAGTTTATTCAGGGTGAGACAATAGGTTTCTCCCTTAATAACAATTATGTTAATAAGCACAAGGTCCCAAGTCTACATTGAACCTGTGTGAATAACTTCCTAGGAGATATTGGAGAAGAGTCATACATCCCTCATGCACACTTTCTTTATCTTTTTAAGTTTGAATTTAAGTGTCATTCATTTAAATATCTTTACACACTCAGTAAAATGTTGTACAGCATGATGAGTTTTGACAAACATATAAAGCCTTACAAACACCATTGCTATTAATGTACAATATTTCTATCATTCTTATGGTTCCCATAAGAATATCTGTGATCACTTTTCTCCCTTACCCCTGCTACTATGCAACCATGAATTTGCCTTCTGTCATTGTGCCTTTTTTCTGAATGATATATAAATTGGAATCATACAGAATATAGCTTTTTGTATCTAATTGGTTTTTACATAGTTAATGCTTTGTGATTCCTTCATGCTGCTGCTTATCTCCATAGCTTGTTCCTTTTGGTTGTTGAATAGTGTTCCATTGTAGTGTTCCAATGCATCACAAATTGTTTACCCATTCACTGACTGATGGACACTTGGGTTGTTTCCAGGTTTTAGTGACTAGGAATAAAAGCATTGTAATCCTTCCTGTATGTGTTTTTGTATAGACATACATTTTTATCCCTCTTGGGCTTATAACTAAGTGGAATTTCTGGGTTAGTGGGAGTTTTGTGGATGTTATAGCCAGGGTAGTGTTCTCAGCCAAGCTTATATGTTGAAATCCTTCCCTCTAGGCACTCAGAATGTGAATGCATTTGCAAACAGCCAAACATATTGGGAGAGAGGCCTTGGGAGAAACCACATCTTCTAGTTCTTTAATCTTGGATTTCTAGCTCCCACAAGAAAATTAATTTATTTTGTTAAGTCACACAGTCTGTAGTATTCTTGCAAGGGCAACTGTTGAAATCGAGTACATATAAGAAGTATACATTTTATTTTATGAGAAACTGTCAAATATTTTCCAAAGTGGTGGAACCATTTTATACTACTATTCCCCTCAGCACTTCCCCAGTGGGTGAAGATGTTCAGGTTCCCCTTAAAAGCCGAGGGACTGTTATAGACTCTCCCTTATGTAATTTCAAATGTTTGAAGAGTATACCCCCACAAATCGTCCATTAATCCCAGATTGAAATGATAGATCCTGAAGTACCATGCAGATAAAAATGTCAGTATGTAGCTTGGGTTGCTTATTATTGACAGTGTAAAAACTCTAAGGAAAATTCTAAGGCTAAGATGCAGAGTAGACCCAGGATTCCAGTCTTAGTTGCATAGAAATACATTTTCCTAAACTCAAGATATTTTGTCAATATTGTATATTTCTAGTATGTATGTAATCAGTTGAGAAGTGGCAATCCAGGTTTCTGGATTGTTTCTCTAATTCTTATCGACCTATCCCCTTATTTCTCTTCCTCTTTTTGAAGTCAGTGGGCAGGAGAAGCATGAGTTTCTCCTGACAGTGGAAAACATTCAAGAAAACAAGTAGAAACATAATGTATCTTCATATCCATGTACAGAACTGGCATAAAGACATTTCTGCCAAATTCCATGGGATAACTCAAGTTACACAGCCAACCCCAAAGTCAAAGGCTTAAGGAACCGTGCCCCATTAGCTTTCTTTCCTGTGTAATAAGTTAATGCAGCACACATTGATGACCTCCCTGGTTTTATAGGTCAAGTATCTGGACTAAGTTGCACTACCACCCTGCCAGACAGCAATTCATGTGGCAGCCACGGCTCAGTTTTCATCTGGAGGCTCAGCTGGCGATGGAGCCACGTCCAAGCCCACAGAGAATGTTGGCCATCTCCATTCCTTGTGGCTGTAAATACAAGAGTTTTGGTTTCTCACTTATCTCCTAGATGCTGCTACCAGTCTTTGTAACAGAACCACTTGCTTATGTACCTGAATGCAATCGATAGTTATAGTTATACAGTCACCTTAACCATCACCTTTGTCTTCTGTTGGAGAGAAGCAAGCACCATTCTATCTACACTCCAGTGGAGGGAGTTACACATGGTAACCACCAGGACACTCTGCCTGTCTTATTTCCTTTTGAGTAAGAACTTGACAAATAATATGGAAAGGGTAAGAATACAAATGGGGTCAAAGGGAGGGGGTAGATGAATGAGAAATGGAAGGGGAGGAGCATGCATTCAAGAATTAACTGATATGCCAGAACATTAAGGAAAGTAGGGGAAGGGGTAGGGGCAATGGGGGGGGGGGAGAAAATGTTGGAGGGGGCAACACTGATCAAGATGCATTGTATTTATAAATTGCTTTGTTAAACAACATTTTGTTGTACAACTACTTAAAGATAACAAAAGGATGTTTTTAAAAGAATACGATACACAGTGAGGACTTGGGGACAGCAATCGGTGTCCTATCATGTTCCAAAGTCTACAGGAGGCAGCAGTAAGCCCTCGCTAGAGTGGAGAGTGGAGTAGGGAATTCTTCAGAGGTAGACAGAGACACGGAGCATGGAAAGAATCCAGTGGTGCAAAGCCAATTTTTAGCTTCTAGAGCTTGGGAAACTGAACAATATGCAGAGATTGAAAGCAAAGGACAAGCTTTAAAATGGACTTTTACTTTGCCTCTTCTCAAATGATGGCTTGGACCCTGGGTCTTTCCTAATCTCCCAATTAAATTGACTGCTTAAAATTGATGCGCCAAAAATCTGTCTTCCAGACAAAGGGCACCAAGTGACTAATGAGGTGAAGAGGAGATCATGAGAGGAAACGCCAGGACTTTATGCCTGCCGGCACACTTCTCTGTCTGTGATTGTCCACAGGACAAGCAGAGAAAACATATAATAGGTACCGTCTGAGAGTCTCCTGAGAGACATGGAGGGCAGGAGACCATGGCAGGTCATGGCTCTGACGGAAGAGCCTAGGGTGGGTGACTTGTTGGATGGCTGAAACACCAGGTTAATTGACTAGAGGATGACTATTACACAGAAGAGGCACTTTTGTACTTTTTTTGAAAAAAGCACTCAGACATATCTAAAATGATCCCATGGAAGCCATGTAACCTTGCTAATCATCAGATTCTTAATCTACAAAAATGGGAGGATTAGGTTTGAATAGAGAGCTCAAATAGGTAACAGTGAATCTTGGGATCTTGATTTTTATATTTCTATTAAGTTAAAAAAAGAAAGATCAAATATACAATTGTATCTAGGAGGTTCTGCTCTAGGTAAAAGCTTAGACTCGGCACACAGCACATTGTAAAGTGTAAATAATTGGTACTATTGTGATTGATTATATTATTTCATGATACTTTTTGAGATGTTAAATGCAAATATACTTGGAGAGGTACTACAATAAAACATCATTAACAACTGTATTCACAGTCAATTCAGTAAAGTCAGATGATTATTCAGGAAAGATAGAAGACTCCCCCCTTTTACACATAGATACCCTGATAATGTGTTTTTAATCTAGTAAACCAGGCCCAACTAGGTATAAATCTGAAACACTGATAATTGCCTAATGACCAAATTTATGGCGGTATATAGAAATATAAAACATACCAAATGCACTATTAATTACTCTATATTCTGCTCCCATTTACCTTTGGAGATAGACAAAAGACATTTTCCCACTTGTTGGTGGAGAATCTGAGGGTCAGATAGCTTCAAGGACTTCCAAAGTTTCAGAATCCAGAACAAGATACACCCATGCATTCTGACAAACCCTTCTTCCAGTCACCTAAAGGAGACCCAGGGTCACATAGCAGTTCCTGAAAACTATCATTTCCTAACCTTACTCTGAAATAATATTAGTCAATAAGGTGATATAGTGTGATCCTGAGACACCTCTCATTAAATGTTCTCAGAGTGAAACATGCAGAAGAATCACATTTGACTGTAAGCTGCTCTGTGTAAAGAAGACTGCATCTGTCTTGTTCACCCAAATGCATGTGGCATGACAAACCAATATCCATTAAATAAGAGCAGAATAATCGCATTGCCTATACGTCCCTGGGAAATCAGAAATTAATAAGAACAGTGGACTTTGGGGAACATTGTAAAACTTGTAAATCTATGAATGGGATCACTGAGTTCAAATTAAAATATAACATCAATCTAGGTACTTGTTTGGTGACAGAGATTACAATCAGCATTGGGAATACCCAGTGAATAAAAACAACAATAATAATAATTAATACTAATGCTAATAAAATCCTTCCCCTCCGGGGCTTTTATACTAGTAGGGAGAGAACCTTCACACACCACTAAGAACATGAAGTAAACCACACTTAGAATGATGAGTAGAGTCGTGGCACCTCTAAGTGCCAGCAGCTCATGTACATGATCCCATTCTGTAATGTAAAAGGAGTTAAACAAAAGCTTCAGAGCTGCAAAGGAGGGAGAGACCTATGTTATCTCCTCCTCAGGTTGGCTTTGCTTGGCTGCATAAGTAGCTGTTCTCTCTAGGACTGAATGGCTATTTGCTGCTGCAGGGGACAGGAGCTCTTGGCTTCTTTCAGAACAGTTTTGATGAAAGAGTGGGTTTGGGGACAGACCTGCTTCCAGGTAGGAAAACTGAGGGCAATGGTTTTTTGTTTGTTTGTTTGTTTGTTTACAATAACCCTGGCCTTTGTAATTTTCAGGCTTTGTCAGTTTTTACAACAAAACCTTTTTGACAACGTCATCCTTATTTTGTTTCTAGGATTTTCTTGGATCTCCAAAATTAAGCAAAAACTTTTTGTTTCTAATCTCAGCAACGACCTTATGTTTTCAAATCTCCTTTGGTGTCATAGCCTCCTACGTGCAGTTAGTAATGCTGTTCTGCAGAACAAGGAACTGATAAAATACAAAGCAGGAATTTCAACAACCCAAAAGACAACCTTCCACATCCCTCTGGGCTTCAGGATTATAATAAGTACTTTCTACCTTGATTCTTCCCTACCTGGCACCCACATCGTTAGTTCTTTCTTTCTATATACTTCTAGGATTATTACTTTCAAGGGCAGATATAGTTTCTTCCAAACCACAACTCCCTAGGAGTGAACATTAGGCACTGCTGATAGGCCAGTATGCAAAGAAGAACCAAAAAATGAAGAAAATCATGTAACCTCGACAGGGGACAAACGACACCAATTGTGCCTGTTGTCTCAGAGTACAAGAAAGAGAAAAATCCTAGAAACATGTATTTCAGATCTGATCCACTTGCATGTGTATCTGCAAGGCTATTTTAATTCAGTGGTCGTAATCTTCAAAATCTCATCATCTCATAGCTAATCTTCACAACACTGAGCAGAATCTGGTCCCCCTCCCTCCAGTCCTTGCTTCTGTAAACACTTTCTTCCCATGGCTTGTAGGACTCTGCCATCTCCTGGAGTTTCTTCCCATCTCCATGGCCATTCTTTGTCAGACAATCTTCATGACTGGCGTCTCCTCTTCTTGTGGAGCTCTAAATATTCATTCTATGATCTTCAGTCCTGGTTTTCTATTTTACTCATCCTCCTCTTCATCAATGGCACCCTTTCTTTTTTTCTTCTACTGGAACACCAATACTAAATGCATCTTGACCTCTTCCTCTCTCCAATCTCATGTCCAATCCATCTGAAAAATCTCACTGATTCTAGCTTTTGATAATTAAGCCTGAACATTCCAGGCTGCTGGCATGTTTCACTTAGAAAAACAAAGGCACTCTTCAATAGGTCTCCCAACCTTCATTGTTTTCTTTCCTTTCCAATATCTCCAGAAAACTATGGAAGACCTGTCCATATCTGATGTTTTTTTTTGTATCAGATTTAAAATACATTCAAATGCCTTTCTTCCTATACTGCAAGTTTTCATACAATAGCAGTATGTACTTCTTCTCTCACCTAATCTGCAGCATTCTCCAATAGCTCCTTCCTGGCCAATTGGGATAACCATCTATTTATTGCTCTATAACAATTAATCTCAAAACTTAGAGGCTTCAAGCATCAATAAATATGTCATATCTCTCATGTTTCTGGGATCAGGAGTTCTGGAGCCAAGCCCATCTGTTCTAGGTCAAGAGCTCTCATCAGGTTGCAGTCAAGATGTCCACTGAGGCTGCTGTCATCTGAAGGCTTGGCAGGGGATGGAACATCTATTTGTAAGCAGCTCACTCATGTGGCTGGCAAGTTAGTTCTGGTTGTTATCAAAAACACTCAGCCTTCTCTACAGAGCTTTTGTGTGCCTCCTTTGACCCATTATCTCACTGCCAAAGTAAATGGGTCTAAAGAGACCAAAACAGAACTACCAATGCCTTTTATGATCTGTGACCATAAGCCAAACATTGCCTCTGTCACACTCTCATGGCTCAACAGACCATCACTGGAGCCTAGTGATCACATCATCCTGTCATCCTGCAGATCTGCATTGTCCCTCACCTTAGGACTTTCACACATGCTGCTGTCCTTTCTGTTGGGAGGTTCTTTCCACAGAATTGTGCAGAATCACTCCTCACTTGCATTCAACTAACTATGCATCTTGCTCTCTCAAATAAGGCTTCTTGTCACATCATAGGTAAAACATGTTCTCCCTTCTTGCTCAAAAGGGTAAAAGTTCCCACTCTTCAGGATGACTGTGTCCTGGAAGTCCAGCACACAGTGTGGTGGTAGTATGGCTAGCATATCTAACAATATGGTATCCAGCAGGGGATACAGTTTAATGATAGTGCATTTGCCTCACATGTACACAGCCCTAGGGTTAGTCCACAAGACAGAAAGTAATAGTAATTAATGATATAATATTATATGCTTGAAATTTGCTAAGAGAGTAGATCTTAAGTGATCTTACCACACACACAAACAAGATAGTAACCATTTTGCAATAAGTATTGTATCTTAGAGGAGATGAAGTCAAGCTCCTGGGCCACTTCATGATCACAAGGAAATTGATGTGGATGGGTGTGATGGTTTGGAACTATCTATCTGTCACAGGTTTGGTCACCAGCTCATGGCAATATGAAGAGGTAGTGGCACACAAAAGCTCTGTAGCAAAGGTTACTGAGGATGTGCTCTTGAAGAGGATATTGGGACCCCAGACCCTTCCTCTCTTTTTTTGCATCCGAACCAACAAGAGACGAATAGGATTCCTCCTCAGGCCTTTTTATCATGATGTAATGCTCACCCCAGAGGCAAGAGATCAAGGATGGAAAACCCTAATACTAAAATCACTCAGCTAAACTGTGACCAATTCCCTTCTCCTATAAGTTGATTGTCGTATTTTGTCACCGACGGCCCTCACTAGGAGCATGAATGAGAATGTCTCTTGAAAAGTTTCTGGGTGGGCAGAGGTGCTCTTAGAATGCATCTGATCATTGCATCACTGCTCACAATAATCAAGATATGGAAACAACCTAGGTGTTTTGAAGTGATGGGTTAAAAAAAAAGACGTGAGATGATGATAATGATTGTAGATAAATAGATAGAATAGAGCTAGAGCTAGAGATGTACCTTCATTCTGTTGTGTATGTATGTGCAATGACATATTTTAAGCCATAAAAGGAAAATAAAAACCCTGTCATTTGCACTGTGAAGGAAGCTTGCGTCTGTTATGCAAAGTTAGGAAAGCTAGTCACAGGAAGAAAAAAATGTATGTAATCTTTTTTTCAAGCGAGATTTTAAAATGTTGATTTCCTTGAAGTAGGGACTGAAAAGGTGATTTCCTGAGGCTGTGGGAATGTGGAGGGTGTGAGGCAGTGCAGACTACCGTGAATTGGAGGCTGTGGGGAATGATGAGGTTCAAGAAGAGAGAAGATATCAATCAAAGGGTTCAAAGCTTCAATTATAATACAAATAAATTTTGAAGAGCTAATGTACAGATTGGGGACCACAGTTGATAATACCTCATGGTTTACTTGAAATTTGCTAAGTAAGCACATCTTAAGCATTCTTATCCCTCTCTTCATATACATGCTAAACATGTACGGCAGATGATGTGTTCAATTAATTGTGGTAAGCACACAATCCATGTGCATGTTAAATCATCTTGCTGCATACCCTGAACACAGACAATTTTTATAAGTCAGTGAAATATTGATAAAACAGGGAAGTTAAATAAAGGAATAAAAATGTACTTTCTATCACTATTTCATTACTTTACCTTATTGTTTTTGACAGCAAAGATAACAGTTTATGGGGCACATATACACACAAACAAGAAGAGAGTACCACAGTCTCTGTGGGCTCACAGACACTATACTTGCAGATAGAGCAAACAAGGGCTGTGGAAAAGAGGTTTTATAATATAAAGGAGATGAGATACTCCTTGGGTCCCAGGAGAAGACCTGATTGAATACTTTCAAAGGCTGACAAAAAACAAGAAGTCTATATTACATAGTTATAAGCTTATACTATGCTACACTATGATCCTATTAAGCTACAGCATTGAATTATACATACATTTTGATTACATATAATATAAACTAGTTTAATATGTACTCTTGATAGAGAAAACTAAACAATTCATTACATTTACACTTATATACATATATGTTACATACACTATGCACATACACCTGTACTATATACAGATGCTATACATACCCTATACTTGGCACATAATTCTCTTTAAATAAAAATGCAGAAGCTCTCAATAAATATTTTAAAAATTTGAATGTGCCAAGTTGTAAAAGGATTTCTACTTTATGATGAAGATAGATCTAACTCAGAAAAGCAATGCTGTTTTCAAATATGAAATATGAAATAATGCCCTGGGTATAGGACTCAGGCTCATGTCTATAAATCCAAGCTACTCAAGAGGCAGAGATTGGGAGGATCATAATTCAAAGCTAGTCTGGGCAAAAGGCAAATGAGATTTACCTCCCTGCTACTATCTGAACCAGTAGGCCAGGCACAGTGGTGCACACCTTTAATCCAAGCTACAGGGGGGGAGGGCATAGGTAGAAGGTTCATGTCCAAGGCAAGCCTCAAGTAAAAAAAGAACATACAAACAACAAAAAAACCCACCAGACTTCTTCCCAAAAATAACCAAGCAATAAAATATTGGAGGCATGGCTGAGGTAATAGGAGCCTGTCTGGCAAGCATGCAGCCTTGAGTTCAAACTCCAATACCCCGGGAAAGGAGAGAGATGTTAATTATATCATATACCATACATACAGGCAGAAAAAACATTTAAAAATTATAAACCTCTTTATGGTGAGAATGACTGTCTTCATAATGAAGACAGGTAGGTGGGGAAGGATGTCACAATCATAAAATTCTACGCATGTTCTACAAAATTAAGAAGATTGAGGGAAGGGTATGGTTGGGAGGGGTGGGGTAGAATGATGATCAAGATGCATGGTATTCATAAAGTGCTTGGTTGAATGGCAAATTAATTAATTGAATTATCTAAATAGCAGCCAGAAATATTGGCAAAGATTTAAAGGTATTAAATAAAATAAGATAATTCACACAAAATGATATAAACTACACATATTTATTGATAGCAAGTATTAGTCAAAAAATAAATGTATTTATATCAGTTAAGAAGGAAAGGTTAGTTTCTCCCATCAGGATGAAAGACAGCATCAGAATGTAAGAGAGTACACAAAATCTGACACATAAAGAAAATCCCAGTAGATCTAAAACAGAGTCATTTTAAAAATCAATCATTAACCACAGCGTAGCTAAATAAGTATATAAAATTAAAATTATGGGAGAGAATTATGAAATGGGTGACATAGAACAAGATTCATTGCACTCACATGACATTGAATTGGAACACCTTTGAAATACTTAACAGTAACTTAAAAAAGTACACTGTATGCATATATGCACATATCAAAATGAAATCCCCTTGCACAACTAACTGATACAAATAAAAATGTGGAGGAAAAAAATTCTTTTTGCTGGTCCTGGGTCTTGAACTCAGAGCCTGGGCACTGTCCCTGAACACTGTCCCTGCTCAAGGTTAGCATTCTACCACTTGAGCCACGGCACCACTTTTGGCCTTTTCTGTTTATATGGTGCCGAGGAATCAAACCCAAGGTGCTAGAGGCAAGAACTCTACCACTGAGCCACCTTCCCAGCCCCATGGAGAAATAATCTTAAACAATTAAACTTAACTATAGCCTAGGTATATCACTCCATGGTACAGTACATGCCTAGCCTGCTCAAGGCCTTGGATTTGATTACATACACACACACACACACACACACACACACACACACAATAACAAAACAAAATGCATATGCACAAACATACCTACATGTCAGAAATACATTTCAACTCATCCCTAGATAGAATATACTTAAAATGAACAGAGAAAAATGTAAACAACTACCTGAAGAAAAAATTGATGTACTGTTACATAAATCTACACTTGAATTTTTACTTTAATCTTTCCTTATGAAGCAAGAAGCAAATAGAAATCTATAATTCAGAATCCCTCTTTAAGAATGTGATAATGATACACAAATGTATACACTGAAATGCACATTTCAGTTCTGTTGTGGATGCTATGGATGATTATATAAGAGTTAATTTGCATAAAATGTTCCAGATGACTTACAACGTAGGATTTTTTTTCTCTATTGGGAGTTTATATGGGACTTTTCAGGTAATTGTTAAAAACATTTCCTATATTTTCCATATTTCCAGGAATTCAATCTAATATGCATTCTTATATTTATAAGGTACAACTCCAGTGTGTATTACTGTGTCTTTGAATGACATAGGAGAAATGAAAACATTCCTGTACAGTCCGTTCACTCATAGGCTTTTTCCTCCAGAAGGAGCTCTTTCATGTCTTCAGACGACACTGGAGAAAGTAAAAGATTTATCTATCCTATATTCATAAACCTGTTCTCCAGTGTGACTTTTCTGTGTTTCAAAAAAGAACTGGAGAATCTGAAGACTTTATGGCATTTAGTATAAAAGTTTTGAGTTTTTTTAATGGAAATTCTTTCATGTCCTTGAAGGAAGTGGAAACACTGAACGTTATTCTATATTCCTCATTCTAATAGGGTTTCACTCCAGTATGAGTTCTTTTATGTCTATGAAGGAAACTGGACCATTTGAAGACTTTGATACATTTTTAGAATCATGGGGGTTTTCTCCCATGTTTTTCCCCCTCCAGTCCTTGAAGAGAATAGGAATATCTCAAGGTTTGACCACACTTCTAACATTCATAAGATTTCTGTCCAGGATGAGTTCTTTTATGTCTATAAAGGGAATCAAAATATTCCAGGGCTTTACCACATTTGATACATTTATACTTCTCATCTCCAGGATGAATTCTTCCATATTTTCAAAAGTAACTTGGAGATCTTAATACTTTAACACATTATTTATTTTCAGAGACTTTCTTGTTTGTCCACTATGAATTATTTCATGTGTTTAAACCTTAAAAAGTACAGTCTATGTTACACTTTTTTTACAAGTATAAGGTTTCTATGTATTGTGATGTCTTTGATGTTCTCTAAATATACTGGGAAAGCCTAAAGCTTTTCCATATACCACACCTTTATGAGGTCCCATTCCATGTATTTCCAATACTTGTGAGAGAAGCAAAGGCTCTCCCACATTGTATATATTTGTGTGCCTTCTCTCCTTAGCCTTTATTAGCACTTCATACAACCCATATAACCAATCTCTAGATTGCCTGTATCCACAGTGAAAAATGGCTGGCCTATGGAGAGATGAATGGCATGAGAAGCCCTCACCACATTCACATGCTCTTACTCCAGCAGGATTTTCTATCCAGATTAACACTTGGAATCTAACTTTGCCAGGCTGACTGCTTTCTTCTCCTTCACAGAGTGTCCTATCATATGACAACTACATTTTTCCCAGAATGATTGCCCTGATCCCCAATATTTGAGATCTTTCCTATAGATGCCAGGTTTCTGAAGCTCTCTCATATCATACAATGTAACCATTCTTCTGGGAAGGATCAGGAAACTAAACTCCATCTCAAAAGCTACTGAGTCCATTTTTTAGTTTCCAGGAAATCTCAGAATCCTTTCTGTGGGAGCACCACTTCTTCAAGTCTTGGAGAAAGAGAGACTATGGTAGAACTGCCAATGTTTCCTGAGCAGAAGATACTAAGTATGGAAAACCATCATAGGCCAAAGAGGGGCAGGAGACACGAAGTTGTTACTTTATTATTCTTTCATTATTATTCTTTCTCCTACACTTAACCAGATCTGGGGTTTTGCTTAATTTATTCATTGCTAAATCTCAAGTGTACAGAATGGTGTGTTGCCCAAAGTACAAGTTCAGTAAATATTTAGTAAATGATTAACTAAAAAAAAAAGAACAAATCCTTAAGCATAAAGAGAGCTCATCCTTATTACAGAGATATAGCAGAGAGGTGCTCAAATGAATTAGCACAACTAATTCATTCCAGTAATGATTATTTATACACATTAACCAGTTGTATATTATTCTAAAGCCAAAAACAATTATTTCTGGTATCCAGGAGCCCCTAGCTATCTTATCAAATAATTTTAGACATTGAAGACTGCAGCTCAAGATGTTTCTTAGCCATGTGCCATAGTCTATGGTACTCGATCTTTTAAATGTATTTCCTGTCTTGTAGATGATTAGTGTGAGGTTCAAATGAAATGATCTTCCTCTCCTAACTATAGCTGATTATGTCAAGGTTGGCATTGTAACACAGGGGATATTCTTCCATATGCCAGTGATCAAATTGTGATTTGAATAGCTAGAAATAAAAAGATTAATTGAGCCATTATGATAATCTTGGTAACTTGAATGAATGGATACAAAGAATGGTAGATACCAAGGCTAGTAGAAACCCAGAAACAATGAGATTAACTCCAGACAGATTTAAGAACCATGGCAAAACCAGGGCCTGTTCCAGGAAACTGAACATATAAGTAGAAGCTTCTGAAAGGAAAAGGGGAACAAAAGGCAAAGACAGATGAAGAAGACCGATGAGGAGAAGGTTTGCAAGAGATGAAAAGAAAGAAACACTCAACAGAACTAAAATGTAAAACATAGATCAAAGAGACAGAGACATATCCTATCCAAGGAGACCACTTCCAGGGGAAAATTTTATGGTTCAGTTTGTCCTGGATCCTAAAACAAATGGACTTGTTCTTTGGTATTTGAGAATAAAAAAGCACATGGAGCCGAGCACCGGTGGCTCACGCCTGTAATCCTAGCTACCCAGGAGGCTGAGATCTGAGGCTCACGGTTCAAAGTCAGACCGAGCAGGAGGGTCTGTGACACTCTTATCTCCAATTAACCACCAGAAAACTGGATGTGGTGCTGTGGTTCAAGTGGTAGGGCCCCTTTCTTGAGCTGAAGAGCTGAGGGACAGTGCCCAGGCCCAGAGATCAAGCCCGATTACTGACCAAAAAAAAAAAAAGCATGTGGTTTCTATGAAGATGATCACTGGTGGAAGGATTCCTTCATGCAAAGCCTATGGCCTGTCCTCAGTATTCATCTACTTTCCTATGTTCCAAGAACCATGGGGATGGATTTTTCTTCCATTTATGTAGTAGGTCTCCTCCAAATGAAGAAAGTCATGATTAGAATAAACTCAGAGATGGCTGGAGGGAAATAAAGTAGATACTGGTCTCTCCCAGTATCTGAATTCATTGTGTCACAAATGGAGTGTGAGCCACAGTGTGTGTGTGTGTGTGTGTGTGTGTGTTCAGAAGTCACCAGATCATCCTTATGAAGGACACACAGACTTGTCATGCTTTTACTATTTCTTTTCTTTGGATGCTACAAATAACAGTCATAAAAATAATCACAAGTACAATGCCCCTTGGTGTGTGTCAGACCCTGTACTAGGCAATTTCATGTGTTTATTGTCTGTATTACTGTTTGTGATTCTTTTATTTAAATTTCCATTTGTCACTTTTTTTTAAAATTTCTGTACCCTTTGTCTTTTATGTAACTTTAGCTGATTTGGGGAGGTGAAGGGGAATCACAGAAATGGTGGGACAAAGGTTGACCTAATTCAGCAGGAATACTCACTAGACACTATGTTGGAAATGAACTATACAAACTGGGGAGGGAAGGGAGGTTGGTAGGGAAAAAACAGATAAAATGAGGGAGAAAGTGACACCATTCATAAAGAAATATACTCATTACCTGACCTATGTAACAATAACCCCTCTGTACATTACCTTTACAACATGTGTGTGTGTGTGTGTGTGTGTGTGTGTGTGTGTGTGTGTGTGAGTTGTAGGGCTTGAACTCTGGGCTGGGCGCTGTCCCTCAGCTCTTCAGCTCAAGGCTAGTGCTCTACCACTTGAGCCGCAGTGCCACATCCAGTTTTCTGGTGGCTTATTGGAGATAAAAGTGTTACAGATTTCCTGCCCAGGGCTGGCTTTGAACCATGATCCTCAGATCTCAGCCTCCTAAATAGCTAGGATTACAGGCATGCGCCACTGGTGCCCAGCTAAAAAAATAATAAGAGACAATACTATTAGATTCTTTTCAATTCCTGGAACAATCATATTTTGAGGTTTAGATTATTTTTAAATTAAAAGGCTTGATTCAGGAAATAGGATGTAGAAATGGAGGAAGGATAAAACATTGTCTCTATTCTATTCAGAAGATACTCTTTTTCCCAGAACTTTTACTTTTATTTTATTCTTTAGTTCCAGAAAATAACAGTTAAATTCCAAATAAGAGGACAGAAGTAAGGTTCCTCAATTCCATTATATGTCAGAATCACCTGGCAACTTAAAAAAATATGCCTATTTGGGTCAATTAGTATTGAACACACATACTTGGCCCCAGTAATTATACTCCAAGGGGTAAATTTGGACCACCAAAATATTTAGATGAAAAAGTTGGTAACAGCAATATTCACAATGGCTGGGAACAGGAAATATGTCTCCCAATATCCAATTAGATGAATGAGTTTTGATACACCACACAGAGTGGCATGCAGGGGTAGGGAACCTATTTATTTTCTGCTAGAGACCATTTGGATATTTATTACATAAATCACAGACCATACAAAATGATCACTACTGGCAGATGGCCAATGGGCATCCATGAGAAGTATATGAGAAGCACTGGTATCTGTCCTGTCAACTTTTGTGTGCCCATCATGAGATAAATGAATAAAGAAAATACAGTCTATGTACCTAGTGACACCTGTACCAACCGTGAGCATGGAAGCCTGCCTTCCTGACAACATGGATGACCAAGAAGTACATGCTGTTCAAGAAATAAGCCAGCCTCAGCAGGACAAATGTTACATAAAATGACACATTCTGTGGACTCTGAGAAGATTGATCTCATAGAAGTAGAGAACAGTAGTGTTTACCAAAGGCTGTTGTGGGCAGAGGCAGGAAGAATGAGAAGAAGATGGCTGTTTAGATAGGAGCAACAAACTTCAAGATAGCTATTACATAGCCAGACAACTATAGTTAACATAATACTTCAAAGCATTATCTACATAATAAGATTGTATATTAAAATCCCATTAAAAATAAAATATAAAAATAAATATAGAAACTCCCTAGGTGGTTCTAATGTATGGCCTGCTTGGAAATAATTGAAATTCTGTTCAGAATGGATTGAGTTGGACTCAGTGGCTTGGAATGTCACCTTGGAAGAAGCCAACCCATGTCCGTGAGATTGTTTCCTAATTGTAAAGAAGTCACAGTGAAGCTAACACCACATGTTTATAAAGGTTACATGAAGCAATACAGGGGAAGTGCTCAGCATACAGTACCAACAAATGCATGCAATGAATAGATTACTGCATGATTTTGTCCAAGCTTAAGAGGCAACTATTTATAGGGTCTGATCTAGACTCATCTGATTTTAAAGTCCATGGCTTTATATCTGTTTCTTTCTCCTGTGCTGCCTCAAGGACTCCAGGAAATTTTTTTTCCAGGGATGGTGACCCCTGTGAACAAGGAAGAAAGGCCCTCTTCTTTAATCAGAGGGTGTTGATTAGGTTTGATTGCATGTTCCGTGGTCATTATTGATCTGGGTGGTGAATGATTGATGGTCCCTGGTTGTCACTGTCTCATCTTCCCTCTAATTGCATGAAATATTTGTCGGGGTTGAGCACCTCTTACTCAGATGCATTAACAATAATTTCCCCAAATGTGTTCCCTTGAAAGATATTGAATTATTTCCAAAAGGTTCTCTGCATCTCTTTCACAGTGCAGTAAAAAGTGCATCCATAAATTACACAATTGACACAGATTGGACCTGGATGGTGGAGCAGTCAGCCGCAAATTCTTCTTCCCAGATACGTCCTGTCTGATGACTGGACTGGTGAAGACTCTGGGGGTGCCACCCTAGTCACCCATGAGTATGGCTGGTGGTTCCCCTCAGAGGAGGAGGTGGACAGGCTGCTAATCCAGGTTGGGGCTTTGAAGTCTGACTGCAAGGATTAAAACAAATCGAAATTAATTTCCTTGCTGTGATAGCTCTCTGTTGCTTTGCCTATCTCTTCCTGGTTGGAACAAGCTGTTAAAATAATCCCAGTAGAACAAGGACTCTAAGGCTAACACAAAACTAGATCCAAATACTTGTTCTATCACTGTGGGCTGTTGTGTTCTCTGGCTTTCAGGTTACTCCTTTTTAAAGTAGGAACATGGTAAAAGGTTGCTCAGCAAAGCCTTTTGTACATAAGTGAAGCTGGTCTCTGTGGTGTCTTATACAACCCAGATGACTGGTGATAAAAAGAATTTTAAAGTTATCTCTGCTATCTCAAACAAGTTAATTTTCCTAAATAGGAGTTATTCCTTAAATATGTTATAGTCCCACCTAATAAAGATAATTCTTTTGAAGTTAGTTCAAAATCCAAATGAATGAAATAGTTTAACAGTTGGAATAATCACAAGAGACAAACTTATTTCTCTTCTTAAAGAATCAATAAATCAATTATGCTGATGTTAATAGAAGTCAATTCTAATTTCCTTTAAAGACTAATTATGAGTTATTTTCTAGTTACCTTGGCAAGAACACTTAGATCAGATGAAAGCCAAAATATCAGAGATTAAGTAAAAATTACATCATCCAGTGTAATTGACTTTGTTGAGATAAAGAACGATACATTAGGATAAAATTTGTATTTCTCATTGTATGCATAGAGTTTAAACTAACACAATGATTACTGGATAAAAATCTGATGCTAAATATTTTTTGGTTATTACCTATTAATATCTTTAAGATGATTCCATAGGGTATATATTATTTATTATCCCTACTTTACAAGTGGAAAAATTAGGAGGGTTAGGAATGCTAAATAAATCCCCTAAAGCAACACAGAAATAAGAAAATCAAATCCACATCTGAGAACAGAGTCAATGTCATTTCCCTCCATAATAGCCCTGACGTAATGGCTCAACTAATGAGTTTTCAGCTTTACAATGGTGTGAAAATAATACATATGCAGAAGCAATCCAGCTGGAAATGTGATCTTTTCCTCAGTTGGAAATATGTGTTAAGATTGTCTCATGATGCTGAGCAATGGCAGGGACCTGTTGGTTCCAGACAGCCACATATCCAAGGGCATATAGCCAAGGCTCTATAATGTTCATCCTTGCTAAGCTCCAATGTTAGGTAAGTGACAGGTATGAAGTACATTTACAGCTTTTAATGTTTTCAACCCATGGTGAATGGATTTTTTTGTTTTATCCCCCTCCTAAGAGAATGAACACCTATATTAGACTGCACTGATGACTTTTAGCAGGAACTGTCATGATTCATCAAGGCCTGAATGAAAGGACCGGCAACTAACTGGTAAGGGATCTTTGCATTTTAATGGAATTAAATGAGTATTTTTCTATCATGGATTGATTCTTCAATGGGCCATAACAACAAATATCAAGCATTAATGATATTGATGATATATCAGCATAACAATATCTAGAATTAAAGATATTATTGACAGACTAACCCTTCAACACATTTGGGGAACATTTAATATTCAAACCATAATAGTGGTACAGGTTTATTGTGGGATTGCTGGGCATTGGTGGCTCCTATTTGTAATCCTAGTTACTCAGGAGGCTGAGATCTGAAGATCATGATTCAAAGCCAACCTGGGCAGAAGAAGTCCTTGAGATTCTTTTCTCCAATAAACTACTCAGATAAGGCCTGAAGTGGTTCTGTAGTTCAAGTGGTAGAGCACTAGTCTTGAGCACAAAAAGGCTCAGGGACAGTGTCCAAGCCCTGTGTTCCAGCTCTAGGACCGGCTTCCTATATTATTGTTTTGGAAGATACATGCTCTTGTTAATGTAGAAACAAAAATTAAAGAAGTTGGCAATTAATGGATAAGATGTGACTATTTTTGAATGACTGTTTGCTATCAGACTGGATGCTGTAGAGATTACAGGTTTGAGGTCTTTTGTTACATATGGTCTGTCCAATGTCCATTTATATATTCATGGTATAAAGTAAGCTACAAAGCTAGGCAAGAACAAATCCTTCCTCTTTAATAAAGTAAGCTGCATTAAGACTATTGTTCCACAGATGCTGATGGTATTTAAGTCCTTGCTTAACATAATGATATATCTACATAAATGAGAGGTGAAGAAGGTAAAGCTAGCTCAGAAAATGTGTTCGTGGAAACAAAGATGACATAATTAAGAATAAACTGGTGAGGGAATAGAGCTGGTGTGACATCCTCAAAGTTGAGCACACATAGGATCCCAAACAATCTCAGCACCCAACCAAATATCATAGTAGAAAAACTTTATGCCATTAGTTTACTTATTCAACAATGCTAACAGATCACCTTTCATATAGTAGAAGAACTGTGGTGGTGCTGGAAATGATGTGTTAAATAAAACAAACAAAGTGCCTCCTATAATAACATCGTTCTATTAGAAAGGAGAGATAATTCCTATGTAACAAAACAACAACAAAACAAAATGATAAATACTGAATAAAATAAGGCATGGGTTAACATGGATTAAGAGTGACTGGAGGGTAGCATGATGGCGGTAGATTCTTTAGAAAGGGCATCCTTCCCTTCCCTCCCCTTTTCCTTTTCCTTCCCTTCCCTTCCCTTCCCTTCTTTCCTTTCCTTTTTCCTTTCCTTTCCTTTCTTTTTTCTTTCCTTTTTCCTTTCTTTTTTCTTTTTTGCCAGCCAGGGGCATTGAACTTGGGGCTTGGGCACTGTCCCTGAGCTCTTTTGCTCAAGGCTAGCACTCTACTACTTTGAGCCACAACACTACTTCCAGTTTTTCTGGTGGTTCATTGGAGATGAGCTGTACAGAATTTCCTGACCGGGGTGGCTTTGAACCACAATCCTTAGATTCCAGCCTCCTAAGTAGCTAGGATTACAGGTATGAGTCACCAGTGACCTGCTACAGGTAGGCATTCTCAAGAGGTAGTACTGCCTAGTGAACAGAAGCCAATGATGGTCGTTCAGGAGAAAACCTGGTGAAGTACACAATGAGCAGGCAAACAACTCAAAGTTCTGAGGCAGGAACGATCGTTGTTTGTCCAAGTGCCTAAAGGAGCTTGATATGTGTTGAGCAATGTAAACCAGAAATCAAGGAACACAAAATGAGATCAGGCAGGCACCCGTTCCTCCTGGATGTACTAGGCTCCTGTGTGGAGTCTGGATCGTCTTTAAATACTACAGGACATTGGAGAGTTTTATGCAGGGAGCTAAGAAGGAAATGAAATGGGAAGTTTCTCTAAATTACCTTTTGAAAAAGCTCCTTTTTCTAGTCTTTCAAGAATAACCTTTAGAACAGGCTAGGGTGAATATGTAATTTGGAGACTATTCTGACAATGTGGACAGAAGAACAAGACACGTCATGGTGGGGGAGACACCAGGGATGTCGCAGAGGGAACAGGGAACAGGGTATGGCAGCCCAGGCTTGAGACCTAAGACCCGGTATAAGGGCAGACATACGAAGACACAAGCACAGCAGAAAGGCAAAGTGACTGCCAATATTATGACAAAACCTAGTTACCATGTATTGCATACATTTCCTCCACAGACTGCCTGTAAACAATTAAATGTGTTGTCTTGAGTCCTCTTGAGTACTTTGTGTACTTTGTGAAATTAACACTATTATCTCCTTTAAATAGAAGAAACTGAAGCTCCGAGAGTTCAAGAGACACAACCTGTATACCTAGTGTTCTTTTCTAAACTATGTTTTCTATTGCAAAAACACTGCACAGAGGGGCTACAGCCACATGAGCAAGGCAACGAGTACATTTCCCATTGAGCACCGCTACCTCCTCCTGCTTCTTACTCACTGTACACATTGCTCCCTTAAGAAGGCCCAAGTGGTATAGAGTCAGGTGGCTATGGAAAGCAGATTCCCTACCCATGACCAAGGCCATACTGTACTTTCAAAGTTGGGAAGGAATCAACCTCAGAATGAAAGATTAAGGATGAATATGATGGCCAGGAACTGGACAACTGCCAACTCCCAGAGTCTTAACTTAAAAATCATCACCTACAAAGCAACAAAGAACATGTAACAATTAAAATTTCTAAGCTATGACCACTGCCTGCAACATCTACGTGCAAGCACGCATACAGATACTACTCTGCATATGCCCAGAGATAGGTACCAGGTACGTGTGCATTCTTTTCACTTTTGCAGAAGCAGCAGATGGATAATTGCAGCCCCTAAGTGCCTAATCTGCTCTCCGGGACATGGGCAGATTTCTGAGCCAACAAACTTAATTGAACTTTCTATTCCAGCTGGAAAAGGTTACAGAGTTGCTGCGCACACAGCACACGCAGAATGAAAAGGTCAGCGGCTCAGTCCTTTTTGTAATGGATTGACCAAAGGCATATTGTTTTGTTTTCTTTTTTTTCTTTCTTTATTTTTTTATAAAAACATTTCTCTCAACCTCTGGATTGTAAAACTTAATTAGGGCATTCCTTCTCCTAGTGTTTAAAGATGAGCAGTTATGCTGACACGGCCTGTGGTCTCTCAGGTTGCTTTTCTGTTAAGCCTGCATGTGAGAAAAGGAAAAGAACATAGTTTAAAGGTGAATACCTAGGCCTTTAAAATCTCCTTGAAAACATGTTCAAAGACCCACTAAAGCAGTGTGTCTTAAACTTGAACATGGGTTAAAAAAATCTAAAAGCAGCCTCTGCCCCCAGAGAGAATAAATCAGATCAGAGTGAAGTGAAGACTGACATTTCTTCGTTTGCAAAGTTGCATGTTTAATAAGTTCTGGCGTGACACTGATGCTGCTGGTCCCAGGAGCAGACAGTGAACCCCCAGCCCCTGCTCGACAGTCCTGTCCCCATTCAAACTACAGATCATGCTTCTCAACGTTAAGTGTCAGACAAATGCACTTCCATTCTGAGAGCTGCATTTGAAGAAGCCCATTGCAAGTTGGAATCTATCCTGAGATACATGACCTGTTAAAGTACTGCTGACACTGAAGCTGGACTTTAAACAGTAGGCGGAATTCAAACATGCCCTATGCACTGGACAAGGTAAAAGATGTTGAATCCTATAACGAACTAAGGAAATTTTTTTAAGTTGAAAAGAGAATTTTTGGAAAACACAATTCCTGTCATCAAATACCTGAAATGCTGTCATAGCGAACAGGGATTAAGCTTTATCACTGCAGTTCCAGAAGACAGGACTAGAAGACAGGGGGTGGGAGGAGGGGAATTAATTCAATCTAAGGAAAGCCATAGAAAGGGATTGTTTCTAGTTTCTAATAATTAAACTAGGAATGGACTGTAGCATGAACAAGTTAGTTCACTGCCATTGGGAGTATCTAATCAGAGATTGGGGAATTGTGCACTAGTAAGGTTGGAAAGCAGATTGAAGAATTTTTTGAAAGTTGGACTAGTTAATTTCTCCCCTAGAATTATTTTACAATTAAGCTTTTACAATTAAGCTTTTACAGTTTTTTTTACTATGTACAATTAAGGTTCAGTGAATGTCAAAATAATAAATCTCATCACATGCTGTTCTTAATTTCTGGAGAACTTCTCAAATGAGTCTCTAGAATGTTCTCTTGAGGTTGGGGGTTTAACTCCATGGAAGGGCACTTGCCTGGCAAATGCAAGGTCCTGAGTTCGGTACTTAGCTCTGAAAGAAAAAAAATGGCAGGGCACGGGTGGATCACACTTGTAATCTTAGCGTGTTCAGAAGGCTGAAATCTGAGGATTGCAGTTCGAAGCCAGCCCAGACAGGAAAGTCTGTGAGACTCTTATCTCCAATAAACTACTCAGAAGAAGCTGGAAGAGGTGCTGTGGCTCAAGCAGTAGAGTGCTAACCCTGAACAAAAGAAGCTCAGAGTTCAAGCCAGGACTGGCAACAACAACAACAAAAATAATTATCTTACTTGGATTTGTTATGTATTATTTTATTTTATTCTATTTTTTATTATCTTAAGTAGCTGTACAAAGAAGTTCCCATTCTACAAAGCAGTAGATGAGTACAAAGCGTCTGACAGCATTGCCACCCATCTCTCTTAGCACATCCCTTCTCACACTTTTTTCTTTATGTGATGACACAAATTTTAATATGTATTTTTAAAAATGTTATTAAATAGTTTTACCTATCAAGTTGCTTAAAAACAGCATATTTATTTTGATATTTTGACTTTTCTTTATCATAAAAAGAAATTCGCTTATTTTCTCTGCATGATACTTTTTAAAGCATGAATGTTTAACCTTTAGGATAAACACTAATGAGCAGTACACTGGTGACTCACACTTATAATCCTAGTATCTCAGGAGGCTGAGACCATAGTTCAAAGACAGCCAATGCAGGAAAGTGCGAGAAACTCTCTGAGACTCTCTATCTCCCATTAACCAGCAAAAAACTAGAGGAAGTAGAGCTGTAGCTCTGGTGTTATGCTGGCCTCAAGCAAAAAAAAAACCCAGGCACAGCACCCAGACCTTGAGTTCAAGGCCCAAGAAATGTGCGCATGCGCGCACGCGCGCACACAGAGTTAATACTAATGACATGAAACAAGAAAATGTTATTTGGCCCAAATTGCCTCCTTTTTTTTTAAAGACTTATCTATTTTCTTATCATATAAAATTAAAATTTTGTAAGTTTTTCAGACCTTGGACAGCCTGGGTAAAGACATTAAATACTATTAAATCCCTTTGTTCATTTCCTTTACCTAGAATAGCATAAAGTCTTGTGTTATAAGCCATAAATTTGAAAGGAAATAAATATGGTATTAAAAAGCTGACAATTAATCTCAGACTTTTTTGTTATTTTTGTACCTAATTCTTTTTCTTTAAATGGTTCTTAGTCTTTTGTCTGATTGGCTTCTAGCTCTTAGTGATCGGGAGTAAGGTAGTATTTGAGATTGTATTATGTCAGAATAAATGATCTTATTTGGATTTTTATAGTAACTTTTGATATGGCTTCCTTGGCTCCAGTTTTACCCATCATTACATTTATGTTTTATGTGAATGCCACATAATCTATTTGAGATGCAAATAATATCATGCTGTCCTGTGGATAAGTTCATCCTCTGTTTAGTACACCTAACTGGTTTTCATTGTCTATAAAAGAACTATCATTCTCTCTTGCCTGTCATACAATTCCTCTATGACCTAATCACCACTTAATAGATCTGAATTCTTACACCTCATTCATAGAGAAAAGTAGCTACCTTGGATTTCTTTTTATCTAATCGGCTACTGCAAAGCCTTGGTGACTTCACTTCATATTCTCTATCTGAGAGAGGTTTTGACTTTTTTTTTTTCTTCTCCAACCAGCTGTTACCTATACCTCAAGAATTACTTCTTGTTTTTTTTTTTTTTAAGAAATAACCAGGAAGTGCTCCCTGGTACTTAGATTGGATAAAAATGAAGAAGCAGGAGCTGGGAAGGTGGCTCAGTGGTAGAGTGCTTGCCTTGAATGCATGAGGCCCTGAGTTCGATTCCTCAGCACAACATAAGCAGAAAATGCCAGAAATGGCACTGTGGCTCATGTGGTAGAGCACTAGCCTTGATCTGAAGAGCTGAGGGAAAGTGCCCAGACCCAGAGTTCAAGCCTCAAAACCAACCAAAAATCAAATCAAAACAAAACAAAAATGAAATGAAGAAGCACATAGCTTGTTACTCAGAGAGGAGATGGTTTACTCTGCTATACTAAAGTGGACATATTCTGCTCATATGCAGAATAAAGTAATATCTGCCAAGAAAACACAATGGCTGAGATCTGAGGATCGCAGTTCAAAACCAACCTGGGCAGGAAAGTCCGTGAAACTCTCATCTCCAATAAACCACCAGAAAACCAGAAGTGCTGCTTAGCTCAAGTGGTAGAGTGCTAGCCTTGAGCTGAGAGCTGAAGGACAGTGCCCAGGCCCAGAGTTCAGGCCCCACGACAGACCAAAAAAAAAAAAAATAAGAGAGAACACAATGGAAGCTCAAGATGAGGATGTAAGATGTGTGTGCGTGTACATGCACATGTACATACATATGTGTGTTAAATAATTGTAAGTCTGAATGCCTATGGGAGCAGACAGGTATTATAAAGATGACCTGCTCAGATAGAGATCATGGGAAACTAGATGAGCTGTTTTCTTCTCTATATGCTGGCATATCGTCAATGTACATATGGATTTGTGTATTGCCTAGTGTATCTACATCTTATTTTTTAGGATAATACAAGTCACCAGGTTCTTTTAGGTAGCATCAAAATATTAACCTGCCTTAAAAGGGTGCTTTTTAAAAATACTGTATGGTTTAAGTTCAGTATCCAAGAGAAGTTATGGCTCAGAGAGTAATATTCTGTCACCTTTGTTTGAAAGATTTTTTCTTCTGGTATTTTGAGCTGTTACTCACCTGGCACCCATAGGTATACTCGTAATTGAGAATGGGCCCTCCTTCCTATATTCAGGAATTATGGGTCAGGGAAGGACAATACCAGGTATAATAATTATAGAGGGCTTTTCTAATTATGTAATGTTAGGCATAGCCTTTCTTTTTTCTATGCCTCAGATTAGTGGCCTTCCTGTGAGAATTTTTATTTCTATACCTTAAAGGGTGTTAGAAAAAAAATAAATGATGTAATGAGAATGAAAATGCTTTGAAAAGAAAAACAGCAATTGTACATTAAAGACACTGAAATGGGGGTTTCCACAGCCATCTACATCATGCTTCCTAAGGGGCCAGTGCCACCATAAGGGTACAAATGAGGGCACTTTCTGTCAATACTTTCTGATTCCCATAAATAATTTGGTCCAAAAGGCCTGGTTCACTGGGCAAAGCTCAAGATTGACTGATAATTGGCTTCACAATCCAGAGATCAGCCCAAGGACATATGTGCCTCTGCTTCAGGGCTGATGAATGAAACCCAGTTTAATATGTCCTGTATCTGCCTAAACAGAGCTCTGCCAGATGATAGTGACTTGTCAATCATTTATATTGCTTTCTTTTTCTTTGACTTACTTCAGGAAATTTAAGCCATAGAAGAGAATCTATCCATGTGAGCAAGCTGCTGATAATGGCATAACTGTTGCTAATAATAAACCCTCTGTTAAGTCTTTAGCTCACTTATTTAGTGGGTAGTTGTTGTTTTGAGGATTTGTTGTTGGGGGATTTAGTTTTTTGAGTTCCAGGTATATTTTAGGTATGAGATCCTTGTCCATTGTATGGCTACTGAAGATCTTCTCCCAATCCGTGGGCTTTCTATTGGTCTTGCTAGCGATGTACTTTGCCATGCAGAAGCTCTGCAACTTCATGCAATCCCATTTGTCCAAACTTTCTTTGATTTGTTGTGTTTCTAGGCCTCTATTAAGAAAATTTCGGCCTGTGCCAAGATCTCGAATTTCTCGTATTCTGTCCTGTGATGTTTTCAGAGTGTCTGCTTTGACTCCAAGGTCTTTGATCCATTTGGAGTTGATTCTGGTGCAGGGTGATATATAAGGATCTAGCTTCAGTTTTTCTACAAGTGATTAACGAATTTTGCCAGCACCATTTACTGAAGAGGCTGTCTTTCTTCCATTCTGTTTTTTTAGCTTCCTTATCAAAGATTAGATGGCTATAGGTCTGTAGGTTCATTTCTTGGTTTTCAATTCTCTTCCATTGGTCCTGAGGTCTGTTCTTGTGCCAGTACCACGCTGTTTTGATTCCTATGGCTTTATAGTAATCTGAAATTTGGTATTGATATTCCTCCAGCAGTGTTCTTTCTGTTAAGGATTGTCTTTTGCTATTCGGAGTCTTCTATTGTTACATATGAATTTTTGGATTGCTTCTTCTATTTCCTTGAAGTATGAAGTTGGAATATTGATAGGTATTGTATTGAATTTGTAGATAGCCTTGGGAAGTATTGCCATTTTCACGATGTTGATCTTTCCAATCCAGGAGCATGGGAGGTTTTGCTACTTTCTAAGTTTTGTTTTGATTTCCTTTTTCAGGTTTTTAAAGTTTTCATCATAGAGGTCCTTCACTTCTTTTAAGTTAATTCCTAAGTATTTTATTTTTGTGGGGCTATTAAGAATGGGGTTGCTTTCCTGATTTCAGTCATGCTTTTCTCATTGTTGGCATACAGAAAAGCCATTGATTTTTTGAGGGTTAATTTTATACCCTGCTACTTTGCCAAAGTTTTGAATCAGTTCAAGTAATTTGGGAGTGGAGTCCATGGGATTCTATAACTACAAGATCATGTCATCTGCAAAGAGGGAGAGTTTTACTTCATCTTTCCCTATTTGGATCCCTTTTATGTTTGCATCTTGTCTTATTGCTGTAGCTAGGCATGTTAATACTAAATTGAAGAGAAGTGGAGAGAGTGGACATCCTTGTCTCATTCCTAAGTTAAGAGGAAATGGCTTTCATTTTTCACCATTAAGTGTAATGCTGGCTGTAAGTTTGTCATATACAGCCTTTATTGTATTGAGGAATGTTCCATGGATTCTTGTTTTTCCAGAGCTTTCATCATAAAGGTGTGTTGGATCTTGTCAAATGCTTTTTCTGCATCTACTGAGATAACCATGTGGTTCTTATCCTTGCTCTAGCTGATGTGATGTTTTGAAGAGGAAAGAAGGATGGTCAATAGCCACATGAAGAAATCTTCAACCTCCCTAGCCATAAAAGAAATGCAAATCAAAACAACATTGAGATACCACCTCACCCTAGTTAGAATGGCTATAATCAAGAACTCTAATAACAACAGATGCTGGAGGGGATATGGACAGAAGGGAACCCTACTGCATTGTTGGGCAAACTTGTTCAGCCACTTTGGAAAGTAGGATGGAGGTTCCTCAAAAGACTCCACATAGAGCTCCTCTATTACCCAGCAATTCCACTTTTGGGCATTTGCCCAAATGATCACAAACATGACCATACTAAAGCTACCAGCACAACTATGCTTATTGTAGCATTATTTACCATAGCTAAGATATGGAACCAACCCAGAAGCCCCTAAATAGATGAATGCATCAAGAAAATGTGATATATATACACAATGGAATTCTATGCCTCCATCATAAAGAATAGCAATGCCCCATTTGTTAGGAAATGGAAAGGCTTGGAAAAAATTAAATTAAGTGAAGTAAGCCAGGCCCAAAGAAACGTAAGTCCTATGGTTTCCCTTATTTGCAATAACTAGTATATGTCTGAGACAAGCAGAAACAGACAAGTTGATGTTAAGCAAAATGAACCCCAAGATAAGAACTCAATTTTTTTCTTTCTTGTTGTTGTTTCTAGCATAATTATGATTTCTTTGTTGCTTTGTATTTCCCTCCCCCATGGTATAACCCCTGTTTTCACTGTATTTGATGTTGGTATACTTTATGGAGGGGAAGGGAAAAAACAAATTGTTTAAATAGGGATACAGGTGGACCCATTGCAACAATGAGATGTACATTATGTCAAAAAATGAATTTTACAACTTTGGTGGGGGAGATAGGAGATGGGAGGGCAGGGATGGTAAAGGGAAACAAAGGAGGAGGCATCAATGCTTGATAAGAAATGTACTCATTATCTTGCCCATATAATTATAATCTCTCTGTACAGTATTTTCACAATAAATAAATAAATAAATAACAAAAAATGTACTCATTACCTTGCCCATGTAATTGTAATCCCTCTGTATGGTATTTTCACAATGAAACACTGATTAATAAAATAATAAACCCTCTGGACAGGGTTAGAATGAAAGACTATGATTGAAAGAAAATAGGAAAGAAAAAGAAAGAAGAAAAAAGAAAGAAAGAAATAAGAGAAAGAAAGAAAGAAAGAGAGGGAGGGAGGGAGGGAGGGAGGAAGGAAGGAAGGAAGGAAGCAAGGAAGGAAGCAAGGAAGGAAGGAAGGAAGTGAGCAGGAAGGAGGCAGGGAGAGAGATGGAGTGCAGGAAGGAACAAAGGAGTGAGGGAGGGAGGAAGGAAGGAACGAAGGGAGGGAGGGAGAGGGTGATAAGGAGGAGGGAGGGAGGGAGGAAGGAGGGTGGGAGGAAGGAAGGAAGGAACGAAGGAAGGAAGGAAGGAACGAACAAACGAAGGAAGGAAGGAAGGAAGGAAGGAAGGAAAGGAGGGAGGGACTAGAAATTAAGCTACTAAGAACAAATATATTGGATCTATGCAGCTGCATGATTAAAAGTATGGGTTTGGGGTGACTTGATTTGGGGTTAATTCCCTCTTTCACATCCAGAAATTATAGCCGTAATTCTTCACCTCTCAGTTCATCCATGCCTTCTGTAATGTTGCCTGGTAGCATTCCCACTGACAAAAGAGTATGTTTTCCACCCTCTTAATCTGAACTGCTAAGTTTAATGTTAAGGGACACTGCCAATTCCAAACCTTGAAATTGCACTCACTCTTTTCTCTCTCTGTGTATCTTTTACTGAACACATATTATATATATATATATATATATATATATGTGTGTGTGTGTATATATATATAATATGTACATATATGTATGTATGTATGTGTGTGTGTGTATATATATATATATATATATATATATATATATATATATATATATATATATATATATATACACATATGGTGGCCAGACTATGCCAGACTTATGAACGGGGCTATTCTAGCATAGCTATGTACCAGCTGACCTGCCATTTTACTGCCTCTGCACAAACAAGCCCAGCTCAAATTAGGAGAGTCTTGTTCAGATCAGTGGAACCAATCAAATGACAGAAGTAACTATGAAGACTACAGTCAACTCCTTCTATTGAATTCAGTGAGTTCTGAGAAGACCCTTCATGCTGCAATACTTAACCCATACAGACCTTGAATAAGCAGGAGACCTTTGTAAACTCCTGATTGCTTGGTTCCTTATCTGCAAAACGGAAATACCACTAGCACCACACAGGACTGCCACAAGCATTTCACTAATGTCTGCTCCCACTCAAAGAACTCCACTTGGAAAGATGCTGTTGAGGTGACATTTCTTGAATGGAGTCCACAGTTCTGGTGTGTCACATTCTGAATCTACTCTATTCCCAGACCACCTTTTACACCCACAGAAGACTGAACAAATGAAGCTTCACAGCAAGTTCATGTTTTTTATGAGACTTTACTAGAAATAAGAACCTTCTAATAGAGTTCCGATGCATGTTTATCTGGAAATGTCCACAGAGCTCTAAGAATGCAGCCATTTCCATTTTATCCTCTACTACCAAAGGGAACCCTGGGCTTGCATGAGCTGCCACATGAAATTCAAGAGCACATATGCAAAAAGGAGGGAGTTTGCTCCTCCTCTCCACTTCTCCCTCATGACCTTAAGTCCATTCTTGTGTCCTCCAGGGAAGTCAATATTTTGCACGCAAATTTTATGTTTCTCCTTCAGAGCTAATGGTCTACTGGTGGCACTAGCATGTGTGATTCACACCCCATCTACTGCAGCAGAAAGGGCAGGTTTCTGTGTCCCTTTGCAAGTACTCAGTGGATATAATCTCCTAGGGACAGAACATCTTTCTCCTGAAATCAGAAATGGCCCCAGAATTCTCCCCAAGAGCAGTAAAAACAGTAATATACTAAGGATACAGGCCTTAGAACAGATTATTAACTTGGCCAGTCCTTATAAGAATCTCATGAAGTAAATACGATTGTTATACTTGTTTAGCAGATGTGCAAACTTAATGGAAAGAAAGACAGAGTACATTGCTCAAGGCCATTCATGATAAATAAACTAGAGAAGTGTGGAATAGTTAAGCAATTTGGCAATAGAGTCTGTGCACTTAATCATTGTGATATTCTAAGAGAACATTCCAGAAAACTACCACACAGTTGTTGAAGTTTACAAAAGTAATGAAAATGATGAAATCTTTCTGCTTTTCTAGTTATAGAATGCTATTGCCATATTTTTGGTGGACATATCAGCCATACTCCCAGGTCTGCAGATGAAGAAGGGTCTGCAGTTTCCAAGAGGGAAGGGGCTTATCCAGAACTAAATATTTAGAAATGGTGAGTGAGAAAAATGATCGTTTTGTGACACTTGATGCATTTGTTTAGAACTCTCATGTACTGAGCATTCACTATAGGCTAGACATTGTACTAAACAATTTATGTACATTTTCTCATTCAATTTGCAGAACTTAGGACAAGGAAGCTCACTCAAAGGAGTTAGAGAATGGTTGAAAGTCAACTAGATAATAATGGGCAATATGTGGCTGGCCCACAGATCCTGGGATTAGATACTAAGTAACAAAGGTGGGTAAATTCAGACTTCCACTGAAAGCATATCTCTACTTCTTAGGAGAAAAACGAGATTTAATATTGCTTTGTAAATTCTTCCCTTGATTCCCATATCTTGAGAAACTAGTTTATCCCTTGTAACTTCACAAAATGGAATAATAAAAAGACTATAATTGTCATCCTGAAGAATCAAAACATCACGTGAAGGAAATATTTGTAGACATGCATTGAATTCATATGTTAAAAATAGTTGTATGGGATTGAATGTGGATTGCTGGAAGATATAGAAATTTTGAAATAGACTGTGAAGTGAAATAAAGCCTAGCATGTATTTTTAAATCATAGATGAAAATCAATGTTCTAGAAATGTTCAAGGAATTTGTTTTTTCCTTCCCCTCCCCAAGCTAGGTGGGATGCAGGGCACCGATATCAAATATAGTGAAAACAGGGGTTATACCATGGGGGAGGAATATACAAAGAAACAAAAAATCACATTGTACATTATAAATATGTTAGAATCAATGGCAAAAAAGAAAAAAACACATGTGTCCCTAACTTGGGGTTCATTTCACTTAACATCATCTTATCTGGTCATACGTACGTAGCTTTTGACCTTTTCTGCTTGTCCCAGACTTATACTAATTATTGCAAATAAGGGACACCATTAGACCTATGTCCTTTGGTCCTGGTTTATATAACTCAATATAATTTTCTCCAAGTCTTTCCATTTCCTAACCAATGGGGCAATGTCATTCTTTCGGATAGAGGCATAGAATTCCATTGTGTGTAAATACCATTTTCTTGATCCATTCATCTACTGAGGGGCATCTGGGTTGGTTCCATATCTTAGCTATGGTGAATAATGCTGCAATAAACATAGTTGTTCTGGTAGCTTTAGTATGGTCTTTTTAAAAATGTAAATTCCTAGATTACTTCTTCTTCTCCTCCTCCTCCTCCTCCTCTTCTTCTTCCTCCTCCTCCTCCTCCTCCTCTTCTTCTTCTTCTTCTTCTTCTTCTTC
>NW_012267343.1:2642711-2656709 GCF_000151885.1 Dipodomys ordii | reverse complement strand
ATTTCTTATCAAGCATTGGTCTTCTTCTTCTTCTTCTTCCTCCTCCTCCTCCTCCTCCTCCTCCTCCTCGTCCTCCTCCTATTCCTCCTCCTCCTCCTCCTCCATCTGTTCTTTGCCTTATTGTAGATTGAACTCAGGGCTTCACAGCTGCTAATAAAGTACCACCATTTGAACCATGTTCTCTCCTTTTGCTTTTATTAGTTTCCTTTTCAGACAAAAGTCCACTAACTTCTGCCTTGGGCTCTAATCTTCCCACCTCTACTCTCAAAGTAGCTGGAACCATTGACATATACCACCATATTAGGCTAATTTTTGAGATTAACTTTCACCAGGCTGGCTTCAGAGCATAAGTATCCTATCGCATTCTCCCAAGTAGATAGTGTTATAGCAATGCATCACCAAGCCTAGCTAACCATCTTACTTTTAAATCCTATTTTCATTGTTCATATCAGATATCAGAGAAGATAAAATACAGATTCAAAGGCTCCTTCTTCATAATTTAAAAGGCCTTAATGAGACCTAAGTGATACTCCTTTATTGTATAGGTACAGGAGCAAACCTTAAAAGGTTGATGTGATTTGTCAGATACAAGTGTCCTAGTCTGTGTGCTACATGTAATTCACTACTTTAAATTAAAGAAGAGATAAAAGAAAACCAATTATAACACTTGGACTTATTTGTAGTATGGGATAAATTTCAGGCCATGAAATTAGTCCTCAAAGTGCTTAATCTCTTGTCATATTTTCAGCCAAAACATTATCCAGGTAAAAGCAAACTTTAGGTACAACATCTTATACACATTGGATTTTCCTCCAGTTTGAATTTTATTTCTACATTTACAAGCCATTAAAATATATCCTTCAAGGCAATAGGCTAGCCTATTCAAAGGTATCTCCTCCAAAAAGTGTACTTCTCAAGTTTAAGTCCATTTACATAGATGGGTCATTGTTTCCCATAATATTCATTTCCTAACCAGAGGCTATTATCCTTGATGATAGAAAAAGTTATAAAGGAGATGCTCACTCCAGACTCCACAGGCCTTTGAGTCATCAACTTCTACCACAAGCCTGCTTATCTCAACACTAAGAGTTTTTCAGGAGCCATTGAGCCATGACCAGTTAGTCTTTAGAATCATATGGCCATAGCCACCACTTAGTGCTGGGAAGGATTTTGGAGGTAATTAGGTTTTGGGCTCTCCTTTTCCAGATGGGGAGACAGAGGGTTTAGTGTTTTGCCCAAGGTCACACATCTGGTCAATGACCAAGTTGGATGTAGGCTTTGAGCTCACTGTCTGTCCATACTGCCTCCTCAGGCTGCTCAGCTGTCACCAAAGCCATTGAAGCATTTCTCTATCAGTCAGTAGCCACTAGAAAGAGATAGGGAAGCTCATCTTCTTTGTATCTTATCACTTCAATCTGTCATTTCCCTCCACCCAGTGTACAGAAGTGTTTCTGGTCTGATCACATCTGCAAAATAAACTTTTTATTTTGATCTTGAACCAGCTGTTGATACCTGGTTCGGTTTGTTATAACATGTAAGGGATGGCTCAGTCCTATTTAAACATCAATTTTGACAAAGGATAAAATTATTATTATCCTCCTAGAAATGTGCAATGAGCACATTTGACAGAAGGAGGGACTAAGTTCTAGAGATAAGTGGGAGAAAAAACTTGGGGTTTTGTAAAATTCTACAAAATCCCAAGTAGCTGACACCCAGTTCAGAGCACTTTCCACACAAAAACTACCTTAGCCTTGTTTGAGTGAAAGGGTCTGTCTGACTCCTGCATGATATTTAGCAGTGTCCTGAGATGTTTTTGAATATGAAAACTTAAATTGGGACAAGGACAGGACTGACACCTGGTGGGAAGAAGCCAAGAGGTCTTGCTTAGCATCCTGTCATACATGGAAGCCACTCCCCCGATGACAGAAGATGTTGACCTCAGGGCTTCTCCAAATCACCAGTGGTCCAAAAGCCTCCTACCTTGGCTAATGGCTTCTAAATTAATGTAATTAAACTTTAGCACTAGGCTCCTGAGAGGAGATGCATTTGAATCACTTCAGTCTATTCCTCAAGAGGGCCTATGTTAATTGGATGAATGGAAGAGCCAGTAAGTTGTTACAAACCCCTCAAAGGAGAATTTAAAGAACTCATCATAGGTTGACATAGATCTGCAAAATGGGTCAATATCTAAAATCAATTGTGTTCCATTGGATGTAATTTGTGTCCCTAAGGGACAGTAACCATTTGCCTTTTATCAGTTTACCTTCCATTTAAAAGGAGTGATAAAGTATCTCAAAGACGATGATACATAACCCGATATAAAGTTAGTTCAATATGAATGCTCAATATCTTCATCCAAACTGAAACCACTTTAGGTTGGTCATTTCAACAAGGGAGAGCTTAGCCTGTGTCTATGCCTTCTCTTTCAGCAGTGCATGAAATAAGCAGGATCCCCTGTCATCTTTGGTTACCTTCTATGTTCATATCATGAGGGATCCAAAAGACTGCAAGAGTAGAAGGATATTTCCCAAATACACTGCATGAAAATAAAAAAATATGTTGAACCACTTTCAAATGACCCCTTTGACCCAGAAACAGGAAATGTATCTGGCCTCCCAAAGACCAGATGACTAATTAGGACACATATTTTTCTTGTCCTCTCCAAGGTTCCGTGGTTTCTTATGCCTGCATCACCCTGTACACTCCCGTCACCCTTCTCTAATGAACCCATCTTTGCCTTTCATCCTTCTACTTATACCATATTTCCCATGGCCCCATCAATACTGGCAGGTCAAGCTCCCTGGTGACAAGCTGGCCAGACCTGTGCTCATCAACTCTGCATCCCAACTCCACACTTCTAGGAGAAATGTCTAAATGACTTACCCTATGGGTTAATTCCCTCATGGTATTTCAATGTGTTCCAAGCAGCTGTGGTAATACACAGTAGAACCATATACTACTACTTACGACACAGAGAAGAGCATCCCTATGGAAAAAGAAACAGGAGTAGGAGACATTTTATGTATTTCCATATGTTTACTTAAATACACCTGAGATCAATTATTTTTCAAGTCACCGGAAAAGGAAACTTTTTATGTGGAAAACAAAGGGAAGGATCCTGAAAAGATCAGTAAATTCTCATTGCATTTTATTAATTCTCCAGCTCTTTACACTATGTCCATTTTAGAGCCCATGGGGGGATTTCTCTAAATAAATGATTGTGTTTTCCTCCATCCAGGAAACAGAATTTACTTGTGCTGCCTCTGACAGCTCTCTGTTTGAGATACTCTTAAGTCATTGCTCTAGGAGCTATGGGGGTAATATTTTATATTTCAAGATACAACTGAATCTTGCTCACACCTTCTGACATAATTTGTACCAGTTGGAAAATTTGGTATACTAGCATTGGACTGGAAAGTAGACACAGGGAAATTTGTGATATAAATATCTAGGGACATTGCTATCAATTATTTTTGTTATTTCTTCATATCTATATATATATGTGTGTGTGTTTTTATTGTGAAAATACTGTACAGAGGGGTTACAATTACATGGGTAAGATAATGAGTACATTTCTTATCAAGCATTGTAGCCTCCTGCTTTGTTTCCCCTTCTCATCCCTTTGTATCCCGCCCCCCGTCCCCCCCCCACCAAAGTTGTAAAGTTTGTTTTTCAACATAACGACTTCAATTTGTTTTTTCCCTTCCCCTCCACATATATCAACATCATATATAGTGAAAGCAGGGGTTATACCACGGGGGAGGGACATACAAGGCAACAAAGACATAATCTTATAAATATGTTAAAAACAATCGCATGAAAGATCTCTCTTTCTTTTTTTTTTTTGTCAGTTGTGGGGCTTGAGCTCTAGGCCTGGGAGCTGTCCCTGAACAATTCACATTGCTATCAATTTTATCTATCCAATGAGACCACAAGAAATATACTGTTACATTCTTTCCAGAACATACATACTAGAGAAAAGCATTCTGAACGAGTTATATCAGTATCTTTATTTTGTTTATGCAAAAGAAGCTTGAAGGACTAATGTAACTTGTTAATTTAAAAAAGATCCAGTGAGAAATTTAGAACTAATTTAAATGCAAGGCACTGTTGGCTCATGCCTATAATCCTAGCTACTTAGGAGGCTGAGATCTGAGGATCATGGTTCAAAGTGAGCCTGAGCAAAAAAGTCTTTGTGAGACTCTTATCTCTAATTAAACACTTAAAAACCAGAAGTAGAGCTGGGGTTCAAATAGCACTAGCCTTGAACAAAAGAGCTCAGGGATAGTGCCCAGGCCCTGAATTCAAGCACCACAACCAGCAATAAATAACAACAACCAAAAAAATTAAAAAATTAATTCAAGAGATGTTAGTCTCTTCATTTTCCACAAATGATTGCATACGATATTATGTAAAGTACTACAAAAATTTTATCCTAAAAAGGACTATACTCTAGAGTAGTGAAAATTCTGGTAGTAGGCAGATCTATGTTCAAGTTTTGGCTCTGAAACTGCCTAGTTGTATGTATCTGAGAAGGTTGCTTCTCTAAATTCTACCATGTGTAGAATAGGGTAAGATGTCTATCGGGAACTATTGTAGAATAATTTAACATGAAAGAACAAACAATCCAAATCCAACGTAATAATAGAAGCTGTAGAGCCATTAGCTCATTTTACTACTGTGAAAAAATAAGGATGTAGACAAATCAATGATTTGGAAAAAATCACAGACCCAGGTCATATTGCCTAGTTGTATTAGTCATATTACTTGGGTATTAAGCCAAAACTAGCAAAGTGCTACCATTGTGACTCTAATTACCAGCTAATTTTTCAATCCCATTCGTGGTACAGAGCTCTACAAAAGAGATTGGAAATCTGGTCTTGTTGAGAGAGTTACCGCTTACTAGCTGATTTAACAGTAGGCCAGCGACTTCATTCTCATGAATGTCTAATTTCTCATATAAAAATGAATGAAATAATCATTGCTACCATGAAAATATATATAAATAACTGAAAGTATGATAATAATATTTAATAATTATTAGTTATTACAATGGAGGAGAATGAAGAAGAGATTTATAGCAAAGGAATGAGGGATTGTTGGTCATCACTTTAAAATGAACAGTGCTTTTCTTGAGAAGAAAGACAGGGAAAGCTGTCACATCTCCAAGTTGAGTCTGCTTATGTGGAGGTATGGCTAAAGGATGGTATAGCATCTCTTGAATCTTTGAGCAGAAGCCAAACCAGCAGCAAGCGTGGAAAACATCATGTCATGAGCTGGTCCACTCTCAACTTGGCTCAGAGTTATGCTGACCTTCTTTCAACTGCTTTTCAGGAATGAAAATGACTTGAAATGTATCACTGCACAATTATTCATGTTTCAGCCCCCCAGCCACATTCCCAAATAAGCAAACTCTGTGAATTAATCAAAATAAAATTCTCCCACTATCATATCCACTCTTTCCAAAACTAATGTTGGTTCCGTTTTCATGTCTACCTGAAATCCTTTGACAATACTTTTCAGCTTATGAAAACTTTACCATCTCCTCCCTGCCACCCCCACTGCCTCCCAGTCCCAGGACAAGTACTGCCTATGAAAATCTTATTTTATTTTCAAGGCTAAGTTTAAGTGACACTCTATTATTAAAATTCCACCACCAAGGTAAATTATGTCTTAAGTTGCATTATCATTTGTCTTTTGCTATTATGTTAAAAGTGCCTTAAAGACAGAATGAACCTATCCATTGACTTGACTTGACTTGAAATGCATGAGTCCTTACCCAAATAGATGTCAATGTTGGCTAAATTGAATTTATACTTTTTTTACCTCTTCAAAAAAAAAGAATGAAAGTTTAAACAACTCTTTGTTTCTTTTATTACTTTTTCAATTTTGTACCAGTACTTGGAGTTGAACTCAGAGCCTGGAAATTGTCCTTTAGTTTTTTTGTTTTTGTTGCTTTTGCTCAGAACTAGAACCACAGCTTTATCTATTGCTCCACCCCTAGAACTACAGCTTTATTTCTTGCTTTGGGTACTTCATTGAAGATGAGAGTTTCATTGACTATCTTGCCCAGACTGTCACTGAACCATGATCCTCAGATCTTGACCTCCAGAGTGGCATAAGCCACTGGTACCTCACTTTTAATTTTTTCTCTTCTTTTCCCTTCCCTTCCCTTCCCTTCCCTTCCCTTCTCTTCTCTTCTCTTCTCTTCTCTTCTCTTCCCTTCCCTTCCCTTCCCTTCTCTTGTCTTCTCTTCTCTTTCTTCTCTTCTCTTCTCTTCTCTTCCCTTCTCTCCTCTCCTCTCCTCTCTTCTTACCTTCCCTTCCCTTCCCTTCCTTTCCCTTCTCTTCTCTTAATTCCTTTATTCTTTTTCTTTCTTCCTTTCTCTCATCTTCCTTCTTTCTTTTTCTTGTTCCTCCTCCTCCTCCTCTTTTTTTTAAACTGGGGTTTGAACCAAAGGCCCTAGCTTGTTAGGTAAATGCTCTATACATAAGCCATGCCCTCAATGCTTTTGGCTTTGGTTATTTTTCAGATAGGGCCTTTGTCCAGGTTTGCCTGAGACCAGGATTGTCTTACTTATGCTTTCTGGATGGTTGTGATTCCGTATGTTAACCACAATTTCCAGCTATCTGTTGAGGTGAGCTCTCACTAACTTTTGTTACCTAAGTTCACCCTGAACACCAGTCTTTGTGATCTCTGTTATTTGGCTAGCTTAAAGTACCAGCAAGACCATTATGCTTAGCTTTTACAATTTAATTTCTATCCAATCTCCTCTCTCTTTCGAGTGACACAGAGTTCCAAACTAGTGATCCAAGAGGATTTTTTCTAGAAATTAAGTTAGTTACTACTTACTGATCACTTGGAGTGTACTAGTCACAGATCCAAATTTCTTATAAGACATCTCTCAATTGTATTCTACAATGATCTCATGTCATAGATTAATAACCCCAAAAAATGGAGAGATCAATTTCTTTGAGGTTCTGCAAGTAATATTAGATTCTGGATTTGTTCTCAGGTTTCCTTGCCTTATTCACTACAAATACTCCTCCAGAGCTAAAGCAGGAGCCAGCCCATGTTCAATGTGAAGGGATTTTCAGGACCAAGGACAGCATATGTCTTGTGCTTATTTTTCTTCCTCTTGGGATGTAGCCATCCCTGGCTTGTTTTCTAATCCCTGCATCCACCATCCCAATGCCTAGTGAGAATAAGCTAGGACCAGCCTGAGGTAAACTCAGTCAGAAAGGCCGGTGCTTGAACAGTAAGAATGGTAATGCTGCAATGAACATTCCCAGCTATTTTGTCCTCAACACAGAGCATTATGAAAGGCTGCAGGGATGGTAAAACAGTACCCATTGCCCATTCCTTCTCTCTCTCTCTCTGTAATGTAGCCAGAGACTTAAATACGATTGAGTTAATCTTTGAAGAAAACAGAAAATACTGTAACAATAAAGGCCGTAACATGGTTACAAATGAGAGCTACTGCTCCCTTCTGCATTCTAAATTCCAAGGATAATTCTGCGGAGCTTCATTACCAGAGTATAATTGTGTTATAGAACTCTAAATCACCCTGCTACACTTAACTGGCAATAACATTAAGATAGCGCAGATATTCATTTTAATTAAAACATAGCCTCAAACTATTCCATGCTATAAGAGGCAAAACTTTCTCTGCCCCCCCCATACTTAACACAGAAACTTTCATTTGTTAGCACACCCATGGCCAACAGTAGACAGGAGACTTAAACACAATTAGAAAATCCTACCTTATAAGCCAGGGACAGTTAATGCTTTGCTGAAGAAGATGAATAACAGGAAGCAGGTACTGGATTTAATCATTTTCTAATATATGAGGCACTGGAAGCAATTGTTTTAAAGAGGTTGAAGTTTCAAGACAATCAGTTCAACAGCCAGGCAAATAGAAAGTGAGATGCAGTAGTGCTAATATTAACAAAATCCTTGCTAGCTGACAGTCTTCCATAATTTCTTATTGCCTGTAGCACATTCATTTATTTAACAGATACTGAACATCTTCTTTTGTTGGTGGTGGTCATGGGGCCTGAACTCTGGGCCTGGGTGCTTTCCCTCAGCTCTTCAGCTCAAGGCTAGCACTCTTCCACTTGAGCCATAGTGTCACTTTCACTTTTCTGGTGGTTTATTGGAGATAAGAGTCTCACAGACTTTCCTGCCAGGGCTGGCTTTGCACAGCGATCCTCAGATCTGAGCATCTTGAGTAGCTAGGATTATAGGCGTGAGCCACTGGCGCCTGGCTTGTACATCTCTTTTGTGCTGCATGTTAAGAATTCATCTATGAGTAGACTCTGTTGCCTTCTCGCAACTATATGTCAAGGAAAACTGACATAAAAGAAGTAATTTCTTTATACAATGTTGTATGGAAGATATGTTCTTAAATTTTGTTTTTTCCATGGAGACAGGAAATTTGTCATGGGCTTTTGGATGCATGCACCAATTTTCCAGACAGACAAATAAATGATGAAGACAGGCAGAGGAGTGTTTGCAGAAACAAGCTGCGTAGTGTAATCAAGGCTACTGGGGAGATTCCAAATAGCTTTGTATAGGAAGACCACAATATGTAAAGAACCCAGAGGAAAACAATGATTTAATACATTGGCTGTAGCTTCAAATTCAAAATTCTATCTAATGGTAAAATGAATGCAATTAATTCCATCTAATGGTAAAACTAACACCACTGCCATGATAAATGGGTCAGTAGCACTGACCCATAATTCTGAATGTATGAAGAAGAATTAGTCCATTTTTCATTCATCTCTTCATATGTTCCTTGAAATGCTAGATCTCCCTTCTCTTCCTTCACGAATGTCTCAGCTCAACACACATTTCAGAACTAGGCTGAAAACTCACTTCTTCTGGACTTTTCAATAGAGTGGAAGCTTTAGTTGATTCCTTTTAACTATAACAGTCTCTAGGGCTTGGAGTTACATATCTATGTTGAGCAGGTGAGGCTACTTTTCTAGGAGAATTTAAATCCTATGTCAAACACTTAATGACTGATCTGGAATAGAGCCTAGGTAGCTTTATTACACACTGCCCATCATAAGCAGCTAGCCACATAGGGCTTTTGAGCACTTTGTGTGTGGCTACTCCAAACCGATATTTTGAAGAAAAGACAAAAAAGAAGGTGTAGAATATCTTCACACACACACATATGCTTATGTATATACTACTTACTGAAATAATATTTTACTTAGTGAGTTAAAGTATTGTATTATTAAAATTGATTGTATTTGTTTCGTTTTACCTATTTCTTAATGCAGTTAGTAAGAAATTCTAAATCGCATGCAAGTTGCATTTTATTTCTACCAGACATCACAGGTTCCATATGCCTAACTATTCTGTTGTTATTCTTTCCTAAAAAATGAATAGAAAAGAAAAGAATTGAGAAATATGATAAACATTTTTGTATCAATAACACAAGGTATATTAGGTTTACCATGGCTTTGGCCAAACGCCTGACAGAAACAACTTAACAGAGAAAAGATTTATCTTGCTTATGGTTTCAGGTGTTTGAATCTACCCTGGTGGAAGGGCATGGTGGAGCAGCTTACAACAATAACCTAGTCACTCCTGGAAATAGACTCAAATGCACTCACAGGTGTGTTTTATTAATCTAAGAACTTCTCAACCCAAGAATGTTGGCAGTCAAGATTGGCCATCACACAGTGATAAAACAGAATGTATCACACGGTGACATAACGGAATGAATTCAGTAAGTAGGGGATAGGCTGTCATGTCATTAAGCAGACAGGATAGAAAGTCTGATGTATAATACAAAATTTAAGCTACAGCCTGGAAGACAGCCATGCTATGTTGTTGAACAGGCAGAGAACTGCCTGCATCTACTCTGAGTTTAATAGTTGATATCTATCCTAAAAATTTTTATTCTATTTTAATAACTTAGTAAACAAACTAGCTTTAAGAGCCCTTTCTGTTTTTTTTACCTGTACTCCAACTTTACACTTTCATTTAGCACCTCTATACCTCATTTGAACCTGTAAAACAGAAGGCTCTCCTATTTCATTGCAGCATGCTTATAAACTAGAGAGTAAAAAGTATCTGCATGTAAGTATTTAAGTGTAACTTTTCCCTTTCTTCTCCATTTTGCTGCTGAGCTTGTATATAGTGGGTAAAACATCGATGCTCTGTGTATTACCAACCATTGTGGACACTGTCATGGAGTCTTGCCCATGTGTAATAAGAAGTGAACCAACATTCCTTATCGAGTATCCAAAGAATATAGAGCAAGGGTATTTACGAGACCAGGAGCTATTGGGACATTTTTAGCCTAAGTTGGGCATTGTCTCCCAGTAACATCTGTTGCCAGATTTCTTCTAGTTATTTGACTATAATTCCAAAGTGCTTTTCCAAGCATTCCCTTCAGTTGCATTTGTAAAGCTTTTAAAGAGTTGACAAAGTGCTTCCACATCCATTTCATCTTCACAATTGCCATACCAGGTTAGAAGAGCAGAAGCATTAAAAACGAATGCAAGGTACAAAGTAGCATCTGTGAAGCTGAACTAGTTAAAAAAGGGCAGAACTAATCCTTTGAGTTTGGAAGGATTTCTTATCACACTATACGGGTCTCTCTAAATTAGTTGTCTTTGCTATTACATTTTCAGAGTTTTGAAAACATACTCATAATCTCCACCCTATGAAACTATGTTTTATATCCGCTTCTCTATGTCTGAGTATTTTTTTAGTATTTTTATAGAACAGCACTCTAAAATGTATGGAGTCATGGGAAGCTCAAGGGGTTGTTTCTCACTCACTCACACACTCTCTCTTTTGACTGATTTGCTAAATCCAAATTCTAAAGCACTGAGAGGGTTTGTAACTCTTCAACCTGTGAGAAAGACACTTGCCACCCTCCCCAGGCTTGACGATGGAAACAGACAATGCCTGAGGCTTCCAACTCGAGATTTCAAATATTTCTAATTTCTTCAATTTAGCTTCATTTAAATTTTACTGAGAGGTAATTGCACTGAATTAATATAGTTGCAATTATGCTGAAATCAATCCATTAACATCTTGAAAATTCTTATTAATCTGGCAGCAATGTTATGGATAAAAACAGAAATACATCCTCTGTTTGGAGTGTAGATTAATATAATAAGAATGCTGGAGTTAATTTATCCAGGATATGAATTTCTTGAGACAAGAGAAGTATGAGTTCGTATTCTGTTTTCTGCGTTGCAAAGTGCTGCTTTTGAGTACCTGAAGAGAATATTTGCATGTGAGAGTACCTGGATCCACTTGGCTTCATTCCGATTTCATCAAAGGGAACCTGATTAAAAGTTCAGGCTACAGAACCATGTGTCTTTATGCACTTACTAGCCTTTCAGTATCTCTCTATTCTTCTTTTCCAACTATATACTTGAGAGAAGCATATGTCACATTTCAACTTTATATTTAGTATAGTCCTCAAATTTTATTAAATATGTTTAATGAACTGCCAGTGGCTGGTGTTCATCACACAATGATAGTGTGAATGATTATACTAAACCACCAGTGATCAAACTGATCTGATAATTATTGTCCATCAAACCATTCATTCAGTGGCTGTTTACAAAATATCAGTTGTCTCTCTGCTGGTTATGTATCAGTGAATAAAACTGATATAAACCCTGAAGTCATGGTGTTTACAATTTAGTGGGAGAGAAAAACATTAAGAAAGTAAATAAATAAGCAAAGTTATCATTTAAAATTCTAAAATCATAGGACATGTAAAGACCACAATGAAAACAAAATTTAGTGAAGGGGAAACGAAACACTTGCCAGATAGACATTGTAGGTTCATTCTGTATTCCAACCTTTTTTTAACCTCCTAGAGCACTGGTTCTGCAGAAAGTGCACAAGATTATCTTGGGTAAGTCAATATTGGCCAGGTTTTATAATCTACAGGATTGGAAGATGGCCAGCATCATTTTACATATAAAGTCAATGAAGCATTGCAAGCAGAAGACGGGCTTCATATGATTGTATACCTGTATATGATTATGTGCCTAAAGTATTTCTCTGCCAACTCTGTGAGGGAGAGTCTTAGTGAAGAGACCATCCTGTTATGGCAGTCTAGGAGAAAGATAGTGGTATTTCTGGTAGCATGTGGGAAAGAGAGAGAAGGCTATGCCTATAAAGTTTTAATATGGGTAACAAAAATGGAAGAAAACTTGGCAAGTGCTTGCTTGGCTGTCATAGAACAAAGAACAAAGAGTCAAACATAACTTTAAGATTCGGGATTTGAGCAATTGAAAGATGGCAGTACTGCTCATTTTTTGAGTTGGTAGGACAAAGAAAGATTTGTAGATGCTCTGGACATATAAGGAAGACATGGAAGTTAACAAATTCACAAATGTAAAATTCAAGGAAAAATTTGCACTGAAGACTTATTGAAGTGTCAACTTGTACATGGCATTTTAAGCAATGGAGATTGAACATTCTCTCTTCTTTTAAGGAAAATACATGGAGAATGAAGAAGGATGGGCATTTTAGAGGTTCAACATTTATAGATCAGGAAGAGTAAGACAAATAAATGAAGAAGACAAGGAGGAGCAGTCGGAGGAAGGAAGGTATTACTAAAAAGTGAAGGTATTATATCAGGAGAAAGGGTGAAGCTAAGAGGATGAATTAGATATAAACAGAATTGTAACTATTGGACTTGACCCAATGACCATAGATAAGCTTGACAAGAACAGATTTGGTGGGTTGCTGGAAAGAAGATAGCTTGAAATGAATTGAGGAGTATTTGCCAGTAGTATTGACATGAATAGGTAACTTCCGTTTTTATTTAATGGAGTTGGCTATGACAGTAAGGTAAGATGTTGACTGCTAAGTGATGGAGAATCCAGGAAGGAAGATAACCGAGAAAAAGGGGTATCGACGTATGTTTGTATGAGAAATGGGGAGATTTCTGAAGATGGAGAAAGTGATGACAGAGGAGCAAGGCAGATGAAGGAGCAGAAAACAATGTGATATTGAAAAGAATCGTAGACCGCAAGGGTGGACAGACACCAATGGAAAACCAATGGAAATGCCTGTCAGCTGTGACAGGCAGATGCAGACAGGTGTCAATGTACACGAATTTATAGACGGGTGGACATTTTCTACTTTGTTAATGAAGTACTGGTGAAACTAAAGCAGTGAGTTTGTCCCAATGACTATAAGATTCAAATGTTGTCTGCAGATGGAAAATGATTACAGAAACATGGAGAGGATACAGTACAGCATTTGCAGCAACTTTGATGATTATTGGCTTCTCTGTTTTGTTCAGAGGCCTGTGCAGGTGCATGGGGGAGTTATTTAGGATTGGATTCTCCTACTTATAAAATCCTAGGAATGAGTGGGGGTCAAAAGGGCAAAGAGCCTCTACAATGTGGTGATCATGACACTGGCACACAGAATCCAAATGGAATCCAGAGGGAAGGACAGTGAGAGAGAGTGTGGGGGTGGAGGGGACCCTGAGCTGAGAGACATGGGAATAGACATTTACATTTGAGATTGTGCAGGTAGGGTGGTTTTAGTGATATAAGAGCTGACCATAGGAGTAAGTAACTAAGGCAGATCTGAAGGATAATTCATGTGAAGTAAAGCTGAGTACCCAAGAGATGTTAATGCTGGATGAGTTGGCCATCTGAGTTTTGACATTTCTGAGAATGAGAGGAAGACCTAGAAGGAGACTAAAAGACAGCACTAAGTGGGACAATGACAATAACCACAATTTAAAACACTAAGAAACAGGAAGTACTTGTTGTTCACATGGGTAATTCTACCTATGCAGGACACTGAGACCTAAAGATAGAGGTTTGAAGCTATCCATGACAGAGGCTCATCTCCAATTCACCTGTATGAAGCCTGAAGTGTAAGAATAGCTGAAGTAGTGGAGCACCAGTTTTGAGATTAGGAAGGAAGGAAGGAAGGAAGGAAGGAAGGAAGGAAGGAAGGAAGGAAGGAAGGAAGGAAGGAAGG
>NW_012267343.1:2559213-2642661 GCF_000151885.1 Dipodomys ordii | reverse complement strand
AAGGAAGGAAGGAAGGAAGGAAGGAAGGAAGGAAGGAAGGAAGGAAGGGAAGGGAAGGGAGGGAGGAAGAGAGGGAGGGAGGAAGGGAGGGAGGGAGGGAGAGAAATAAAGAAAGGAAAGGAGGAAGGATGGACAGAAGGAAGGAGATGAAAGAAGGCAGGCAGGCAGGCAGGGAGGAAGGAAGATGATAAGCAAAGAAAATGGAGAAACAAAAGAAAGAAACATATCGTATATTTCCAAGAATGGACTTTTGCAAATCTTTAGACAGTAGCAATAGTGAAAGGGTATCCAATTGCTCTAAACACTGATCTGGAATATGTGATATAGAAAAATACTACCACCTCTGTATGATTTTAGGGGATGCATTTCAGTGAAGACAAGGCAGTGAAAGTCATAAAGTGAAATTTTGTCATTATGATGCTTGTTCTTCCCCCCCTTGTCACTGCTTTTGATTTCTGTATCTTTTGTCTTGCATGTAAGTTTATCTGTTTGGGGGAGGGAAAGGGAAGGCACAGAAATGGTGGGGCAAAAGGAGAACCAATGTAGCAGTGATACTCATTAGACACTATATTGAAAATGAACTATACAAATTGTCAGGGAAGGGGTCTGGGAGGGAAACCTGGGAGAGAAACAAGGAGTGCCACTGTTCAAATAGAAATGTAGCCAGGCACCAGTGGCTCATGCCTGTAATCCTAGCTACTCAGGAGTCTGTGATCTGAGGATCACGGTTCAAAGCCATCTTGGGCAGGAAAGTCCATGGGACTCTTATCTCCAATGAACTACCAGAAAACTGGAAGTGGCGCTGTGGCTCCAATGGTAGAATACTAACCTTGAGCTGAAGAGCTCAAGGGCAGGGCTCAGGCTCAGAGTTCAAGACCCACAATGACAAAACCAAACAGAAAGAAATGTACTCATTTCCTGACTTATGTAACTGTAACCTTTACAAAAAAAAAGAATAGTGTCATGGAGACTGAGTCACAGATAAGTAATATTCATGGTTCTGAGCAGGAACTAGAGATCATGTGTTAGGAGGCAGAGAGATTGGAAAAATTTAAGACACTTACAGAACCTTTGGTGTACCATACATACCCTCTGCATCTCAGCCATTGTTATTCCTGTGATATGAGTATAGGATTCAGGAGGAAACAAGAATCTGGAAGGATGAGATCTCTGGCAATGTGGGACAACCCATGAATAAGGTGACTCTAGAAAGCATATAAATTCAATCTGTGAACTGCATTTCTCTAGTCAAAACTAGATGAGTTGAGATTCAATGTATAGGTATGTTTACCTTCACAAATAAAGTATGGACAAATGTGACCATATTACTTCACAAGAACAATGCATTCAGAACTGAAATAGCGATGTACATTTGTATTAATATTGATGTTGCCTATGTTTGTTAATTTTTTGACATTCTCACTAGCATCTACTAGCTGTAGAAGAGGACCTCATTGTGACATGACTATTTATGTATACTTAATAGTCTCTCCTGCCACTCTCCCTCATTTCTTCTTCCCCATTCCCTAATTTTGACAAGCTTCATTATTCCAGTTCCACACATGTAAACTTATTAAGACTGTGTTTCTTATTCTCAATATGTCCATGTGTTTTGAGCGGTTACTTCATCTTGATGAGCCTTGGCTTCCTCATGTGAAAATTTTAAAACATTGCCTGTGTCTACACAAGATCATCATGAAAGACAAGAAACAAATGCCTGGAAAACATTTTAAAAATTCCACTGATTTACAAAAACAATTGATTGGTGCTGTTATTGATTCTCCTCCATCCAGAGTATTGCTTGAATAAGGATCTTCTTTTTAATTTTATTTATAAATAAATCAGCCATATCTTTGTTCCAGCAGCAGTTAACAGTAAGCAAAATCTCAATTATTATTTTCTTTTACTGCACGCACATAAAGTGGGAGAGACTGTGTGATAGATGCATTTAATGGATGCTTCACTCCAAACTTCTCTTCTGAGAACTCATCTCTTCCCCATGAAGGATTACTGATATCCTATGTGACTCCTCCAGCCTGGAGTGGAAATGGTTCAGAGGTGTCTACAAGATCCATGATGCTGAGACTTGCATAGAACTTGCAAAACTGAAACCCAACTAGCTTCACAGTAGAGTGCACATAGAGATCCAGTAGCTGCCAGAAACCAAGCGGTTAACCTCCCTGAGTTCCAGTCTGTGGATTAGTTTCATTTTCCCCTTTCATGGCAGAACATGCACGTAGGTACAGCCTACCCCTGAAGCCCTTTAACAAGATTGTTCATTTACTAACTCCCCAGAAGTCCAAAGACAGAAACAGTGGGGATAATGCATGCACTCTGAGTAAGCTTCTAAAGTTAACAGTTTTATGCTAGCGACGCAAATATGGATGCCAATGTGTGAAGGGATGACAGTAACATTTCAGTTTTAAGTACTTGGCTCAACTTGAGTGCATTGTACTGCCATGGTTTCAGCACTGTGGTAGGAGGGTTAATAGTGAGGAAGACTCTATCGTCCCATTGCTTCAGTTCAAATCCTAATATCATCCTTTAGTCACAATTTGACACTGGGCAATTTGATTATGTTGTTTTTGCACATTTATGAAGTCTGCAATCTATCTATTTCATAGGGCTATTGTAGGGAAATAGGTATCTTAATAACAGCTAAGTGCTTTGTTAAGTAGCTGGCACATTTAATGTCCTATTTCATGTTAATGAGAGTTGTTATTCCTCCACGCCGCTCTCCATATTTCAACCAAAGGACTCAGCAGCTCATTTGTTGTATGTGCCAGTACTGGGGTTTGAACTCAGGCCCGAGGCACTGACCTTTAGTTTTGTTTTGTTTTTACACAAGACTGGTGCTCCATTACTTGAGCCACACCTCTACTTTTTTTTTGTCAGTCATGGGGCCTGAAGTCTGGGCCTGGGCACTGTCCCTCAGCTCTTCAGCTCAAGGCTAGTGCTCTACCACTTGAGCCACAGCCCACTTCGGCCTTTTTTAGGGCCTCACACATGCAAGGCAAGCGCTCTACCACTGAGCCACCTTCCCAGCCTATACCTCTATGTTTGACATTTTACTGTTTAACTAAAGATAGAGCTCTTACAGAGTTTCCTGCCTAGGCTGGCTTCAAACCTCAATCCTCAAATCACAGCCTCCTGACTAGATGGGATTTCAGGCATAACCACCAGCACCCATCTCAATAGTTCATTTAAATCATCACAAGACTGAAACAGAATTTGCAAGCCAATTACATTGAGCAATAAGGTTGACAAAAAAAGGCACAGAAAGCTCCCCAAATTAGCCAACTAGAATGATTATTCCATAATCCTAAATCATTATGAAAAGGGTAAGCATCTATCTCAAGTGAAATAGATTGCATTTCCCAGGAATTGTGGCAAGGAGAAAAGTCTCAAGTGAAGCTTTTTGTCCTGGGCCCTAGGTAGCTGATTTACCTCAAACAATCATTTTAACTCTGTCCTCCAACCGTAAAATGAAGAAAGTGGACAAGGTTTTTCTCCGTGATCACCTTGAACACAGGAAGTCTATAATCCCCTAGCCTAGTGCTCTGTTGTGCAGTGATACAAAATGGAAATTGCCAGTGCCGGTAAGTGAAACATCGACAGGAACTGGGCAGATAGCTGGCTATTACACAATGGGAAATGTCGAGAAAATAACCTTATGGAGTGGAAAGTATTGGATTGCCTGATTATGACTTACTCTCCAATATGAAGATATAAGCATGCTTGGCTGCTCAAGGGTGAAAATGTGGTAATGTGTTAAAATGCTAATGAAATTGGAATCCTATAATAGATGTTTAGAACAGTTTAGATTATCAAGACATGGGACGTAAGAGAGCAGAGCTCATAAATCCTGGTGACAAGGCCAAAGTCCTCCGAACTCTCGAAACCATTAATAGTCTGACTCCAACTTGTGCTTGAAAGCTCATCTCTTGCTCACACACTTGGGTGTGCCTGTGTTCAATCCAGAATGGGCCATTCCATCACAACAGGCGCCTCTGTTCTCTACACATACAGATTCTCTTGCTTCTACTTTCTCATTCACAGAGCTCCATCCCCCCCCCCACCTCGTAGCTGTCTCAGATACTGCCGTGATCTGCCCCTAATGTACATTCTCTCTGTAAACCATCGTCCTAGGAAGCACTAGAGTTATCTTCTTTGCCATATATCCAACCATGCCTGTCTTGTTTAGAATTCTATTTTTTTCATTGCCTTTTAGATAAAATCCAAATCTTCACTCTGGCTTACAAGACCTTTCATGATCTACTAATCTGCTCCTTCTCTCTATTCAGTCTGTATCATTTGCTTCCTTACTTGATATGCTTCAGGCTTATTGTTGAAATTGTACTTTCTCAGATGAGGTAAGATGATTTTCCTTGCACCCCAGAAACCCCCCGCCCTCTCTGCAATCTATCTTTCTCATCATTCCTTTCCTAACTTACAAAGAGAAGCTTCATCCCACCACCAAGACTAGAACACGATTCCTGGCTGTGTTTTCTCATGGTTTTTATGCCTTTTCTACTGCCCAACTTTACCTCAGCAAAGCTACATATTATATAATACTTTTTCCTTTACTCCATCACCGTTTGGACCCTTTTCCCAGGTACATTTCTACTAATCAAAATCCAGCTCCCATGTTTCCACCCTGGGAAAAGCCTTCAGAGTACCAACCTGGTCAATTCTTACTCCCTGATGCTGTCATGAAAATTCATACAAAACCCTATGTGTCACAACAAACCCTAGTACTGGAAACTACAACTTTGCTCCAGAGAACTTTGCACAATGTGTCATGACAGATAAATTTTGTGACAATGAAGACAATGATAAAAACCATCAAGTTTTAAAATAATATAGTACTAAAATAAACACCAGGACCTAACTCTTAGGTAGGGTAGAACCCTCGCTCTGTGTTTCTTTCTGTGTCTCTCTGTGTCTGTCTGTCTGTCTGTCTCTCTCTCATACACACACACACACAAACACACCCCCTTCTAAGATTCCAGATGGTCATTCTGGGAAGCATCCATTTAGTTCCCCTCAGTTCAGGTGAACATTTGAACCATTATTCTTCTTGCCAAAGATTAATAATTTCACACATTTCATGTTTAAAGAGCTCGGTAAGTTCTGGCCAAAAGCATAACTGCTACTTCCCTTTCTTTCATAACATAATGATCTTCCTGTTGAAATATTAATCAATAACTAATTTCATAGTTGGACAACTATTTTTAATGGCCTAGTACTTTGGAGGTATTGTTACACGAGTCTTCAGAACATTCCCTGAAAGACCTGTCACACAAAGGGCAGATTCATTTACTTGTCATCAACATGAGCCAAAAGCCTCATTGCACTAATTAAGGAAAGATGCATTTGGGTCCTGGTTGGTTCAGAACTTCAAAGTCTCATGAGTGGACCTGAAAAGGAGTTCAAATGTATTCATTCAGTCAAAGACATTCACCCAGTATTGAGCTAATGATGAAGCCATGGGCCGTGGAATACCTGTCTCAGTTTTTCTTTTCAACAAATTGATTTTACAAGTACAATGAATATTGATCAGTATTGCCCCTTCCCTTGTTCCCCATCTTCTGCAAACCCATTCATATCTCAGTCATTCCTTTGTCTTGGCTTTTCTTTTTTGGTACTGGTAATCAAACCCAGGAGGTTGCACCTACTAGACAATAACTTTGCCATGCTCAGTGGCATCCTAACCCCTTGGTTATATCTTAAAGTGACATATCTACCCAGTTCTGGTGATGTAGTTAGAAGCCAGGGGTTTAACCAGGTGTTTTCTACCCATGAGGACATTTGCCTCATGTCTCTGTCTGCCTCTGTATTGATGCTTTCATGGAGTACCCTGAGCCTCTGAGAAACAACTACACATTCATCTGTTTTCAAAGAATGGATGAAATTAACTGAATGGCAGACAATTGTTACATGACTCTTACAAAGGTTTTCATCCTTTGTAGAGAAGTTGTAAGCACCTAATGTTTAAACTGAAGTTAAGTCAGAATGTCTTAGTGACTTATTATGTTCCAGGTGTCATTCTTTCATCCATGCTAAAATTCTCAAAAACAAAAAAGTCTTTATTATTAATCAGAGCAAAACAAACCTCAGAAATTCAGGGTAAATTGGGATTTTTAAGCATAAATCTTTAAAAATCACAATTCATTCGTGAGCAAATATATGAAAGGGTGTAAGTTAACATACACTAGAGATATTGATGTATCAATGTTTATAGCAGTGCTGTCACAGTGTCCAAATTATGGAATCAGTTTAGCTGCCCATTGACTAATAAATGGATTAAAACAAGTGTGGTACATATACATAATGGAGCTATAAAGAAGAAATTTGGCCATGAAGAAGAATAAAATTACAGTCATTTACAGAAAAACGGATGGAACTGGAGATAATCATGTTAAATAAAATAACCCAGACTGATAAAGATAAATATCATGTTTCTCTCAGTCATGGGATATAGACATATTATTTAAAATAATGGCACATGTCAAATGAAGACTATTTGAGCATTGGGAAGCAGTGGATAAGGGGAGGGTGAATGGAAAGAACAAAATGTGGATTAATATGATCAAAGTAGCTTATACACGTGTATGAAAATAGAATAATGAAACCTTCTAAAACAGTTTTAAAAAGAAAGGGAAGGGATAGAAAAGATGAATTTGATCAAGCACATTATACACATGCATACAAATATCACAATAAAATTCCCTCATATAATTAATACATGCTAATAAAAAACCCACTACTTCCTGTCAACACTATTGAAGAGCACCATTTCTGTATTCTGCCACTCAATAGTGCAAGGAAAATTATTTGTGTATCTATCTCTCTGTCATCTTCTTGTGATTAAAGTAATTCCTTTAGGTTTATCTGATTTCAGAAGAATACCTTGATTAGATTTGAAGAAGACTTTCCAACATATGATTCTTATCTTGTGACTTGTCTGAGCACAGGCCATTTTAAGTAGATTCTGCTCTTCAATCATAGAGTCACTTGATGAATCTTTGGACACACTTCCTATTTCCTAATTCTTGTGCATGTTCTATCATACTTCCCCTTTGAATCTAAAATACTCATGGCCCGTTCTACGGGCAATCACACCATGGAATCACATGTTCTTTTCTCAGTCCAAATTCTTCCATCTTGCTATATATAGTCCTCCTTAATCTTACTCTTTATTCTTTAAATGTTTGAGATCTCTCTTTCCATTCTTGGAGTCTTCCTAGTAAATTGTTTGGATTTATTCTATGAGACTTTCTATATCTTTCTATCTTGAGTTATAGTATGTCTGGCTACTTTTCCTACTAAACTTTAAACTCTTTGAGTACAAACCCAGCCTCGAGTCTTCCCATCTGTGCACAGACAGATTCCTAGATCTCTTCCTCTTTGCTCTGTTCTATATGACTCAATAAGTGATTTCTACCCATCTGAAGCTCCAGAGAAGTGTGGTCATCACCAAGCCCTGCCCTGAGGCTGACCCTCCAAAGCAAACAGATTAGCCAACTCCACAGGGCCATCTCTGCTTTGCAAGATACTGTCCATGCCCTGTGTTTAGTTCAGTATGGCAGGGGATGCATTGCCAACCCCCAAATGTGATATTTGGATCAGTCAGTGTTAGCCAAGGGCTATGATATTGAAAATAATATTTGTGAAAGAAACACTACCTTTAACAGATCTAAAAAGCTCCTAGATTCTGAGATGAATATCAATGCTTTGTCTCTCTGAGGGAATAAAAAGGATTTACTTTTTCTTTTCTGCAGATTTCATTGTTTTCTAAAATCAGACCTGGCTTAGTAGCTGTTAGAACACTCCCAAACCCAGTTTTAGTTTCCTCCATAACTTGATGAAGCCTGACAGATGAGCTTCTTTGTTTTGTTTTCCCTCTGTTCTTCTCTCCCTGCCCCTGCATACCTTTTTTCCTTTCCTCTCTTTCTTTCTTTAACACTTTTTTCTATCTCATTCTTTCTTTGTTCTTTTCCTCCCTTTCTTCCTTCTTCCTTAGATTCCCTTCAAAATCTACCATTCTGTGTTAGAAGATTGGGTGATATTTGAGAGTTATTAAAATCCTATTAAATTGGCATTGTGACCAAGAAACTTGAGAATCTTCAACAACTGCAGGAAAGCCTCATCACAAAGTATCTGAAAAAAAATGACAAGTAACAGTATGGTTAGTTCTGGTTTTAGTGCAAAACCTTATGGTTGGGAACTCTAATGCATTGAGAACAATCATTTATTCTTCTTAATCTTAGTACTAAATTTTAGAACAAAATAGACTACAAGCCTAGAAAAAAACTTATGACTTGTAATTGTCAGAGTTTATTCTGAGTCTTAACACTAAGAGGTGAAGAAAATATGCTCTGACCTACCCTTACAATAGCTAAAAAGTAAGAAATTAAACAATTACTACCAAAATAATTAGAACCACCATTCCAGGTGTTTTTTTTTCAATTTGCTCTTATTACTTTTTATCTAACATTTAAAACTCACAGTGAAAATAAATAATCCACTCAGAACCAAATAAAGACAGCCTCATCAGTGAATTTTGACATCACCAGATCAATTCAAGAGCCTTTTCCTCAGGAACAGAGAGAAATGCTTTCATCTTGATTCATTAGAAAGAGCCCTCAAGTTCTCTCCAGAGATCAATAGGCCTGCTCCATACCAGCCACCACACTAGGCTCTAGAGACATAAAGATAAACAAAACCCCAAGATCTCTGTTGTGGAAGAATTCTTGTTCTAGTGGGAAAGGCAGACAAGTAAATAATTCCAAATGTACCCAACGAGGAACAGTAGAAGCAGAGCTGATACTTGGGCTGGTGGACACCGTGTACAAACACACAACCTGACAAAATGCTTCGACGCTCTACACTCTCCTATAAAAACCACCTTTCTTGAGCCCCTAATGGGTCTCCAGCATCACCTTCAATGCCATCATTCACCCTGGCCTCTCCTCACATCAGACTCCAAGATCTAGTGGGGACCTTAGAACTCTTATTTTAGAGCATAATTTGTAACCATTCTGATTGGGCAGTGGTTGGGATGACTCCAGAATGGGGGCCTTTGTGATGTACTGAAACAGAAGTTAGGTGAGAAAATAAAGGACATATCAAATATCCCATATAAACGATCAAGAAGGAAGTGATGGGAGTGAAATCTTGAAGACTAAGGGAGAATTTGCTGATGGATTACACTGCTATCGAGGCAGAGTCCCCTGCAATGGAAATAGAATAAGTCTAATGGATCATTGAGAAAATTATTCTGAGAGTTGCAAAAAAGTATAGGTTTCTGGGAATGAAGTTAAGAGTCTTGTATGTCTTCTACCTCTAGGTGATAGTATTAATCAGGGTATAGCATAATGGGCTTTTTCAACTTTGGGGTAAGTAATGGAAAGAATATAAGTCTTGTTCTCTTTAAGATGCCTTTTCCCATTGGGTAGGTCCCCACAAAGAAAGCATAATAAGTAAGTTCTGTTTGATATGACTGCAAATATCAGAACTTTATCTTCTAATTTTTTATCCTAAATTCTTTTATCTCCTAATTCATTAAGTTTTATGAACTGCTAATGAACCGCCTTTTCTTTTACTTATTGGAGAAATAAAGTTAATGTGTGTATTAGATATTATGGCAGAGATTTCTTTTTTAAAGTCATAGCTTTTGCTTCTGGGAAATTTATACAGGGACTGCAAGAATTGGAGCATGATTCTCTCTTCATCTTGACAATCTAACAGTCACTAGGTAGCACATGAGAGAGAACAGAGAAGCCATATTGTTCACATAGATATGTGTCCCAGTGCCTTACACAGACTCAGTGCTCAGGGCTCTTCTAGTTCATTAATCATTCCTTCCTATCAATCTTCATCTTTCTAAAATTCAGTATTATTCCCCTCCAGAAGATATAATTAATGATCTTCTTCCCTTGGTCATTTTAATCACTATTCTCTAAAATAAATCTATTTTGCTATCATTTTGAGAAGTAGAAGCCAAGACTGGAGAAATTCACCTTTATTCTGATTAAAAGAAATGTCCACAATCTCTATTTCATCAAACTCATATCAAATTGTGTTGAGTATATCTAGGGTATAATGGGCACTGTGAAATAAGCATTTAAATTCCAGACACAAAGAGATTTTGAGTGCTCCTCCGACTCTGGGCATTTCTACATAAATATCTATACTTCTACCATCTCCCCTCACCCTCACAAGGATATTAACCTGGATCTGTATCTCCAGATTAAAACATTGCTCCAAAAGTTCTGAAAAGTGTTAATAGGTGATTCATCTTCAAAAGTTATTGCTGATTAATCAGTTATAACAAATTCTGGTTATACCAAAAACACTGGTTATTCGTGTCTTTCCTATATGGAGTCATAAGCCTTGAATGTGGGTCTGTCCAGTGGGAGGGTCTCCCAAATTCAAGTGAGCAAGAAAACATTTGACTCAGGTCATCTCAAGGAAGTAGAGATGCTCTTGAGAAATTACTAACCTAAAGCTAGTCAGCCTTGTCCTACACAAGAAGAAGAGCATTCCTGCTGTCATGTTGGTTTTAAGTACATTGCTTTACATTTCCATACTCTGGATTCCATCTGATCTCTTTGGAAAATCATTCTATCATGATGCCATTTGGCAGTGGGTTTCCAAATCTTAACTTTTCACTAAATAGAAGGGCTTAGTAGGATTGTGATGAGAAATATCATTGTGACTGTGCATAATTTATAGGCTTCTCAACAAGATCACCTGGGGAAACTATTACTCTTCAAAAAAAAAGGGTGTGTGTGTTTGTGTTCAATGTCCTCTTCTATTTCTCAGGCTGGAAACACTCCTATCTGTTCCTACCACTTGTTTTCTTTCTCTTCAGGATGACAGATTATATATTCTGAAACTATTGTGCTTTTACTAAACCTAAGAAAACCTGCTTTTTATGATAATGGGATCTGTAATTGTTTGCTAAAAATTTTGTTCTGGTAAAATTCTACCTTATCAGAAATGAAAGTCCACGAAGTTATATAAACCAACATTTGGCAAATCATGTTTTATGCTGTTATTTCTGTTCAGGAATTGGTCCTTCATTTTGTCAGGGGACATCTGCTGAAGTTATTAGAAGTAGTTGTCTTGTCTTAAGGGATTGGCTACTATGGATGAATCCATTTGGTTTTGAGAATAATTTTAGTAGATTCTAGATGTGCTAGTAGTCTTATGTCCCTCAGTAGATGAATGGATCAAGAAAATGTGATATCTATACAGATATATATCTATATCTATACAGATATATATATACACATATATATGAATTCTATGCTTACATTAGAAAAAAATGACATTGCCCCATTTGTAAGAAAATGGAAAGACTTGGAAAAAATCATATGAAGTGAAGTAAGCTAGACCCAAAAAAACATAGGTCCCATGATTTCCCTTATCTTCAATAATTAGTATATGTCTAGGATCATCTTAGCAGATGAGCAGAGTAACTCAGTAGCCACGTACATATGACCATATAAGATGACACTAAGTGAAATGAACTCCAAGACATGGATACGAGAAGGTTTTCTTTGTTGTTGTTTTTAATGTACTATGTAATTTTTTTTGTTTCCTTCATATGTTCTCCCCCTATGGTATATCTCTGTTGTCACAGTATTTGAGTCTGGTACCCTGGCATTGTATATACCTTTATTTGAATTAGGGAAGGGAAAGGGAACGACAGAATGGTGAGACAAAGGACAAGAAAAAACAATGCAACAGCCATATACACAAAACTACATGTTGGAAATGATCTGTACAACTTGGGGCGAGGGGAAGGGAAATAGAAAAATGAGGGATGGGGTAACAATTTTGTCAAGAAATGTACTTATTAACTTATATAACTGTAACCCCTCTGTACATCACTTGGAGAATTAAAAACAGCATATAGAACAGACCATTTATTTCAAAGTGTTTATTCAATACCTACTGTGTTGGATGCCTAGAACCATGCTGAGGCTTGGGGTGTGACAGTAATGGAAACACCCAGATAGATGCTAATTGTGTGTGAGGAAGGGTCTGAAAACCAGGTAGAGCTTAAAGAAGAAAAGAGATTTGGCTGACTAGAAAGAGCCTCCCATTTTGCCTCAACCTCTCTCATCGTTCACCTTAGCCCCAAGTGAAATAAATAGTGTTAAGACTCCAGCTTGTGTTTTTGTAGGGCCAGAAAAGCTATTGAATACACTATGGATCTGAGAGATGAATGACTTTTTGACAGGCTGCTAGACAGAGAACAATCAGTTGGCTGGTGGTTCTGACTATCACTAACAGCTCTCTTAAGTGTGACCATGGAGAAATGTCCTTCATGACAGAAGGAGTTTCCATCAATGTCTGAAAAGAACCATATTACTGCTAGCTTAGTTTTTACAAGGCTGCACCAGTTGGGATGGGAGAGGAAACAGCCAAAGGCCCAATTTTTTAAGAGAAAATGAGTTTCCTCAGAATGTAGTTTAGTAGTTGTCTATCTTAAAGGAGCAATTCCTTGGCTCACTTAATAAAAAAAAAAGAGCTTACTAGGCTCCACTTAAGTTTCTGATCCAGTAGGTATGAGCTAAGGACCCTAAATCTGTGCCTTGAATAAAATCCCTGGTGCTTCTGACGCTGAGGGAAGGGCCCCCCTTCTCTACTCCTACGAGAACTCTTAGTTACTCAGGTTGCTCTCAGGGAAAGGCAACAGGTAATTAAGAATGCTTAGGACATGGATTTGGGGATGGGGAGTCAAAGGAGTTAACCGGATTGAAAGGAACTCAGAATTTATTCCTAAGGTTTTATCTCATATAACTGCACCAACTCTTGGCTGGCTAGCACATGTCAAAGTGAAAAGCAACTGGGAATCAAAACGGATCTTTTATTTTCTTCTGTGAAAAGTTAAATATCATATGCTCATCACCCATTTCGATAAGGAAATTGTCTATTGTCTTTAACTCCGGTATATATTTATAACTTATTGTAAAATAAGAATACTTATCCTATCTTTACTGTTGATATACTGGAAGTTTCTCTGCAGAGGTCTGCTCAAAGTGGATGTCATGATTTTCATGATTTCTGTTAATTGTTATTTTCTTTCTTTCATACCATAAACTTTACATGTGATGAAACATGAATCACATGTGATGAAATGTAGGCTCATTCATTTGCTCCGTTGACTAAAGTCCGGTAGATCTAGGGGAGGATTTCAATGGCATAACTACTTTAAATAACTAACTCAACAGTTTAACAAAATGAACACCAAAAAGACGAAACATGCTTTGTGAGAGGGCAGGGCAGCTCAAAGGGAAAGGTGGTCAATACATGAAGAGAGGAGGTAAAAAGAGTCACAACATTAAATGTACATGTATGGAAAGGAAAGGAGGTGCAGTGAGGGATTAGGAGAGGCAGGGAGATGGATGGAAGGGTTGACATTGATAAGACTCACTGTACTCACAAACTGACCTATTGAACTGAAACTCCTTGCACAACTACTTAAAGATAACAATAAGAAGAACAAAAATAACCTGAAAGTCCCCCACTCGGAACGATTTCACTTATGTTTGAAGCTCCCTGTTAAAAATCTAGCATAGTACCTTAAGGGATTGAGTTACTTTATTAATATCTTTGTATCATTTACCCATATATTAAATGAGGGTCTAGAACAGGCCTCAGTCTCTTTCCAAGACTGTTAGCTTCATGGTGAATGAGGCCAACCAGGTAGATCTCTGGATAGAGAATGCTAGGGTGGGCAGAGCTGGCTTGTGTAGGGAAAGAGGGGGTCTTATGTCATAAAGTGAACTTGAATTCTCAGAGGAGCCTAATGGGAGACAGTGGTCTAGAGCTAAACTTGTTCCCTGGGGAATTACCTTTACTGAAGGAGAAAAGCAGAAAAGGCCAAAAGCTATGTACATATGACCATATACGATGATGCTAAGTGAAATGAACCCCAAGATATGGATAGGAGTATTTTTTCTTTGTTGCTATTATTTTTAATGTACTATGTGATTTTTTTGTTTCCTTGAAAGGTCTTCCCCCTTGGTATCACCCCTGTTGTCACTGTATTTGATTCCTGTGCCCTGCATCTTGTATACACATTTCACTACTTTGGAAAGGGGAAGGGAAATAACAAGATGCTGAAACAAGGATACAGGTTGACCCATTGTAACAATGAGATGTACAAAACATTATGTTGAAAACGACCTTTACAACTTGGGGGAGGGTGAGTTGGGGAGGTAGGGAGGGAAGGAATGGTAGGGGAAAAACAAAGGAGGAGGTAACAATGCTCTATAGGAAATGTACTCATTACTTTACTCATGTAACTGTAACCCCTCTGGACAGTATCTTTACAATAAAAAAAGAAAAGTGCCTCAGACTTCTTTACTTTTTTAAAACTTCATTCTCAGAACCTCATAGAGCTACTAACCTGAGGGATCCTAAAATTCCTCTGGTTAACACTTAATAAAATATTTCACCAAACTCCCATCAATTTCTATAATAACACAACTAGATCCTCCCCAAACAAAACCAGACTTGGGAATATATCCCCTAAAGGATCAGTCCACTCAATGAAAATATGTTTATTCTATCTCCACACTTGTTCAGACAGCAGTAGGGCTCATAATTCAGACTCTATTTTTGAGCTCCACTTTGAAGAAGAAACCAATTCACCTTTGGTGAAGAACTCATGGATAACAAGAATCACCTGTCAGTATAGAAGAGCAAGGGGAAGGAATGAAATGGCCTTGTGAATAACAGGCCAGATTTCTGGGGACAGAACAGAGAAGAAAATATAGGCTGCCTAGAAACCCTTGGATTTCAGATTTAATTATCATACTATTCCTGGAATAAAGAAATACATATCATCTGATATGGGCTTACAAGCTACTAAATATTTAATAGGCAAATAATGAATCTTGACATAAATATTTAATGGACAACATCAAGGTATGCAGGATGGAGGTTGTGCTGAGGAGAGGAAACTCTAGACAATGAGACAATATTGAGTTAGAACTTAAATGGAGATGAGTCCAAGAATCAGTCTCTCTGTGGAGCAACTGGAGCTCCTTTGAAGCCAGGGTGATTACTTAAATAAGAAAACAGATAGGCTGCTTTGCAAGATGTGACGTGCCATGGAAATGACTAGAGGTCGTGTGTTCATTACTGCTTCCAGTATTTATTTGAAAGAAAGCATTCGTTTATTTACTTGGCAGAGGTAACCCCTGAGGGAGTTAATACGAGCAAAATTAAAATGGAGCGGGGAGGAGCTGAACCTTGCTTTGAGAGGTTACAATTATGTTTGCAGGTATGTAAACTCAGGAAAGATATATCTGTTCAAAGATAGCAGGTAGATCCAAGACCACCTTCCATTCATTTTTAAAGGCAAGACTGCAATTGTGCAAATGCTAGGACTCTACGAAATGAAGGAGATGTGTAACCCCGTGATTATTGAGCTCATGAGATTCTAACTCCAGTGACCAAATACGTTGACTATCAGCGAGACCGGGCTAAGGACGAACAGTAGTAGCTTCAGAATCAATCAAGAAAGATTCCTGCAGGGAACAATTTCCAGGTCATGTCCTGGAAGTTGGCTCATGACATTGTAATAAGCTGTTTACCAAGCTCTTCTTGTTCAGTACAAAACCCCACCAAGACAGACACAGGAACATAAGGCAGGAAACCACAAGGTGACAATTAAAAGGGTCCTGACGGTCAGGGCGTAAGATTCTGATGCGAACTAATAAATAATCATTAAAGACAAGATAGGCTTGTAATAGGAACTTTTGTGTGTCTCTGTGAGACTATGTGTGTGTGTGTGTGTGTGTGTGTGTGTGTGTGTATGCATACGTGCAACTGCACCCATATGCACAAAGGATTCCCAGCTCTTGGAATGGAATATACCTTTGCTCTTTTGTGAAGTATAGAGCGGGTAGAAAGCAGAGCAGAGAGTGCTTCTAATTGAAGTTCCTTGAAGAATTTAAAAGCCACAACCAAAAATAGACTTAAGCCCCCTTTGCTCCTTGTTCCTTTCCACCATCTGTCAGCCCCACTCCCCTAGGGAGAAGCTCAGTCTGACAGCAGCAGAGCAAGAAACAGAGGTGTGGGTGGGGGAATTTTCTTTCTTTCTACCAGGCTGAGTTATTAATTAGCTTTTTGCAAGGTAGAGGAGCGCCAAGCTTAAGTCTTCTCACTTGACAAATATTGTACCAGAGAGAGCTAGCAGCCCACCCAAGGTCACCTGGCACCCTCATAATAGAGGTACTAAGTTAGATTTCTGGGGCCATCTGGGATTCTCTGCACAAACCCTACCACAGTCCCAGTCTCTTAAGAGTAGGGGATGTTATAAATTTGGAGGAGTTGAGCCAGGAAAGCTCCCTCTGGTGGGTTTCCCTAGCTTCTTGATAAACCCAGTATTTCTTAACCTCTTCTCCAAGGATGACACACTGTCCTCAGATGAACCCAGCCACAGATGCTATTTACTTTAAGTAGTACAATTCCTTCTAGCCCTTCATGCATAATAGACAACTAAGCCTTTCATCTCTAGGGCCTCAGGACCTCGGGGAGGCAGCTGGCCAGATGGATGTCCTGCCTCATTCACTAGAGACTTATTATCATCTTCTTTTATTTCTTCCACGCAATCTTGAGTTTGAGCTAGAACATGAAAGAAGGGGGCTGGAATCAGTCTCAGAGGAACCCAGAGCTCAGATCTGAATCAGAACCAGGATCCTCTCTAGCTCCTCCAAAAGACTAACAGGCATCACCACTGGGGAGTGGGTCTCCTTATGTGCCATCTACAGGGCAATTGTCCAAGCCCTGCTGAGGTGCTTGGCGCTCACCTGAGGCACTCTGCCACTGCTATGCATTGGTGCTGGGCAGCCCACAGGTGTCTGTCACTTTGCAGCTGTGTGAATGAAATGTCCATGGAGTTCCAGAGTTGGTTACAAGAGACATGGCACAGCTTGCCTCTCCTGTGTGTTTCCCTTGGATGCTTCCTAGACTGTGTTCTCCAAGCCACCTCTGCCTTTTCCCTTGGTCTCACAGAGTCATGATTCCCATGTTAGGCCATTTCTTCCTCTTCCAAACTCAGAGCATACAACCAATTCCATGAGAATGTGCCTTGGAGAGGGGGATAGTCCAATTACTGATCTAATGACCAGCTTTCCCCTCATCTCCCCATCAAGGCATGTGTGACCCAGTGCTTCCCCTTCGCTGCTTAGCTGGTGGCAGAGGGATGGGGAGAGATCTCTGTTTGGCAGTTCAAACCCACTCACTGTAGGGCTGGAAAATGAAATGAATGGTATTATGTAATTAGGTCTTAATTATTCATCATTTTTGGTTAATTACTGTCACTTGCAAGTTAACACGTTGTAAAAACTCTTGGGCTGTGTTTATTTAAATGTTAGGCGATCATTAGCAAGAAAGTGCCATCCTCCAGGGTTAATGAAATATCCGTAAAAGTCCATGACTGTGAGCAATGTAGGACTTGGGGCCATTTGGGAGACAGTTACAAGGATTTATGGCTGATGATATATTTTTTTGGAATCAGTATTGCCATGTTTCAGAAAAGGATTGAATAAAAGTCTGCAATATCTCTCAATGACTCTCAACTTGCATAGGGCAAGTGAACAGAGAGGGTCAGGTGTTAGAAGAGAGAAAAAGAATAGAGTCCTAAAAGATGACTTCTTCCTCAAAATACATCTCCTCAGGGTACAGTGTCTAAATGTCTGCCATTACCAATCCATTCCTCAGAGTACAATGCTATCTAAACTATGTAGATGGCCCCCAGAAAGCAAATATCCTTGGGAGAAGTTCTCTACAATTAACTGATGGAAAAATAAATGTGTCTTTGCAGTGGCCTTTATGAGGAATGTGAGTTCCAAATAATCAAATGAGCATTAAACCATCACAATATTGGTACAATAAGGACCAGCAAGCAAGAGTTAAAACCACAAGTGTGCCTCGGTTGCAGTCTTGAGGTCACGTTTAGAGGAGCATTAAAAAGCTAGAATGGAACCTATTCCATTGGAAGGCCTTTAGGAAGGGCTAAGGACAGAGCACAAAGGCAAAGAGGTAGACAATTAGTTTCAAATACCTCAAAAACATTCTGTGGATTTGTAAACAAACTTACTCTGTGTCTCCACGAACTAGACATCTCTTGGCAAGTTTTAAAGCATTTCAAAATGTAAGAATTGTCCAAGAATGGTACAAGTGGACTCAAAAGAGACTGTGTTCACTCTCTCAACGAGAGACTTCAGAAGTGTTAAAATTGCATGGATTTGCTTTAATATCAATTAATTGATTCAGTATTATTAAAATGACATTCAGTATAATTAGAATACAATCAGAAGTTGGGGGCAGTTAAATATTCCTTCAGATCTGGAAGTGAGGTAAAAGGTTATTAAAAGATAAAAATATGTACAGAAGATACAAAGAAGCTGGGCACCAGTAGTTCATGCCTTTAATCCTATCTAATCAGGAAGCTTAGATTTGAGGATCACAATTAAAAGCCAGCCCAGGCAGGAAAGTCTATGAGATTCTTATTTCCAGTTCACCACTAAAATGCCAGGAGTGGAACCATAGAGCTGTGGCTCAAGTGATACAGCATCAACCTTCAGTGGAAAAGCTAAGGGACAGAACCCAGGTCCTGGATTCAATACCTCATGTCAACACCTCATGATATGTACACGCATGCATCTACACACACACACACATTCTCTCTCTGTCTCTGTCTCTCTCTCTCTTTTTTCACACACAGAGAGACACACATAAGGGTGAGGTATAAATATAGATAGCTAAATAAAACCAAGAATTTTGAATAGCTTTCTGTTCATATTTGCATTTTGTTTTGTAATGGTTTTTGTTTTTATTTTGTTTTCTTTAGAGACAGACTCTCACAAGCCTAAACGAGCCTCAAATCAAATGCTCCAATGTGTGCTCCTCTTGTCTCAGCCTCCCACATGCTTGGAATTGCAGGTAAGAGGTAATAATCTGACCTCTGGCTGTGGAAAGGGTCTGGCATGAGCCTTTATCATGAATTAGCAGCAGAGGAAAAGCAGCATCAGCCTTAAGATTTCCCATAATTCAATCTGGTACCTTCAGTTAGTTCCTAATCTTGAGCCTGTTTCTCCATCTGTGAACAGGAAGCCAATCTCCATGGTCTCTTAGGACCTTTCTACACTTCCTAGGCAATAATTTGTGGTTCTAATGTAAAGTATCTCTGTGACCTCAGCCCACTGCCCAACTACCTGGGCATCTATGCAGGAAGCACAGAAAATGATGCCTGTCTCTAGGCTGCCTCTCCAAGATGCCATAAGGAATAATGAGGCCATTTGTCGCTCCTCCTAGCTCAGCATTGAATGTTCAATCACCATCGAGAGGCACTTGTATGCAGGCATTTCAGGTACATAATATAATATTATAGGCATAGAAAAGCATAAAAAGATTCATAATTAAGATAAAGAATCAATCAACCAATCCTTTCTATTCTATAAGATCAGCCCAAGTAAGTGGCAAATGGCTGCATTTGAGGTCATAGAGTATGTATTTGTGGATTTATATGTTTAGTGCAAAAGAAAATTCCCATTTGAAACAACAAAAAAAGCATTGCTATTACCCAGTGATTTAGTTAGAGTCTCAAGATTTACTGCTGTGTATGGGGCACTGGATAAGAATAAGAAGGAGACAGGGTGGACATGGTCCCCTCCCCCCACTTCAAAAATCTTACAGCCCCAAGGAAGAGATTGAAGTTGTAAAACAGATTCTACACCACCCTATTCTGGCCCTTTAACGCTGGACTGTCAGTTCTAGTGACAACGCAAAGCACACAGTAGGTACTCACCCAATTGTGTGCTTATTACTAGTTGCACGTTCTAAAACAAACCCTTGAAGGAAACTTCTGGAGCCTAAGAAGAATCATTGGCACTTAAAGCATGAATCCAGAGATGGAAGAAATTTTTTTTCCAGTTGTGAGAATCACATTGCTTTATGGAGAAAGTCAACCCAGGGAAGGAAGAATTTCAATACAAAGCCAGTGGCACAAGAGAGGAAGATGTGGATGATGGAGTGCATGGAAATTCTCTCCTGTAGTCCCATCCTTCCTTCTCTTGCTTATTTACCTTGGCTGGGCCAACTCCTCTGATCTATACTCTGCACCACGGTGCATTTATCTTCCTAAGGTGCAATCACAGTCAAGGGACTGACCATGTCAGAAATCTACAGAGATCTACCGCATTCCACTGCAAGAAGTTCAAGCCCAGATCAGGCATTCTAAGCCTTGGGGAGCTGGCTTTCGTGTTTCTGAATGAATCAACTTGACCTCACTCTCTCCACTGAGCCCCTGCCTCAGTAGCCTCTCCTGCTCTCCTCACAGATTACCCTGTTTCCTTGATGCCTAGCCTATGTTCTTCTTTCTGTTGAAAATACTTCTCCGAGCTGCATTTTATTGTACACCAGAGTCTAAATTGTCACTTTTTCAACAAAAATCGTATCCAGGTGTTTATATAAGTTTTCTGTGAATACCCATTCCCATGTCTGTATTTTACAAAGCATATTGTGCTTTCTATTTGGTTAGGTATATACATGTTTAGTCACCCCCATCAGACAAAGGACAACTTCCTTCAGGATAGTTTCCTTAGAACTTAGCCTGAATCAGTGCTCCCTAAGCAGATTGCTTGACAAGGATTTGGCCCTCACTTGGATTACAATCAGATTCTCTGATTCCCTCAGTGACTACCTGCATGCCATCTATTCTTGTCTGGCTAAGGCTAATTGATAACCAGGCTGAGACTGACATTCTTGCTGTTGGGAATCAGAATAAAGACTCACAAGGATGGAAGACCATTGGAGCTGAGTTTTCTCATGGCAGATCCAAAAGTCAGACACAGGGGTCTAATTGTTGAGGTTCCCTAGAATCCTTAAGGTTTCTTGGTGTTAGTTTGTTCATGCTGTCATTGTACTGGTTTGGAGGACTGTTGTGACAAAGTACATGTTGAGAGGGTTTATCCTCTCACGATTTGGAAAGTCAGAAATCTGAAATTGTAGTATCAAGGTGGTAGCTGTTTCCTTCTGCAGGGTAAGTGTTTGTTATGGGCCTTCCTCCATGGCTCTTAGATGGGCTGTCTTTTCCTTGTTCCTGTTCATCTCTTCTAGGTCTCTATGTCTCTCTGTCCCATTTTAGCCTTGTTATAAGGACATGAGTCTTATTAGACCTTACAAATCCTCAAAGAGCCTCTCAGTGAATCTTGGTGTCCCAGCTTTAGTCAGGGGTCTCTACCTTTGTATTAATTAGCTTTAGTTAAAAAATTATCCTAAGTAGTTGTACAAATGAGTGGCCATTTAACAAAACAGTTTTCGAATATACTATCTCTTGATCAATGCTACCCTGTTCCACGTTTTCAACCATCCCTCCCCTACCAACCCCTTCCCTCCTGCTTCTTGATTTTGTAGGATATACACAAGATTCTAACATAACTGTGGTCCTACTATAAAGATCTTATTCACAAACAGACTTCTACCATGTGGTGTTGTGATTAGAACTTCACTGTGTGACTACTGGGGTGTGTGGTTCAACCCACAATGATGGAGACATATACATACACATGTATAGGCATATATAATGTAATTCCATTTCCCCTTTTGAGGAATCATCAGTACTTGGGGTCAGTGCTGAGCAAGCAGAAGGTAAACTAGGGCTCCATCCTCACCCATGGCTCTTTTGTTTTTCAGTAGCCACACAAGGAGTATTTCACTAACAAGGAAGAGGAGACACTGTCTCTTTGCTAAGTCTGTATTGCTTCAGGGAATGAGACAGAACATCAATTACTTAGGTGGAAAGTCACATTTTATTTTCAGCCAAGGAACATGACTAGGGAGGAGAAGTCAGAGGGATGAATGTGCCTGTGCATCTCTTGTCGTCTCTCTTGGGAAAAAGAATGCTGCCCATTGGCTAATTTTAACAAATGCCACTGTGTACTGACACTATCCCCAGAGGCCTGCATCTGTTCCCTCGTTCTAGCATATTAAGTGGAAACTGGAATTGTTCTTGAAGGAAATTAGAGTCTCCACCTCCACTACTTTGTTCACAGAATATAGGACCCCAGATAATTGGGGATGACAAAGAAGACAGTGCTGGATTCTTCCTGTCCCCTCCAGCCTTATCTTTAGGCACCCCTTACCAGTGGATGATCTGTGTCCTCATGGTATGTGAGTTGCATCTGCTGGACACACTGAAAAGCTGTTCCCTGCCCCATGCACTGGCATGCACCCTGGGCTGCATTGTCACGGGGCTGCAGGAACATACTGCATAGAGGCAGAAACAGGGTTTATTTTCCTGACAATATGTCCCATCCCGGTTACCACTCAAGTGGTGCCTCTTTTGGATTTCTCTCTTTTCTTTCTTTTCTTCCCTGTACCACAAAATCTTCTCTCCTCTTATATTCACATTCTGGTAACATAGTGCACACAGGATGACTTCATATCACTTGTAAGGTACTTGGTTAGAGATTGTAATGTGCCTTGTCTCATGCAATGTGACCGCATGAGTATTATTCCCATCAAGCCTGAGCAAACCTGCTTTATCTAAAGTCTTCTTATTTTTGCATGTTAATTGCCACTAGTGTTATGAAAAAGAAACTTCCTAGCAAAAAGAGGCTATGACAGCTGATTTCACTATTTGATATGGTACAGAGCAGGTCCTCTGCTAACTGGAGAAAACCTCTCTAAAAATATGGAATTTTTCCTTCCTTCTTTCCTTCCTTCCTTTTTCCTTCCTTTCTTTCTTCCCTTTCTCCTTTCCTTCTCTCCTCTTCTTTCCTTCTTACTTTTCTTCTTTCCTTCTTTTCATGTACTGGTACTAGGAGTTGAACTCAGGGCCTGGATGCTCTCAGTTTATATTGCTCAAGGCTGATGTAGTACTATTAGTGGTGTAGCTCAGCTTCCAGATTGAGGGGTTCATTGGAGCAAGACTCTCATGAACTTTTCTGCACAGGCTGGCTTTGAACCTTAATCCTCAGATCTCAGCTTCCTGAATAGCCAGGATTACAGGCACACACACACACACTCACACACACACACACACACACACACACACACACACACACACACACACACAAAATCTCCCTGGATGGCTTAGAATAGATGGGAGAAAAAAACTGTCTCCTTTGAGGTGTATCTAGTATGTTGGAAGAGAGGAGATATTGGACCACAATTCAAAATGCCAAATTCTAACTTGGTCATCTTGCTGCAAGATAGTGAAACTTATGACTTGGAGGGACGGGGCACCGTGGCTCATGCCTGTAATCTTAGCTATTCAGGAGGCTGAGATCTGAGGATCATGGTTCAAAGCCAGCCCAGGCAGGAAAGTCCCTGAGACTCTTATCTCCAATTAACCACTTGAAAACTGGAAGTGGTGCTGTGGCTCAAGTGGTAGAGCGCTTGCCTTGAGCTGAAGAGCTGGGGGACAGCACCCAGGCCCAGAGTTCAAGCCCCACGACTTGGAGGGACTATCATGTACATCACTTGTGTAGACCAGTACAAAAGGGCATTCGTCTGCCATTCTCACTTCCTTTCCAATGAATACCCCATAATCCAAGAACAGTCATGTAGTATCTTAAAACGGAGTCAGATTTCTTCACTGCTATCCCTTTGCCTCAGAGTAAGACCTCCCTGTATCTTAGAGCAGGAGACAAAGTCCTCACCCTAGTTTTCAAGCCCCCAGGCATGATCTGATCTCCTCCACACAGTTCTTAGAACAAGCTCAGAAGACAAACAGTGTATGTTTTCTCTCATATGTGGAAGCTAGATCTAAAATACCTGGACACAATAAATTATACATTCACACACAGTGAGAACCATTCTTAGGAGAAGAACAAAAAGGCACAATGCCTATGTGCATCTAATCATCCAAAACAATATTTATTGAAATGAATTCCAGGAAAGGAAAATAAGAGTTTTTTTAATATTCTTTCTTGCTGTTTTTGTTTTATTTTCTTTCTGTTTCTTTGTTTATATGTCTTTTGGAAGGTAAAGAGAGGCACAGAAATGGACGGACAGAGGGTGAACAAATGAAGCAATGGTATGCACTGGACACGATGTGGAAAATGAACTCTACAACTTCTGGGTGGGATAGGAGGGAAAAATTGGGAGAGAGCAACGGAGGGGTGACATTGTCCAAAAAGAAATGTGCTCTTTACTTGACTTATATAACTGTAACCCCTCTGTACATCATCTTTATAATAACATTAAATATATATATATGCATCTTTTAAAAAGAACTTATCGATCACATTTCTACCAGCAGACCTTTGAATTTTCAGTTTGTTTTCCACTAAGTATATATATGGCTTAGCCATTGTCTTCATTCCTTTATCCAGCGGGCACTGAAAAGGGGTGGAATGGAGTACAGGGGGAAAGGAAAAGGAAAACGAAAGAAGGTAAAAGCAGAGGAAGAGAGAGGGAGAATGCAGTCAAGAATCCAATGTATATCCTAGAATATTAAGAAGAGTGAGAGAAGGGGGAAGTAGGGGAGGGCTGGATGAGAAAGTGAAAAGTGGTGACATTGACCAATATATAGTGTATTCATGAACAACTTTGTTAAATGGCAACTCCTTTGTACAACTACTTAAAGATAATAATAAAAAGAAAAAAAAGCATGGTATCTTCAGAGATACATCTTTTACCGTTCTATCTAAAACAGCTTTATCTAGTTTAATGCCCTGTCACAGTGCTTTGTATCTTCCATTTTGCTTACATATCTGATATTATGTTGCATCGTTCCTTGTTTATCTATTTCTTGTCTAATTTTCTTTCTAAAGTGTATGTTCTCTGGGGACAGTTCTGTTTCTTTTACTTCTGCTTAAAACAGTTTCTCACAGGAAGTGGGTCCTCCATAAACAAATGTCAAATTAATGGGGGAAGGAGGAAGAAATATCCTTTATTTTTTCAGTATTAAAATAGACTTACATTCTCAGTTAAATGGTAAACCAAAGAGACATTGCTTTTTAGACTTCTTTCTACTGTCTCCAATGACTTAATTGGAGTCTTTCCCTTCATCTGTAAAATGGGTGCAATATCCCTACCCTGACTTTCTTGAATAGCTGTTCGATAAATACATAGAAGAAGTTCCTTATGGAACACATTCAAATGGGTACAAGAGAAAGATTCCACGGTGATTAGCTGGAGGAGTGATCACATTCTATTAAAAGGAAAAATGACTGCGCATGCATTTCGCAATTACTGAATCCTAGGCTCCTGAAACTATAGTGTATCTATCAGGCAACCTCTGAGAGAACAGCTAACTAGGGCGCTGTTTGTGACAACCAGAATAAATCAATTTGAATGAGACACATCGCACATTTTGGGAAACATCTCAAGAATAGTTTTCAAGTGGGATGATGACCAGCTGTTCTCCTTCTACCCAGGAAGGCGGAGAACTACCACAGGGATTTAGGAACTAGGTGTAGATTATTCTGATTCTAGGCAGCTATGGCTTTTAGAGGGACAGAAGAAAGAAAAAGAACATGGATTGAGAACCAGGCTCTCCTTCAAGTCACCTCTGTCAAATAAGTCTGGCCAGGTGGCCCTGTTCTCATAATCCTTCAGTGGATCCTCATTACCTAATTTATTTGATTTTAGTTTTGAATATTTATCTATTGATTTGTTTATTCACCGCTAGGAATCAAACCTTGTACATACTATGGAAGTGTTCTACCAATTGAGCTACCCCACCAACCCTCCATCTGATTTGACAGACCTTCAGTAAGTGGCTTCCAACATCTTCTTCAAGCTCATTAATTGCTACTTCTTTTTGTTTGTTTGTTTTTTATTTTTTGCTTCAGTACTGGGGCTTGAAATAAGGGCCATGGTAATACTCTTATATTTGCTGGTTAATTGGAGACAGGAGTCTCACCAACTTTTCTGCCTTGCTGGTTTCAAACAGTGATCCTCAGATCTCAGCCTCCTCGTAAACTAGGATGACAGGTATGAGCCACCAGTGCCTGCCTTGTGGGTACAATGCATCTTGATTGCTGCCACCCTCAGCATTCTCCAGCTCTCTCCCAACTCCACAAAGCCCTTCAAGTTACTGAAGCTAGACTTTCACATAGTACATTGGATATTGTGAATGTTCTCATCCACCCTTCATCTCTATTTTTGCCTGTTCCCCTCCCTTTGACCTGCCCACCCCCTGATAATACATGTTCTGAACTTCCTGGTATTCGCTTTGCTAAACGATAAGTTAGGTGTTTAAAGGAGCTATACCATTGTAATTTTCCCATATATAGCATACTTTAGTCACTATGTTGGGTACATATGCATTTGACCCTATATATGTTTTCATATATGTTTATAATCTAGACCTATCTTCCACATATAAGAGAAACTTGTGCCCCTTGTCTTTCTGAACCCAAGTTACTTGATTCTCATTCTACTGTTCCATATCACAAGTCTCTTTGCATCTCCTCTCTCTCTCTCTCACTTTCTCTCTCTCTCTCTCACTTTCTCTCTCTCTTTCTCTCTCTCTCAAACACACACACACACACCTCTCACTGCTGCTTCTCTTGTGTGCTTCCCCCTTTACAGAGCAACGTTTATCCCCCTTCACTCGAATAATGACTTAGTTCTTAAGCCTCAGTTCTGTCTTCCTCTTACAGCGAGACTTCTCAACAAATCTTCACTCCTACACACAAAATGACACGTGCTTCGTGATATCCTGTGCACAACCCATAATTGTCACGAATACATTATATTGTAATAATTCTTTTTTAAAAAAATCATACTTATCTCTTTCTCTGAAACATATGACAGAAGCTAGATAACTTTGGCTTTTGAACTTCTTGTCCCTGAAGCAGAAAAATGGCCTACAAAGGCCAAACGTGTGACAGGATACCACTGAATGAGCTGTGTCTTTTGATTGGCATGACAAGTATCATCTTTTTCACAATCACACAGATCTTGGGGTGTTTTAGCATATTATTTCATGACCAGGGTTTGTTTATAGCTGATCTAGCCTCAAGGGTATTTGTAATTTGGGCATTACAGTGATTTAGAAAGTGTGGCTATGGTTTGTCTTCTTTCCCAAATCTCCCATGGCCATTCAAAAGAATATATGTCAACAGTGAAGAGATAACCAGGTGAACGGCACACAATGCTCACTTACCACAGCAGTATGTGTCTGGGCATTGTAGGAGGTGTAAACTCAAAGTATATGGAGACAGGCAGGAAATGGAAAGCCTACCCATGAGGAAGTAAGGCTATGCTAAAACTCAAACCCCAGGTGGAGGAAGATTATCCAAAAAAGTGATACATGACCTGCTCAGGAGGCTTGGTTCAAAGGAACAAAGCCTGTACCTGTGGATCAATGCACAGTGTGCTATAACCAGGCTCTGCACAGTTCCAATGAAAGAATCCGTGTCTCTATGAGTGATGCTGAATCCTCACACGGAGCCAGAACACAGCCCACTCGCCATTCTCCACCCTCTCTCTGAGAATTTGCCAAGTCCATGCAAGCTCTCCATTGTAACAGATATCATGATGTATTTTAATTATTCTGTTTACATTCTGTCTCTCCCCAGTGGATGTGGACTTCCAAAAGCAGAGGATATGACTTGACATATTTTCTTTGCCAGAATCATATCAAAACTGTCTGTCCATGTGCTAAATATATATTTTAAGCACTTTCTACTTACAGACTCCATCTAAGAATGCCAGGGAAAAATAAATTGTGGTTGCTATCCCCAGGACTCTTATAATCGAAGTGAGACAGAAAAGCCAACAAACAGGACTTGTAACACAGTATAGTGAAATACTATGAGAAAGACAAGTAGGGAACACAGAGAATGAGCCATCCACTCAAGTTTTAGACTTACATAAGGTTTTGTAGGATCATTTTTATATAAGTGGAAATAAAATGTATGAATTAGCTATAGGGATATCAAGATAGGAGAGAGATGTGATGGGAAAATTTGAAGTGAGGGGGAATGGCGGGTGCATTGAGATAGGTAGGCAGTGTTTGGCAGACTATAAAGTAGACAATGTATTTGTGGTTGAAGAGACAGTAAAATGAGAAATTTTAATTTTCTTCTGGGTATAATTAAAAGATACCAACTGTGTATGTACAAGAGAATGCATGAGTAGAGTAGATATTTAATAATCCCGTGATATGTGTTCAATTAATATTTATTGAAGGTAGAGAAAAATAACGGAACAAATGAATTTCTAAAATGTGAGATTCCAAGAAAATATTATTTTTTCTTAATAAAGGATGTTTGATGATATTATCTACTTGCAAGGGAGAAAAGGAAAGGGTAGAATGAAGGTGAGCTTGTCTAGATCATCCCCTATGATTGTTTGGCTGCTGTTCAGTCAAAGGTCAGAACATAAATTAAAAGGGCTCTAATGCTGTCATATAATTTAATCACAATGAAGCTGTTTACTAAGTATAAACACATGAAGATGGTTAAATACATGAGGTATGAAATCTCTCAAAATGCGATAGTTTAGTTTGGTTCTGCCCACACTACAAAAAAAAATCTGGTGATATAAAAAGGTTTTGAACCAATTTGAACACTTCAAATTGGCAACCATAATTAATATGTATCTGTATGTATTTAGGACCAATCCTTAGAGTTGTCCAACCATACAGAAAAGGTCCAAGAAATTTAAATATTTAAATATTTTCTACTCATTTTATATATCCAACGCCTCATAATAGGAAGAAAAAATATAAATATGAAATAACTCATCGAAGTCCTTATAATCCCATAATGTGAGGATTTTAAGGAATGCAATCATACAACCCTAAGTCCTGATTGAATTGAATAAGAGGAGAAATAACTACAAAGCATAACTTTTTGTGAGAGGAAACAAGCATGTTTTATAGAGTCCACGACAGCTTCCTGGGTCTTTTCCGTAGGATTTTGATGGATGGCTACTAGAAGGAGGAAGGAAGTTAGTCTGGATTGAGGGCATTAAGTTTGCAAAGGCATGTATTGAAGAAGACAGAGAGACACATGGCATTGAAGGAAGGAGTCTGAGACGATTGCAATGCAGGGGTGAGGATGGAGGTTAAAGGCCAAAGAGGCAAGAAGGAAAACTCTCAGAGCTCATGCTTGATAGCTCAGACTTTATTCTCTGGAGAGGTAAGAAGCCTCTAGATGATTTGAGAATGAGACTGATGTGATTAGAAGATTGGAAGGGGAAGATTTCCACTTCTGGAAGTTTAATGTATATAATTTTGAGAAAGCAAGTGCTGAGCTTATTGATTCATCTCTACCTTATCAGGAGATCCAGGTCTTGGGGTAGAAGGATGATGTATGTGTCTCCTGTTCTCTGCTCTTTAGGGATTCTAACTTTATGATAGCTATAGCCAAAACACCAATGAACAACCAGCTCCCAATGGTCTGATTGCACCAAGAGTCAGTTCATCAAACAAATTAATAAGCAGCCTTGGCAAGGAACTAGGGACCCTGATGCTTTTTACACTTGGAAAATATTTCTACAACAGTAGCCACTAGAAACACAGGAGGTGAGAAATGACATAGTAAGAGAAGAGACCTCCTGCAGAGTTTATGATGTGGTGAAGTTTCCGTAAAGAAGGACAGAAAATGTGTTTCTATTCCTTAGTCACTATTTGGGAGAAATCACACACAGTGGATAGAACCCTGAATCTTGCTGTACTAGTACTCACAGCCTGAACATTAAGCTGGGATGCTTTCTCCAGAATGGAAAGCCAAACCAGGGGCTGTACCTCACTCTTATTTCTCTAACCCAACCATTATCTGATGATGAATGGATGCCCCCTTATTTCCCTCCCCCTTCCCTCTCTCCCTTTCTAAGATCAATGTAGAATTTTAGCTATCATACTGACATAGATCGTTTCCTCTGAGCTTCCAAGGTGGGAAGCAAATTCAGAAATGCAAAGTGGTCACCTCATTTTAAAGCAATGATCAGGCATTGCTACTAAATTGCTACTCAGTTTTAATTAGTGACTCTATAATTTATACTCAGGCACCTATTGTCTGCCAGTATCAAGGTAAATGTTATCACATGGCTTCTCTCCCACACAGAAAAGGTGAAGAAACATCAGGCAATTAGAAAAGGATCTGGAGATCTTGGTGAACCACATATAGCTGATTTCAAATAGAAAAAAATTAAATCTAGGAAATATTGACAGAAAACAATTACAAAAGAGATTGAAAGCATTTCTAGGGTAATAGACCTTTCTAGACTCCCTTGCAATCTTTGAATACTGTATAGCATATGGGTCTACTTTTAATTACAGTATATAAGAATTTGGACTTCTTTATTCTAAAGCTGTAGAAGCCTAGTGACATAACCAGAACAAACAAAGGTCAAAACATGAAAATATTTTCCAGTATCTGATGATATGATTTTCTGGGGACAGAACAATGCAAGGTAAACAATTTAAAAAATACTCTCAATTTTTTCTTGTCTTTGGTATCCCTACAAACTCCATGATGCCTTAAGCTCATGCAGAGTTTGTTAGCTATGGTAATGAAATAAAGTTATAGGGCCTCAAACTTTCTCTGGGATCATTTGTTGTGTTTAAGAATAATCCGAAGCTGGTGTTAATAGTTACACCTACAATCCTCGTTACTCAACAGGCTGAGATTTAAGGATCATGTTTCAAGTTAACTCTGTGCTGAAAGGTCTACAAAATGCTATTTTGTTTTTTCTTTTTTAAAAAAATTTTTATTATTATAAATACTGTTCCAAAACGCCATTTTCAACTAGGAAAAAAAGCTGGACTGGAGGTGTGGCACAAGTGAATGAGCAGTAAAACCTGAGCCAGAGAATGAGGATTTGAGTTCAAGCACTGGTACTGCAAGAAAACCAAATAATTTTATGGGATTTTTATGAGTTCCAAGTTTCTTGGACCTAGTACTAGAAGTGATTAAAAAGAAAAGCATAGCCCAGATACCCTACAAAACTGAGATCAAGAAAATGTGGTACATATATACAATGAAATTTTTTTATCTCTTATAAAGAAGAATATCATGTCATTAACAGGAAATTGGATGGACCTAGAACAAATCATGTTAAGTGATATAAGCCAGGCTCAAAGAGACAAACACATATTTTCTCTCAAATACAACTATACATGGCAACATATACAGGGCTCAATGCATTCACACACAAATTGACTAAAGGAGAGCATACACAAGGCAGGAATCCAAAGATGTAACTCCTCTGAACAACTAATATACTGTCTATCAAAACAAGTAGCAGGAAATGCAAACATATTTTGGGGGGATTAGGAAAGTGGGGAGTAGGTACAGGAATGGAGGGAGGAAGGTGAGCAAACGCAGCCATTATACTTATTGTACATTATGTGAGAAATGAATTATGTAACTTCAAGGTAGGGATGAGAGGTAGGAAATGGGGGTAAAACACAAAAGAACTGGTGGCATTGAGCAAGAAGCATTGTACTCATAACCTGATTCATGGAATTGTAATCCCTTTATACAACTACTTAACAATATTTTTTAAAGTCATGGAATGTTATAGTGAAGGCCCCCAAACACCTGCCACCTAATCCAGAGCTAACCCACAGCCTTCCTTAGCGTACCTTCCCATGGCTCGTTCCTCCTTTACCTTCTTATTTCTCCAAACAAGGCTTCTCTAAAAGTGAAACCAGCTCCTAGAAATCAAGCCAGGGAATAACCTGACTATTTCTTGCTGAGAAGTAATAATTATGGCCCTGGAAGGATGCAATCTGCATACATTATTGCAAGTTATGCCAACAGAATGTCAACATTTGTGTCAGAAGGAATCTCGAGCAGCAATTACTTCAGGTCTTGGCCTGGCTTTCTGAGACAGAGTTGTCTTGGGGCTAATTGCAGGGGAGGTAAACTAGAGGAAGGGTGGGTTACACAGAGGGGAGACTGAAAGGGAGCCATGGCCTTGAAGGTCATTGTGTTCTGGGGTTAGAAAGGAACTTGAGTCCAGATACATTAGAGAAATGGTGAGGATGGATCATTGTCTACAGTGGGGTATATGGACCACAGACACAGACACTGTCACATTATAGTCTAAGATACTCCCTACCTCTAAGGTTCCAATTTCCCTTAGGTAATATCAACTCTTATGATTTTAATTTCTTCTTTGAAGGAGACAGGGACACAGTGACCAGTTGCATTCATGCACACATTTTGCATTCTTCTGTTTACTGAGCACCTACACTGTATACATACTAAACACTGTGCTATAGGATGGAGATTCCAAAAGGAAATAGCAGCTGGGTAGAAGTGGCTCATGCCTGTAATCCTAGCAACTCAAGAGGCTGAGATGCATCTGAAGATTGAGGTTTGAAGCCAGATCAGGGTGACAAGTCCAAGAAAATCATATATACAGTATAGTAGCCAACAGCTAGAAGTAGAGCTGTGGCTCAAATTGTAGATCACCAGCCTTGAGAGAGAAAAAAAAGCCAAAAAAGAGCATGAAACCCTGAGTTCAAGCCCCAGTACTGGCAAAGAGTGAAGAAAAAAAAAGGAAATAGCTTTGAGTTCTGAGTAAGCTCATAGTCAACTCATTGTAAACCCATAAATGATGGACTAAAACACAGTATGCTAAGTGTTAAGTGGATAGAGTTAAAGATTCCTGAGTGGGTAGTGAAAATAGGGAACTGGGGCATGTAGAAATAAGAATGTTTTATGAAGTAGTTAGTATTTGAGCTGTGACTGAAAGAACGAATGAGTAGAATTGACCAGTGGCAGAATTCTTAGATCTAAAGAAAGAATCAGTTTATATGGTAAATAAAAGTAGAAACTCCACCATTTCTAGTAAGCAATTTGAAGTAAGTATAAGAATAGGTAGTGGCGTATAAAAATAGAGAAATATGCATTCAGTGGATTGACATATTGAAAGGAAAAGGAACCAAAAGATCTTCTGAATATTGGCTATTTCATATGCAAAATCCTCTTTAGTGGCCACTCAATCTTGTTGCAGCTATTTCAGTGTTGCACAATCTACCTGGACGAGGTTCACAGCTGCCCAAATCTGTACAATTGAAAAAGATACAAATCAAGTTCAAGTCCTCTAGCTCCCAAAGCTCATTTTCTTGGTGTCTCTTTTAGCTTCCCTAAGTAAGTCTTTTCATTTTAAGATGAAATGATCAAATCACTTCACGGGCTTTGCCTTCTAAAATACAGCTAAATTGCAGAGAGCTGGTAAAAGCTCTTCCTGGGGGAGCAGAGGAGAGATTTAGGGAACAAAATGACATTTTTTAATGAAGACACTATTTTATTGATGTTAGAACCTCTTAAAACATTGCGGTCATTAGTATGCACCATCCTCAGTTGAACATAATATGTTGTTATTTTCCCCCCTAAGTTCTATGGGAAACTGATGCTTCTGGAATTGGTAGCCAGATTCTAGAAAACCAGGAGGGTAGGGGATCTGACCATGGAAAGACTGAGTTCCTCAGAGCCCAACTTCTATTCTAGACAGGTTCAAATTTTGGTGGTTCTCTGGAGACAAATTTCTGCAGGGACCCACGGTGGGACCATATCACAATGAGAGTGGAACAGAGTTTGGCTAGGCAAGCAGAACAAATGTTCCTCCTTTAGAAGTTCTTTCTTCCTCAGCATGGACTTCATTGGTCCCACACGAAAGCCTGTAGATATCACATGACCATGGCTTTGAGCAGCCTCACACAAGGGCCCCTGAGCATCCTCTTATGACTCATTGTCCTTGAGATATTTGCCCATGAACAACTGATCAACCTCAGAGGTGTAGATCAGAATGAGAACCCAGGAGGAGGGGCTAAACAAGGCAAAGAGAGCACATACAGGTTTCATGGAGCCTCTGATTGCATCTGGGGACTGGTAGAGCTCATAGACTGCCCAATGAGAGTCACATAGCTTTCTCCTACAGGCACTTTATTAATCCTTGCACAATTTACCACAGGTAGTACACTCCCTTAGGAGCCCTCTATCTAGAGGGAGCTCTGCTTATCTTTTAAAATTTTTTTCGTGCATGTACATTGTTATTGTTAAGGTGGTGCGCAGATGGGTTACAGTTATACGTAAGTCAGGTAAAGAGTGTATTTGTTTTTGAACAATGTCACCCCTTTCCCCTGCTCTTTCCCAGTTTTTCCATCCTGTCCTTACCCACAAGTTGCATAACTCAACGTAGTGTCTAGAGAGTACTGCTGCTGCATTTGTTCACCCTTTGCCCCATCATTTCTGTGTCCCTCCCCTTATCCTTCCAAAGACAGATAAATGAACAAATAAGACAAAAAGAAAATATAAACAGCAATGTCCTCCTTTTGTCTCACTGTCTGCGTATCTTTTTCCTCATTTTTTTCTTTTACTCACCCTCTGTGTCTGTGGATGCATTCTTTGAGATCATAGAGACAAAGGACCTAATCCAGGTGTTGATGTTTTTCACTATCACTAATAGTGGCTCCTAAAGGAAATCTTAGACTCTCATGAATCAGAGGATGAGAAGCCAGAATGGCCTCAAGAGGGAGGGTTTAAAAAAAATCAAAGCCTCCCAGTATCTCCAAAGCTCACAGGTGCCCGTGTAGAAAGTATGTATACTTTCTAAGTATACGTAAGTATGTATAAGTCTCTGCTCATGCCCAGAACACTACATGGTGGCCTCTTCCCAGATACATGACTTCCAGATGGAGGCATGTCTCCAGAGGATCTTAAAAGTTCCTTTCAGTGTTTCCATTCTCCAACACTGTGGAATCAGCCCACTCTCTTAAGATCCCTAAATTAATATAGGCCTGGTCCTTGGAGAACAGTTATACCTAAAATTACTAGAAAAATGAGGAATGAAAGAGAGATCCAGGACCCATGCCTGTGTGACTTCTATCTTCCTCCTAGAAAAATAAAGAACTTAAGCCATGTGATTTATTTTTTTAATTTTTGGAGCTAGGGTTTGAATGCAGGCTCTTTTATGCTTATAAGCAGGTGCTCTCCCACTTGAGCCATGTCTCCAGCTCTTTTTTCTTTAGTTATTTTTCATGAACAGACTCTTTTTTCTGCGTGAGACCAGAACTTAATCCTCTAGCCTGTGCCTCCTAAATAGCTGTGGACACAGACACATGCCCCTATATAGAGCATGTTTGTTGAGATGAAGTCTTGATAACATAGCTGTGGTCACAGATACATGCCCTTATATATAGCATGCTTGTTGAGATGAAGTCTTGATAACCTTTTACCCAGGCTGGTTTCAAACTTTGATCCTCCCAATCTCCATCTCAAAAGTAGCTGAGATTACATGTGTGAACCATCACACCTGGCAAGCCACATAATCTTCAAAGCTCTTTTTCAGCATGAAATATCAAATTCAGATACCAAATCTACCCACAAAGCTGGGATTGTACCCTGGTAAAGTCCACTTGGGTGAAAGTAGGAGACTTGGAAGGTTAAACTGGTTTGACATGGATGGCTACCCAAGTTCACCTCCGGAGCCATGGTTTAGAGTCCATGCTGGTTGTTTCTGCCGCACCTGTCACAGATCCTGGACTGTGTAAAGTTTATGGGAGAGGATAAACAGCAGGCCTCCACAGGATCCACAGCACAAACACTCTTGCCCTTGAACCCATGGGGAGGAAGAAGAAAGGAGGTTTAATTAATGATCCATCAGCACTGATGAGCAGAGGAGCCAACAGAGCAACCTCAGCATCCTGGCTGTGATGTGCTCACACCAGCAGGGCCAGCAGCCTCTGAACCAGGTGGGCGGGAGAAGGCTGTGATGCATTGTGCTACTGTCTTAACTGACAAGCCTTGATTAGTTTCTGTCCTTTGGACATGGGACCTATTCTCCCTGGATTGTGTGTCTTGCTTCTTCAAAGGGCGCTGCAAGTGAGGAGGAAAGGCTTTATCGTGACCAGTAGCTGACTGAAGTGGGGTCAGGATGTTGACTTAGAAAATTACTGTTTTTCTAGTGCCTAAATAAATCCAGTACTAGACCCAAGTCTTTCAGGTTTAGAGAATTTAATTTAGAGAAATTGATTTATCCATTGTGGACAACTAGATTATATATAGTTTTCTTTCTTTCTTTTTTTTTCTCTTTTGGACAGTGTTGATAGCAGGTTTCCTTATCTAATATGTCTTCTTTTAATCCATTCCATAGTTGCTGACAAATTCTCCCAGATCTTTGCAGGATCTATTCCCCCATCGGAAAATGCACCTGCAAAGAGATAAAAGGTTGGAAAATGACATCCTAATTGTGTCAGGAAACTGATGTCACAGAAGAAGAGAGGAAAGGGCAGCTATCATCTCATATAACCATGAAGGACCAGAAATTTTGTTTTGCAGGAAATTTGCTGTTTGGCTTTGATTATTTAACATGGTTTCCTTGAACTGTAGCCAGAACCACTGGACAGAGAAGAAATGTGAAAGTGCGGGATGAATTCAAGTCTCTTGCTCATTTAGTTTTTTTAAATTGGGGATGAGAAAGCAACACAAAAATAAAAGATCAGGGCAAGAGTGTGGATTGTAGGGGGAATGATAGAAGGAGGTGACATTGATCAAGAATGCATTGTACTCATAATGACATTTTGAGTTGAAATGCTTTTGTATAACTACTTAAAGATAATAAGAATTAGTCATAGTGTCCATATTTAAAGAGAGGGTTAAGAGAAGAGTTTTATGGCTACCAGAAGCCAGGTAAGCAGAACAAGCAATGTCAGAAAACATTTTCTGGTGAAAGATTAGATACAAAATACCTTGAACTTTGAAAGCCACATAGCTTCTGATGCACGCATTGAACTATGCCATTGTGGTAGAGAAAGACATAAAGACAATACACAAATGAATGGTTCCATAAAAAATGTCACTACAAAAACACATGGCCATATCTGCCCCATAGTTATAGATAGCTGATTCCTGCCCAGACATGTATAAGAAATCCCTATTTCCTTCCTACCATGCTGAACAGGTTCTACCACATCCAGACCATCACCATATCCATCCAAGAGATGGAAGAGTTCCTCACAGAGGAGTAGCCCAAGAAATCGAGAGAAGAAGGTCATATCATTATCACCATTCACTGAGCAGTCCTGACATAGGCATGCTGAAGCTCACATCTTCAACATGTATTACCCAATGAATAAGGAGTGTATGGTTATCATCACACTCTGGAGGAGCCCATCTTCCCTTAGCTTCTGCGCATTGTAGTCTGGCTTCCCATAGCCCCCATGAAACAAGAAGTCTCTGCCTTCCTATCTGCAGTACACTACACCAGTAGATGGAAAGCATCGTTTTGCACATGGATGGGCAAAGTGGTGAACGTTGAATAAATACATATGATTTTTCATAATATTAAGCCATTGGACATCTAATTTTTGTAGTCGTTACTGCTGCATCACTTACCCTGACCTCACTGCTGAGAAAACAGAAACTCAGTGAAGAATGAATTAATCACTCAGGATATTACATACAGCAATCCAGAAGCCAAGGCCAGGATCAAACTTGCGTCTTTCTTAATCCAAAGTCTGATTCCTCCCCTATTATGAAATTTAAAATGAAAAGAAAACAAGCCAGACTATTCTTTGTCAAAATGTAATTTACAATCACCTTGATCTAGAACCTGAAGATGCCCCAGATTCTTACTCCATTTCTATTGTGTACTTTTCCACACAATCTCATCCTGTCGCATTTGGTCTCTTTTTCTCTTCCTCCTTTGCTTTCTGGCACTCATTTCAGTTCCTTTGTCTTTCAACATCTTTTCTCTTCTGTGTCTGGGTGTTGTGATCTCCAGGTTTATTCAGCTGACTCCTTCTATGCTTTTTGTCTCAGTTTAAATATACTTTCCCTAGAAATACCTCCTGTGAGCAAACAACGTGTCCTTTATTATTCTATATCACCTCTTTCATTCCTTCTTAGTCTTTTGTTTCAATGTTGACTTGTGTATGTGTTTGGTTATTTACCTGCTGCCTAAATTTCCAAGTACAGTCAGAACTTTATCAAATCCCTCTAGTAAGTGTGGTTCTGAAGAAGTTGTCTTATGGTAACAGGTAGTGATCTACTTAAACCAGAGTATAAATAACTTCCTGAATGACTTAAAGACTAGTGTGATCTAGCCTCTACCTATCAGAATCAGGTAACGGGGTTCCTCATACAAAATGAAAACCTGTTAGATATAGGTAATGTTACTCTGAAGGGAATAAATAATTGAAGCATCACTTCTATGATAAATAACACCAGACTGGTATCCATTCAATATCTATTAAAGGCATCACTAACCATTTATTGATTTTTAAAAGACCATACTAATTGAATGAAAAGCTAAGCCAAAAGAAGTAGCGAGCCACAGTATAAAGAAATCCAGACTTGGAAACAGTGTCTAACCGCTCTCTGGAGGTATAACCATGGAAAAGATGTGAGACCTCTGAGTCATCTGGGGTGTGTGTGTGTGTGTATGTTTGTCTAGGTGTGAGAGGTTAAGTCACAAAATGAAAGTAACTTCTGTTCACATTGTAAGTTACAGCAGCAAATAATGGTAGAAATTTAAGGCACTCAGGGATCTTTTTGAGAAGATAATAGTCATGCACCATGGTGTGCTGTGGTAACGCTACACAAATTGTGTGAAAGAAATCAACCATTCCATCCATTATTTGTACAATGATGATTAGATTATCGGTCTTCTCAGAGTCGAGTTTTCCTTTTCTGTGAAATAAGGATTGAAGGCACTACCTCATCCAGTTCTCATCAAAGTTAAAAATTCTGGATAGCTGATACATATGGTATTGATAGGACACTTGATAAAGAGCTCATCAGTGTGATGAGTGGGAGCCACTCCTACAAAGTCCTCTAAATCACAAGGTAGTGAGTGACTTTGGACAGTGCATGAGCAGATCTCCTGCCAGGAGCAATCCTTTTAACTACTTTGGAGGCCTGGCTGGTCTGCATCTCTGTTTTTGAGCTGGTCCAGTGAGGCACGGACATACATTCCTTCCAAGCTTTTGCTCCACATCTCCAGAGACAGAGCAGCTTCACAGCAGTATAGGGAGCAGGGCCTGGAAAAGCATTCTGTGTTCCTTCTGCCTGAGAGGTGTTATGTAAATAGGAAGCTTTAATTACTATGATTAGCTCATGCTCTGGCTCCTTAACAAGAGTGGTCACACCTGACTCTCTGCAGCAACTGACTCTGAATCTGGCCATCTGAACTCTTGGCAAAGAAAAGGGGGAGCAATAGAGGGAAATGGGCCGATGGCAGTACGTGAGCCAAGTGGAAGGGGAAGCAAAATAGATGCCTCGGACTAGGCTGGTGGGAAGTCAAGGCCCACCACTCAGTCATTGTTGATAATTCCTCGTGGCAGGGGACATCTGATGCTTCATAAGACATCTGGATGCTGGGAGTCAGAATTCTCATGCCACAGGAAATATGCGGAACTGTGTGGTTAAAGGGGTTTTGGATCCAGATTTGCTCCAGGTTTGAGTACATGATGCGACATTGACCAGCCCTGTGTCTTGGAACACATGCATTTTACCTCACCGAGCCTTTCCCCACTGCATGGTAGCACTAGGAGGATTCCAAGAGAGAATGCATGTAGATTACTGAGCACAGTGGCCCACTCAGTGGGAACTCTCAGCTTCTTCCATGGACTATGAAATGGGTTCAGAGAAGATTACAGAGTTGCTGGCCATAGCTTAGGGGATGTTCCATTCCAATCTATACAGTAGAGGCCCAGTGTGCTCCCAGGTAAGAGAGCCTGGTTGGGGGGGGGGCAAGGACTGATCACCATATTGACAAAGAAACATTAGTAATGACACCAGCTGTAATAGCCACCACTGGTTTTCTCTGCATTAGCCACTGACCTAGCTGTGTCACAGAACAGCCCCATTTCATCTTCCAGCCACTCAGAATCTAAGGATGACAGAGCTTGATTTGATTGGTTCTCACATGTCCATATGTAAATGAGTCACCTGAAGGATTTCTTAAAAACAATCTTTCTGAGTGGGACACAAGACTCACAATATCTATCAAATGCTTAGAGGATACTGATGGTCTGAGGCTTCCCACTGTGAGTAACAAGGTCTGATAACTTGTCCAATGTATCTAACTACCAAGGAACAGGGACAGAATTTGAACCCAGGTCTCTGACTCCAATCTGTATCCTTTTCTCTATCTTAATAACTGGAGTGCCTATTCTAGAGAAAGTGACCCTGGAGAGGGCTCTTGAAGGATTACTGAAAATCATAATCAATCCCCAACCCCCAAACTTCTTTGCATGGATGGATAGGGCCATTTATTATTATAGAATACATTTACTTCCCAACCATATATTTAGTTTCTTAAAAGCTATTGGTTTATTTAAGTAGATGAACTCTCTCCCTGGCTGCCTCTTTACATATTTGTTTAGCAAAAAAAAAAACAAAAAACCTCATAAAGAATATAAGGAAATATATTTTCTTTTAATATATGCAAATGAATGGTCTAATGATAAGAGATAATGATAACCATGTCTCAGAAATTTACATGTTCTATAGAACTATTTTTCAATTTTATATCTGTCTTCAGCATGAGATATAGTGGGCAGAATATATATAAAGATAGATATAGATATGTATATATAGTATACATATATACACACACACCTTGTATATATATACACAAAAAAAAGAACATAAGGAAATTGCAGACTCTGAGTTACCAAGTAAAATATAAGGGAACTTTACTGTCTTGACTTCAGACTTAATGTAACACCAATGTTGGATCCCCTTTCCTAGCTTAGAGTCAGTCCTCAGCTGTGGTGACGTTTGTGCTCAGTAAACCTGCTACTTTTAAGTCATACAATGAGAGAATATTAAACCAAGAAAGTGTTGTTGTTTTTTTTTAAATAGAGTTATCTATAGGGGACAAATATAGTAACATTGAGAAAATAATAAAAAAAACATATGAAGGAAAGTATCAAAGGAATTAAAATAGTACACCAGGAGATATTGACTCAGTACAGAAGAAAGCAGGTGAGGAGGCTCAGAGGAACAAAAGAAGCCCGAGATCTATGGGAAGTGTGTTTAATGCTTGCAGCTCCATTATTCCACTGGCAAAATCAGTGAGGCTGATTTGTCTGTGATCAGGCTGGAAACACTATCTTGTTTTGTTCTGTTTTGACTTTTCAAGGGAAATCTTAGCTTGCATGCAAAGTCCTACGGCAAAGCAAATGTTTTCCTCAATGATGAAATTTTCTAAGGATTATCTTGAAAGTTAGATATTTGCTAATACTTATTATCACCCTGAAAGACACTTGTCATCCTCCAAATTAAGAGAAAATAAAATAAAAGCATGTAGCATTATAGTCACAGAGGCTGGGTAGCCTTGTGGTAAAAAGGATGTATGACAAAAACCACACTTGGTTTGAAACCTTGACCTTTGCACTTGAAATCTGAGGGCCTCTCAACACATTCTTAACCTGGATCTTCTGCTACTCCACCCATAAAATTGAGATTTTTTTTTTTTTCAGGATGATGGTAACAATAGGGGCTACTCATCCAATTGTTGTGAGATAAGAGCTTTAAATGAGAAACAAAAGACCTATCAATTTACATACCTAGGAACATGGAAGGTTACATATTTCGGCTGTTACTCAAACGGTAGATTTTTCATTATTTATGGAAAAATTAAAAAAACTTAGTAACCTAGACACTAAAAGTCATAGAGGGTCCCAGTACAATTTCCTGATACAATATCAATGTAGAGGAATTCTTAGTATTTCTTTATTCGTGCAATATTCAAGGGAATCACATAATGAAAAATGCAAAAGTAATCAACCTGTCCATACTGAAAAGGTGTTAGAAGAATTTGATTCTGAATCATCAGAGAGAGAGAGAGAGAGAGAGAGAGAGGGAAGAGAGAGAGAGAGAGGAGAGAGAGAGTGTGTGTGTGTGTGCTCCAGAGCTGCTCTGTCCTCACTCCTCAGGAAAGCAAGTCCAGGTAACTTCATACTGTACCTTGCTTCCAGGACTGGGAGCAAGTGAGCAAATGCTCTGGCACGCCTGAGTACGTTCCGCTTTCTCAGGGAAGGCCAAGGTTTGCAGCACTCTGCAAACTGTCCTTACCATCACAGTGCAGGAATCAGCAGAAAAAGTGCATCTTACCCTCTCTGCTCCCATTCTCCCCATAAACTCACCCCCTCCAGGTTGCACATTGAACTTATTAGCATAATTCCTTTTCCCCTAAAGGAAATACCTTCCCCTCTCCAACCTATCATAAACACATCCAAGTTTTCTTTAAGGTGTCTCTCAAATGGTATTTCTTCTGCAAAGCTTCCCTGGCTCCCTACACAGAGACGAAGGCTTGGCTTGTTCTTTGTCCACATTATATTCATGTTTGGCTGACAGAGGAATTAGAGTCTGAAAAACTTAAAGAGACATTTCTATTCACCCACTAATTGCTCCATTTACTCCCTGACTTTCTTTCTTCCGATGAAACCCACAGAAAGCCAGAATGCATCCCTGATTTTCCTAGTGAAAGCATAAGTATTTGGGATGAGGCCAAACTCCCAACACTTTAGACAGATTTTTGTTCCCTCCCAAACCCCTTCTGCAACCAACTCTCAGCTGAGGATTTGCAGAAAGGTTCTTAGCTTCATGAGAACTCAAGAGGAAAAGTCTCCAGAGAGGAAATGAGGTAAACACAGAAATAGAGTTGCAATGTTGCCTTCAATCCTGATTCCCTAGGAATTTGGTCTCTGAGCAGATGTTCGCCAAGCAATGTTCGACTTCGAGAGCAGGAAAATGATGAACTATTCCTGGGCAATCCAAGGAAGATACAAGAAAGATGCCTAGGGATGTGATCAGCTCATTCTGCTACTGCAAACACTCAGGCCATGTTTAGCAGATCCAAAATAAAAACTGCTTTGGCATCAATAGGGAGAAAGACAAAAACAATGGAAGATAATGATGTTTATATCATTGAAAGCTAGCATCACCTTGCCCCATAAATTAAATGACTAATCTGCAAAAGTATAGATTCCAAGATTGAGCTACTCCCAAGTTTCTTTTGTCCCTTCCTTCATTAATTCAGAAAATGCCTGCCAACCCTAGAATGCCATATAAAGAGAAGAGTACACAACACTTGACTTTCATTTATGGTTTGGTGTTAGATCAGGAATGAAGTAATGATCTCAAAAATAACAATGGGATCACTATTGTGATCAGCGAATGTGTGGTAAAGGAGAGGTACCGAATCAAAACTGTAAAATTGGAGAACTAGCTTAATCTCAAATCTAGAAAACTAATACTCAGGGGCAGCCTCCCTGGGAAACAATGTTGAACTACCGATTTGAAGCATGAATAGACCCAGGCGAGGAAAGAATGGGGTCAGGAACATTCTAGGCCATCAGAACAGCATGTGGAAATGCTCTATACTGGGAGAGAATTTAGTAACTTTAAGAAATAGGAGAAAGTCAGTGTAACAATAATATTAAGAGCTGGATATACAGTGGCATAAATTGAGTAGGTTGGTTGGTAGTGGGGCAGAGACTATCCATCAAGGCCTTATAGACCATGCGAATGATTATGGAATTTACCCTGAGTGCACTCAGCAATTAAGCTGAAGGATGCTGTGGTCAGAATTTGCATTTCAGAATGCCTAACTAACAAGGCCCTATCAATATTCAAATGCTCTCCTTGATTGCCTGTTATTGAGTTCCTGAAATGACTCCTCAACACATATCTCAGCCTTCACAACTTCCAAGGCACCTCACTTTTTTTCTGTTTTATGACACAACCCAACTCTCTGCAGTTATTCTATATATGTTACTTTTCAATGTAATTGACACAACCTTTTTTGAGATATAAAATTCCTTTAAGAATAGAAACCACTGGCTTTGAGTTAGGAAACTACCTGGCGATGAATTAAGCCCAAATATCCATGCAACTCTGACCATGAAACATTTGTGAGAAGAGGTTATCATTTTTCTACTTGAGTGCTTCTCAGGGATGGGACATCTTCATCTCCAATACTTCCGAATTAGACACTGCTATTAGGACTTGACTTCTGCCATACAGCATCAAATATGACTGAAAAACATGATGTCATCCTCATTTTCTCCTCCCATTGGAAGATGAGGACACCTGCTCATGACTACTATACTCTAAGCCTTTCTCAGTATTGCAAGTAACATAAGCTTTTCCATTTATTTCCTCAAAGACACATTCCTTGTTATAACACAGAACATGCTGTGATGGATTTAAATGGTCCCAAATTAATTACCATGGCATTTCCCAGAATTCCATCCACTAAATATCCTATAAAAAAAAGGCACGTTCAGAAGATGGGTTTTGCATGGTTTGGAAGGCAGAATAGAAGAAATATTCATAGTGCTTTTACATTTGCAGATCCTTCCAGGACCTAAAGTATTTGTGCATTTTTTATTTTTCTTTTACATTTTTAATTAGCACCAATTACTTGTGCAAATGGGTTGTATCTGACATGTCTATCTAGGCATACAATAAACTTGGATTCGACTCACCTCTTCCATGATGACCCATTTTATGTCAACTTCTCTGGGCCAAAGGAAGCCCAGGCATTTGGTAGACTATTACTCTGGGCATTCCTTTGAGGATGTTTCTAGAGGGATTAACACTTTATCAATTGACTAAGTACAAGATTGCTTTCCACAATGTAGATGGGTCCCGTCCAATCATTTGAAGGCCTGAATAGAACTTGTCATCCCTCAGTCTGAGGTCAGCAGGAATGCAGGTGGGGAGGGAAGATGGAGTTGAAATAGAGGAATAAGCACAAACTAAAACTTATGAGGATGAGCTACCACCATCGGGAAAGGACTGGGAACCACAGCAGTCCCTCACTGCTTCTGACTTCCATGATGGGATAGTCAGGTTGGGGTGACTGACATTCTTTGTACTGCACATGCCTGGCCCAGAAATAGTAGAAGCTGAAGGACAAGAAGAGTAAAACTAGGAGCTATGGGAGACTCCAAGCCTGGCTATGACCCCAAACCAACCAGATGAGCCAAGAAAAAAACCACAACTTACATAAGCTATGTTCAGTCAGGGTAATTCAGAGAAACAGAAATAAAAAGTTTTATATGTACATTTAGAAAAAAAAGGATACATGGAATTGACTCCCAGAATTATGGAATCTCATAAGAGCTATGGGTTTTCAGTGAGCAAGCTGGAGATTCAGGAGAGCTGATGGTGTAGTTTTAATATAAATGGAAGTAGCCTAGAGACATAGAAGCAGCTGCTACTCCAGGACAAGTTTTTGTTGTTTATATTTTTGTCGGTCGTGGAACTTGAACTCTGGGCACTGACCCGCAGCTCTTCACCTCAAGACAAGTGCTCTACCACTTGAGCCACAGCACCACTTCCAGTTTTCTAGTGGTTTATTGGAGATAAGAGTCTCACAGACTTTTCTGCCTAGGCTGGCTTTGAACACAACCCTCATATCTCAGCCTCCTGAGTAGCTAGGATTACAGCCATGAGATACCAGCATCCTGCTTTCAGTACTAGTTTTGAAGCAGGAATCAAAGTTTCCAGCTAGAAGGCAAACAGGAGGAGTTTGAAGGCAGTCAAACTAGAGTTATCAACCCTCCCAAATGCAGGTGTACAAAATGGACATCTCCTCTATCATTGAGAAATGTTGATACTTTTCATATACACTCAGTGTTTACACACAGTTATTGTTGTGATAAAACTACACTTTAGGGACTCAAATTTGTAAAAAAAATGCATTAAGCAAATGAGATCTCCCTAGGGGTTTTAAACAATCCATATCTCCATTTTTGCAAAGGATGTAAAGATGAAATGCATATAGTAGTGAATTAAAAAATAATAATCCTGACAGATTAAAGTAATAGAGAAAAACTTACAAAGAAAAAAGAAGAAACTAAAAATATAATGGTTGAAAAAGTACATTACAGGAATAGATTATAGGCACATCACACAGAGGTAGTCCACAAGAACTGTCCAATTTTCACAATCATTTGTATTTTGTGTTTTCAAGTCTTGCATTGTGATGATTCACTTCCTTTTCTCTTTTTTTTTCAGGTGCTGGCTCTCTACATCCCCAATCATTTTCTACAGGGTGCTATTCTTCTGATGCCCGCATATGGAGGCCGTAAACTCTAGGGGAATAATAGCTGTGACCAAGCAACAATGTTATTGTGTAAGGTTCTTCCTATCCTACCATACACATAATCATTTTGGAAACAAGCAATAACCTCACTGGCTTTTCCTGGAAACTGCGGCTTTCATCCATGAATAGCTCCTGGCATTTCAGTAGCTGGAAAGGATGCTAATGGTGATGGACAAGTTTTTATTGTTTATATTTTTGTCGGTCGTGGGGCCTGAACTCTGAGCCTGGGCGCTGTCCCTCAACTCTTCAGCTCCAGGCTAGCACTCTACCACTTGAGCCACAGCGCCACTTCTGGCTTCTTTCTTTTTGCTTATGTGGTACTGTGAATCGAACCCAGGGCCTCATGCATACAAGGCAAGCGCTCTACCACTGAGCCACCTTCCCAGCCCCGATGGACACATTTTTTTATCGAAGGTTCCATCGTTGTTGTATGTTGTGGCCAAACCCTTTCCTGGAATTCTGCCTTCCTATTGTCCTTCTTTACATTAGAAATTGCAGCTTTCAGAATTTCAACACTCTGAAATTTTAATTGTTCAGAATTGTGACTTTGGGCAGTTGAGACTTCAGGATTTGCAGGAAGAGGGATAGAACTTAAAGCTTTTTACTTTCCAATTAGGCACTCTACCACTTGCAACATGTCTTTTGCACTGGTCATTTTCAGGGAAGGTGATCACTTTATGCCCAGGCCAACCTGGATTGTGAGCCTCCTACTTGTGCTTCCCTGTGTCTCTGGAGATGACACACATGCCACACTGTGCCTAGCCATTGTACCAGGAATGATACCCCGTGCCCAGACACTGTTTGAGATGGATTCAGATGAACTTCTTTTTGTCCAGAAGGACCACAATCCCCCCATCATCTAAATCCCAAGCAGCTAGGAATACAGGCTTGACCTATTAAACCTAGTTTACTTGGAAGATTTCGTGCTCTAGGATTATAGCATTCAAGATTGTATCTTTGAAATAGCCTCATATCCAGAATATATAGAGAGCTTAAGAAATTAAAACTTCAAACAATCAGCAACCCAAATTAGTCAATGGGAAAACCATCTAAAGAGGTACTTCTTGGAAGAAAAATGAAAATGGCGTACAGATACATGAAAAAATGCTTAACATCTCTGGCCATAACAAAATGCAAATCGAAATGCTGAGATTCCACCTCATCCCAGTGAGAATGGTCATCACTAAAAATCAAATAGTACATTGTTGGTGAAATGTAAACTAGTTCAAGCACTCTAGAAAGCAATATGGAGGTTCCTTATATCATAAAACTCCTTCTAATCATAAAACACTTCTATAAGCCAGAAATTTTACTCCTGGGCATTTATCTAAAGAATCACAAACAAAGATACAGTATAGCCACTTGCACAACTACCATATTCATTGCAGCACTATTAACCACAGCTAAGGTACGGAATTAGCCCAGATGCCCCTCAATGGACAAATGGATCAGGAAAATGTGTTATATCAGCACAATGGAATTTTAAATACCCATTAGAAAAAATGACATTTCATCATTTGCAAAGAAATGGAAGGACCTGGAAAAAAAGTCTGTTAAGTCAGGCTTAGAGAGACAAAGGATGTATGTTTTCTCCCATATGTAGAAGCTAGAATTAATCTATAAATGTATAAGTAAACACTTCAAGATGGTATACAAGTGTACATAAGTGTATTAACTGAAATATGGTAGATTCTGGGGAGAACTCAAAGAGTGTAACTCTTTGGAAAGGCTGACTCCTACAAAATTAATACCATGAAATGAGTATTCAAAAGTTTGAGGGTGGGGTCAAGGGAAGGGGGCAGATGAATGAAGGAAACCAGGGAAAATGGTGTCACAAAATTCAATACATATCCAACAAAAGTGGTAGTGTTGTAAGAATGGGTGGGTGAGAATGATAAATGCAAATGTGCTTTGTATTCATAAATGTCTTTGTTGAATAGCAACTTCTTGGTACAACTACTTAAAGATAAGAAAAATATATTTAGAAAATTAAAAGATAAATAGGTAAAAAGAAAAAAAAAAGATCATGTCCTTGCATTTTGTGATTGGTATTGCTCTAGATTAACAAAATTATTTTATCAATGTTATCCATTTAAACTCAGAAGATTTTTGGAAACTGTCCCAAGCACCTACCAGCCTCAGCACCTTAAATAGTAGCCTTTCTTTTTTAATGATATCAGGGGAAAATCCCCCCAAAATCTGTTTTCCTCATGATTCAAATGTACAATTATAAATAAATGTTCAAGAAATACTACTGAAGCTCAATTATCATTTGTTTCAATCATTTATGGTTATTTAGAGGAGCTACAATATATTCCTCTTATGTTATTGGTGTAGCATTAAACAGAATGCCTGAATTTCATGGATCACATTATTTTTCACTTTGAAAATGCTACTGAGAGAGGTAAAACTGAATAGAGCATTTATGGGCACAGACTTTTTCAAAGAAGAAAAGATTGCATAACCTTTTCAACATGTCTTCCAATTTTTGTGTTTCCTGTACCTTGATTTCTTATACTCATGTTTCAAGGGATTACTTTTTAAAAAATAGCAATTGCTTTCTAGATGTTAACCATGGGGGAGTTCGAACAAAAAAAAAGCACTTTCCAGATGGGAAATATATATGTGAAAAATCTCATCTCAGTAAAAAATAAATCCCCTAAATAGAGGTATGTAATGAAGCACCTAATTCACTCCAACTATATTGGTCACGTTGCTGCAATATTATAATGCCAGATGACTCTTTTAGTACCATGGACAGCAGCTGGCCTTCCATCACGAATGTCTAAAAATGAGTGCAATGTTATCTCTTTCCAGAATACATTTGGCTAGTATTTGAAGTCCACTGAGCAGCACACTATCTATATTCCTCCTAGGTAATTAGTGATGTTTCATAAGTTTTTTAAGTATTTTATCTGAATTGTTACCTGATATGGAACATGGAAAGGCTCTTTCAAAAGTCATCATCCACTTGTAACATGGACAATTATTTTCTCAGTCTTCAGGCTTTGCTATTGTTCTGCATCTTTGACTCTAGTGGTTATATTATCAATGTCACATATTTGTCCTTTAGGTTTTTTAGCCAAAATACATTATTTTATTTTATTTTTTTCAAATAGTCGTACAAAGTGTATTCAATTCGTCAGTTTATGAGAACAATGCACCTTGATCAATGTCACCCTTTCCTAATTGTTCCCCATCTCTTCCAACCCCACCTTTTTCTGACACCTTTATCATTTCCTCTGAGTCTCTCTTACTTATTTTTACTTCCTTGGTGAGTCTGTCTTCCACAAAACATGTTATTTCCTTTATTTTTTATACACGGACATGCTTTTCCTTATCATATTGAAAAATACTGTACAGAAAGGTTATAGTTACATGAGTAGGGTAATGAGTACATTTCCCATCAAGCATTGTTACCTCTTCCTTTGATTTTCCCCTACCATTACTGCCCTCCCCATCTCCTCAACTCCTCCCTCCCCGACCCTGACATTCTGAAGTTCATTTTCAACATAGTGTCCTACACATCTCATCGTGACAATGGGTCAACCTGCATCCCCATTTAAGTGTTCCGCTATATCCCCTCCCCTCCCCAAATTACAAAAATGTTTATACAAGATGCAGAACACTGGAATCAAATACAGTGAAAACAGGAGTTATACTGTGGGGGAAGAACTTACAAAAGAAACAGAGATTCACATAGTGCATTATAAGTACATTAAAAACAATAGCAAGAAAGATAAAGCCCTGTATGTCCCTGTCTTGGGGTACATTTCAGTTAACTTTATCTAATATGGTCATTCATATGTACATACCCTTTGGCCTTCTCTAATACCTTCTAGGCCTATTTCCAACATCATGGTTTTGGTGTCAACTCTGAAAATATCTTTTCTAACTCTAGGCCTATTTCCAACATCATGGTTTTGGTGTCAACTCTGAAAATATCTTTTCTAACTCTGTCCTTCTTCTTACACTCCATTGGTACATTCCCCCAAACCCTCCAGATTCTTTCAACTGCAGGAGGCTGCCATTTTAATAAGAAACTTTCCATACCCCTATCCAATTCTTTGTATCTTTGTTTCTCAATGATGCTTGCAATGTGCACATGAACTTTCATGTAGAAGTTATTCCTTCCTTCCTTCTCTTACCACAAAACAGGTGTCCAGGGTTATATCTGCTCATGCTAAGCAAAACAATTCATTACTTATATTTTGGTCCCTACAGGAAAAAAGAAGCATACTTCCCCTTCTGCATATTTTATTCTCCATTACATGATGTAGCTCTCTCTAAAGTTGAGAGCATCTCTTTCACAAAAGAAATTTCACATGACAGTTTCCCTACTTTTACCCTACTTTGGGGTTTAGTTCCTCTTCTCTCTTGCCTATTTCCTGGCAGCAAATCAATTCACTAGAAGGAATTCAAGTTAAGAAATCCTGTTCATGTGAGGTAGTTTATTTATCTGTTTGACAGTAGTGGAGTGGAGATGGACTTCAGAGCCTCACATTTGCTGGACAGACATTCTTACCACTTGATCCATGTCCTTAAGTCCTTATGCTTGTGTGTGTGTGTGTGTGTGTGTGTGTTTCTCAGGCAGGTTATCTAGTATGTCCTGCATAGCCTTGGATTGTGACCTCCCTATGGATTGTGATTTTCCTACCTCTGTCTAACCTCCTCAGTCACTGTGATTACAAATCAGACTCAACATAAATCTAGCTTGTTTTTTAAGGTAAAGATTCACTAACTTTTGGCTTCAGAATGTGGTCCTACTGCTTCTATCTCCTGAGTTTCTGGGATTATATGCACTATGATTCCTAGTCCTCGATGCAAGTTCAAGTGTTAGCTCTTTATTTTACTTTTATTTAAGTAATGGTGCAGTTTGTGAGTACAATGCATCTCCACAATTGTGTGAATTCTTATGTCTTGAACTTATAATTTCTTCTAGCTATATAAACTGGGCATTGGAGTTGAACACTGGTAGCTCACAACTGTATTCCTAGCTACTTCGGAAGCTCATATCTGAGGATTGTGGTTAGAAGCCAGCCTGCAGGAAAGTCCACGAGATTTTTTTCCCATGAGACTCTTATCTCCAATTAACCAAAAAGTCTAAAGTGGAGCTGTGGCTCAAGTAGTAAGTAAAAAAAATGCTTAGGGACAGCACAGGTTCAAGTCCCAGGACTGGCACAAAAAAAAAATGAAACTAAAGATGAGGTTAAAATGGCCTAGGTTTGTTTGAAGAACAAAATGAATTGATAATTGCAAAGTGATTAGCAAACCTCAAAGTACATGGTACGGGTTTCAAAAATTACTAGGTTATTTCTCTTTTTGATCCTTACATGGATTTCTCTTTCCAGTATCTCAATTCTAATCCATATTTAACAGTAATGCCTAATTGATCTTTTCATACTACTCTTCCAATTGTTCTATTACTGTCCCATTGACTGAAACATAAAGTTGAAATTCCTTAACTGATTACTCAAAGCTCTCATTTAACTCACTCCAATCCATACTTCCAATCTAATTTGCCACTCTATTTAATTGAAAATATAGTGAGTGTTACCCTAAGCATTGTTTTTCCTGACAATAGGTCTTCTGCATGCTTTTTAAATTTCCTTGGCTTTATATAAAATGAATGGTGTCCTTCACATTTCCAAATCTGCATTTTTAAGTCTTATTTCATAAAGCACATTACTTTCACTTTTATATACAGGATTGCTTGACAAAATGACTTCTTGATGTTCAGACTTCCCACAGTAATTTAAACCTAGAATTCACATGGCACTGATCATCTTTTATTTGTTAACTACCAATTTATGGTATTTCTACATTCCTTCTGGAGCTATAAGCTTTATGAATTTAGGGAGCACACAATTACTATCTGAATTACATACATGATGTTTTTTGCACTGTGTTTGATAAATATTTGATATAACATGATTATTTTGTCAATGATCTCCATATTTGTTCATACCACAACATTAGGGAAAACATATGCAATCAAAAAAAGATCTATACCAAAATTTTCTTGATCCATTCATCCACTGAAGAGTCTCTCAATATACAATTGAATTTTACTCATTCACCAGAAAAATGGTACTATCTCATTTTCAGGGAAATAGATGGACTTGGAAAAATATATTATTTGAAGCTAAATCAGACTCAGAGAGACAAAGACAAAGGACATATGTTTAATCTCATATGTGCAAGTTAGATCTAATATATATATATATATATATATATATTAACATACCCAGGGTCATGTGCACAAGTATACAATGTATTAACTGAAGTATGATATATGTAAGAGAACATTCAAATGATGTAACTCCTTTGAGCAACCTGTAGTCTAACAAAATAAAACCTAGGAAGCCGGTACTTGAGGTATCAGGGGTGAGGGAGGTCAAACAGAGGAAGACTAATAAAGAGAGGAAGGGTAGGTGAATGCAGTCATCATATTCGAATACATATGTAAAAATGAAACTAGGAAAATTGAGAGGATGGGTGGGGTTGAGAGATGGGAAAAATGATAAAAGGGGTGACACTAAGCAGGATGCATGGTACTCACAAAGTGGCATGTTGAATTGAAACCTCTTTGTACAACAACTTAAGGGTTTTTTAAAGATCCAAATAATGACACATGTGAAGAATCAAATCAATGATCCTATACAGACTCATGTTAATTGTGAGGAAGTGTATAACTTGAGAGAAAAAATTGACTACTACCCTTACTAGTTCAGAGTGACTCCATCTCTGAATTATCACATAAGTCTGTGAATACACACACACACACACACACACACACACACACATTGTGTGTGCCTTCCCTCTGTTTTTTCCACTTGAAGTTATTTGAATTTGACTTATCGTGTTAAAAATATATTTTGTATTCATAAAGCCAGATATAAGCTGTAGTGAACAATAAAAAATATGATAAAGGAGAAGCATGTTTTTCTTTCCCCAATGGGGAATAAAACTCAGGTAAGTGATGAATTACATTGTTTAGCATAGGAAGTCTTATTATTGCTTTTATTTTTGAAATGTCAATGGGAGCAGTAGAATCAAAAGGCAAAGTACCAACTTATTAATCTCATTACTGGAACTCTTCTAATAATGTTTTCTTATTCACACATACCCCTTGCCTTGGTTAGTAACAGTGTTGTGTGAAGAAGCGGACTAAAGTGAGGCAAGAATGAGTTTCATGTACAAAATATTGTTAAAAGAATCTCTGTTAAGCTCATGCCTATAATCTTAGCTACTCAAGAGGCTGTGATGTGAGGAGAGCAGTTAGAAGCCAGCCCAGGCAGAAAAGTCCATGAGACTCTTACCTCCAATTAACTACCAGAAAACTGGAAATGGAGCTGTAGCTCAAGTGGTAGAGCAATAGCCTTAAGCAAAAACAGTCAGAGACAGCCCACAGGCTGAGTTCAAGCCCTAAGTCTAGCACACACATGTACACACACACACACACACACACACACATACACACACAAACACACACACACATCTCTTAAGACACACTTAGGCTGAAGTAGATAAACAAGATGACATATATGTTAATTATCTTGGTTTAAACACTATACAATGTATACATATATCAAAACTTCATATTACCCTATATAAATGTATACAATTATGATTGGCCAATTATAAACATTAACTTTCAAGTTATTTAAAAAGGAGGACTAGGTACATGGTAATTCCATATATACTCCATAATAACCCTCATGCACAAATACTATATTTTCATTATATTGTTTGAGTGTGGCTTTTCTATAGATTGAGTTGATTGATTAAATCAGGATCTATTTGCAAATCTCAGGCACCTCATATCTCATATATTACTCAAGGGCATGTTGATGTGTTCTCCCTTGTAATCAGCATTAATTAAATGTTGATCCTTAAAAACAGAAGCTTATGCAAAAATTGGTAACAGTTCAATTCACTGTACATATGGTCTGTAGTTACAATCTAGCTCTTGGAAAAAAATTCATAATTAAACCATTTTACTTGCCTAGAGAAAATATTTCAACTTGGAATTATTTGAGTCACAATATTTGGAAAGTACCATCTAAGAAAACAAGTTATTTCCTAAACAAAGGTACTAAGTTTACCTGTCATAAAGGCCGCAGAGAGGCTGGAGCTAACAAAGGGTGTGGTCAATGGCCTACTTAGCCCAAACGTTAAGGTACCTTATTCCAAATTTGCTTAATCGTGATAATCAGACAAGTGTCTGAATTTAAGCTAAATGATGTGGGTAATGGTAGCAGCAACCACTTCCTAAGGGCAGATTTACACTCTCATCTTGGCAGAATCAACTATTTGCTCTGTGTTTGTGGAAACATTTGGCAAGAAACATTAATTTTCCACCCATTAACTTTGGTGGATATGAACACCCCAAAGGGAAAAATGTGTGGTGCTGCTTAACAACATTTTGGCTTTTGAGAAGGTAAAAAATGTTTTTGGAAAACAATTTCTTTGCAAAGGAAAAAAATAGGAGAGCAAAAACCAATTATTCAGTCAAAGAATATTTTGTCTTTCAGGAGGTTTGTAAATGTGTACATCATCTCAAAATGTAGCACTTTTCTGCAGACTTGCCTATTGGATTTTTTTCCCTTACCTATTCATAAATTAACCTGATAGCTCATCCACCTACCTAACAGGACTGCTCTTTATACTCATATATTTTTCAATATGCCAGACACATTATGCTAATAATGATTAGGTAAAGGAAAAAATTATGGGGTTGAGAAGATAGAAGGAAACTAAGTGAATTTAATAACAAGGGTGATTTGGTTTGCATATTGCAAACTTTAGGGAAGCTAAAATTGTCAAAAGTAATAGGATTTTAACAGACTATATATACATTTGTATATATTCACATCCATTATATATACAAATAAAAGAAGCTATAAATTATAAGTTATATAAGTTATACAAGGTATAAATCAGGTTGTGGTGACAGATCAAATGATCTGTGTACAGAATTGGAACAAACCAAGGTAAAAGTCAAGTTGCATAAACCTGGGCACTTGTTTATTTCATCAATGAATAAATAAAGCATCATCAAACAGCAGCAATAGACTGAGCAAGCCACCAATAATACTTAGTTGAGAAAAACAGATATAGTCACCCTACACAAATGCATATAGAGTCTAGTATAATAGAGAACATAGAAAATTTTAATGGCCTACAATAAAGTAGCTACAATTATTATAAATGCCGTAAGAAAAAAAACTAAAAGAGTTACATGAAAACAAGGAAGGAGTTGTGACCCAACTCTGGAGCTCAGGAATGCTTTCCCAGGAGGGCACAGGTAACATGGAGTTGAGAGCTCTTAAGTGTGGCTGAGCGTGGAAATATATGTGGGAACAGAGGACTGAGGATGGAGAGGGATGGTGGGAAGAGAAATTGAAAGCTTCAGAATGATGATCTAAGCAAAGGCACTGGGGCAGTAAAGCACTATATATATGGAAATTTCAGGGGTGAGAGAAATAAAGAGAAAGGGAGAACATGGATGAAAAGAGATGAACAGGCGAAATGGAACTACTGAATAAAAATCCATATACTACACCTGGGGCAGATTTGGGCAAGCAAGGGGGATATTTTGGAGGAATTTAGGCAGGAGAGAGACAAGAGCATACATGTGTTTTGTAAAGGGCTCTACTGTTGAAACACTAATAATGAACAGGAGGGAGAATTTATCAGCTGTGTGGTCCTTAGCCTAATCCTTAACTTCCTTGAGTCTCAGAGATTGTGTCTGTGAAATGGAGATAAACATGTGAACTTCACATGACCATGACAGTCATTCAATGCAAGTACACTTATGAACATCAATCAACTTGGGTCTAGCTATTGTTTTCCTCTGAAGTCTTGTTTTCTCATCTGTAGGTGAAGAATAACAATGCTTCCCTGCTTTGAGCAGTTGTTCTAACGATCCCTAAAGTAAATGCATATGGAATATTTTAATGATTTTAAAGCCATTAGGAAGGACTGGTACTCATTAATATTGTTGTATTATTAGTAACAGTTGCTTTACTACCATAGCATCATTATATGTATAGTCAGTTTCTGGAGGAGTAGAGCACTGACTTAAATCCATACTTGATCCCTATGCTGAACTATGCAATCTATTTGCTCCAGATAAATCCAGGATATCAACATGTTGACTTGTAATTTTTTCTTTCCATTTCTGCATAAAAGCACAGGCAGACTTGTCAGGTAATAGAGGGTTTTGGTGACAGAATGTCAGGCAAGCTAGCTTTTACTGTATTGCCTATGTGCAATTATGTTCTATAAAACATCTCTACTTAATATATAGCTCTGGATATGGACATGTCTAATTTATGATTCAGTCTATTTGGAGATTGGTGGAAAAACCCTTCTTGGCATTAGGCTGAGTTGGGGGTCATCACGTAGATTGATTTGAAAGGTACTGACCATGTGTCTCAATCATCTTCCCCCCACTCCCTACCCCACTACCTGGAATTCAATAGTTTGAATTTATTCCACTGGGCTTTGAAGGCATTTCAGCAATAGATGTAATAAAATGCAAATGTTGAAAGTACCTCAGCAAGATCCTTTGTTTTGACTCTCTTCTAGGTCAGCAAACTGATGCCTTCCATCCAAGGTCAAACTCTAAATTAGGAGCAGATTCCAGTCTGAACATCCTGTCCCTTTGCATGCTGTCCGCTGGGCATCTTCCTGACCAAACAATTTTCCTGATGTTGTGAGGTCTCAAGAAGCAAAGGGAAGCCTCTGCTTGCTTTGATCCCCAAGAAAGTCAGAACTTCAGCTTATTCCTGGACTATTTTTGGTGCTCAACTATCCTCGGGACCATACAGAGATGCTGATGTTTTATGTTTCTTTGAAAGGGAGAGCCCAACTTGCTGAAACATAAAAATTAAAAAATCACAAATATAACAGCTTTTAAAAAGGAGACTATCTGGCAGAAAATTCATTCCCCTGAAGGGGAAATGGGATTAGACAAGTGAGAGGCGAAGGCATGAATCAGCAGCGATCATCTTTACGCTGGGAAGTGGACCGGTTGCTGCACTGCAAGCCGCTGTGGCAGGGTAACTGTTATCAAGTGTAAAAATGCATTTCCTCTGTGGGTGCAGAAACGCAATCTTGTCTGCATGTCTAAGATGAAGGGGAGAAATGCAGACAATCTCTCAGCCATTGAATAGGGAGATGAAATGAACCAAATCATATTAACTTACTGTTCACACCTACTGTGGGGTTGGAATGCTGCACATAAAAGCTTTAATGCTGGAAGTGAAAAGTCTTGTCTCAGTTTACCCTCTTCACAGATGAGAAAAACTGAGGCTCAGAAACTTGACCAATGAAGAGATGCCAAAAGAAGATCTAAAACCAAATCACTCATATTCCAGAACCCTAGTGACTCAAAGTATTTCCACACCAACTGGTAATCACACTCTTTGATCTTTTACCTCTAAGTCTTAAAAAAAATGTGTTTGCCTATGGTCTCAAAAATTCTCATCTTTCTTCATCTCTTATATGGACATTACAAAAGTAAAAGTAAAGGACTGGGAAGGTGGCTCAGTGGTAGAGGGCTTGCCTTGCATGCTTCAGGCCCTCAGCCCCACATAAGCAGAAAAAGCCAGAAATGGCTCTGTGGCTCAAGTGGTAGAGCACTAGCCTTCAGCTGAAGAGCTGAGGGACAGCGCCCAGGCCCAGAGTTCAGGCCCCATGACCAACAAAATCAATCAATCAATCTATGGGTATGAAAACAGTTATAGGTATGTGGAGTAAGACACAAACATGATTTTTTAAATACCTATCACTTGACAGGTGAAAAATTGTGTATGTGTGCATTTGGAGAAAAATTGGAAAAAATCTTTTAAAATGAGTTTGTAGAATGGTCATTAAGCAACATGAGTAATGGCTTCTGTAAGAAGAAACATTTTAGTATTTAATAAGTGAATTAAAAACATGTAACTCCTAGAAAACTCCCAATTTAGAAGTGAGTTATAAATACACTAAGGGAAGAGAACTGTGCTTTCATTGGCTGAAGGACTGCTCAACAATGGTCAAAGGAGATTGATGTGCTAGAGTAAGGGCCTTGAGCTTTGGGACTACCTGATCTAAGAACTGTAGCACATGGAGCAAGTTCCTGGCCCTCTCTGAACCCAAGTTCCTCCACCTTTTCACCAGCTCAAATGCTTTGGAAGTTTTCCTCATCTAAGTTCTACAAAATGCATCTGCACATTCTGCCCATCTCTACGTGACTATGATGGACAGAAAGACATTTGGCTCTGTTGATTTAATGAGCACCTGTTTGTCGCCACCATGAGGAAAGTCACCACCCCATGCTCTGAAGGGGTTTCCAGAGGCATTTGGTTGTGCTGGTTGTGGTGGAGAGAAAGTATAAAGCCCCTCAAGAGAGCCAGGGACTTAGAAAAGTGTCTGTCCGTGGTCATTTTCCGTGAAAATATAAAAGAACCTCAATCCATCTTTTCTCCTATTATTTTCCTTCCTTACCAAGGAATCAAAAGGAAAGCACTGGAAGTGGCATTTCCAGGGGTGAGTTGTTAGGTCAGGAGGAAAGCAGCAGCTTTGGCCTGATGCAATCCACAGACTGCATTACTGTCTCTTCAGCAGGAGCGGGCAGAAGCAGGCACTATTGGAACATGCTTGGTCCCCTTGCTTTAAAACTCATTGCTTGACATTTCAATCAAGATAGACCAGGCAAATCAGAGACCCCATGTTGCAGGAGTCAAATCTGGAAAGAGTGCTGGTCCTCCTGACTCTCAGTCCTCACTGGCTGACTTTTCCACTACCTGCTGTGGCTCTCTGCCTTGTCTTTTCTGCTGCCCTTTCCCCTTCCTTTCTCTCCCTGCTGCCTTCTTTGTCTTCTTTTTTCTTCCTCCTCCTCTATTTCTTTCCCCCCCTTAGGTACTCCCCCTCCCTCACCAAAGTTGTAAAGTTATTTTTTGACATCACGACTTATACATCTCATTGTTGCAATGGGTCCACCTGTATCCCTATTTAATTTCTTCCCCTTCCCCTCCACAAACTATACCAACATCAAATATAGTGAAAAGAGGGGTTATACCATAGGGGGAAGGTCTATTTCTTTCTCTTTCTACCTCCTTCCCTTTTCCCATTGTGCCTGAACTTCTGTTTCCATTTTTCTCCTTTTCTGCGTCTTGAAGTTTCAAGCCTTTCACTCTGCATTTTCCATTCTTTTCTCCCTATTTCCATCCCCTAAGTGTAATTGCTGCTCTTATACTTCTGAATTTCCTTAAGCTCTGCTTAACTTAAGACATTTACCACTGATGAAATCGGTAAGTTAATATGGGAATTGTTAGAAATAATTCCCTTTATTATTCCTTTATGATCAATGCTTCAACCAGCACCCTTGAATTTTCTGACACTTCACAAAGCCAAAACCTCTTCACTGTTTCAACTTACAAGGCTCTTGCTTCCATTTAGTGTAGACATCACAGTGCACGAATGCAGATTCTAGGGGTGAATGAATGAAGAAGGAGGAATGCAGTCAAGAATCCATTGTATATCCTACAAAGCTAAGAAGGGAAGGGCTGGATAGGGATGTGATGTGTGAGAATGTGGAAAGGAGTAACATTGATCAAGACATATTGTATTCATAAACCGCTTTGTTCAACAGTAACTCCTTTGTACAACTTCAAAAAATAAAACAAAATTGATCTAGTTAAGGTCTTCTGCCCGCAGAAAAGGAAAATGATCATCTAAAGGTCTTATGAAACAGCTTCCATTCATTGGGAAGTTCTGTGTTAGATATCGACAAATAAGCCCACACGTGTTATCTCATTTAACATTCCAGTTATTCTGTGAATAATTATACTTCATTTTCTCCTTTTACAGAAGAGAAAACTAAGATGTGAGAATGTCTGAAGTTTGTGCGCCAACCAATAGTTAGAAAATGGTGTAACCAAAAGCTAAACATTCATCTATGCTATTTTTCTAAGTGAATCCTGACTTTGAATGAAAGTGGAAGACAACTATAGTCTCAAAGAAGGCTGACTGGATAAACTGGGAGGAATATGAGTGGAGGGTTATGATTTAACTGGCTATATCTGGTTCCTGAGTCTAGAGTTGACGACACAGGTCTTAAAGGAAAGTAGGTGGGGCATTAGCTGGAACCAGAGAGTATGCATCCCAACCCTATTCAATGGTTACACAATGTCACTATAGGGAATTCTACAAATCTTCATCATTTCAATGCACAGGAGGGCATGAAACAGGTTTGCATTCTCTACAGTTGTTATTCATAGACAAGGGCACAATTGTGTGGAAGAAGATGCTTTCCCCAAGGAAGGACTGGCAAAATCAAGACTAAGATTCAGATCCCTTGACAACTTGTCCAAAGACCATTTCATATTCCCTCTCTCTCCTTCCTTCCTTTCCTTTCTTCCTTCTTTTCTTCCTCCCTCTGTCCCTCCCTTTCCTTCCTTCCTTCTTTCTTTTGTCTTTTTTTCTCTCTTTCATTCATTCATTTTCTGTAAATCCTGGGACTTGAACTCTGATCATTCATGTTGCTGTCCCTTCACTACTTTTGCTCAAGGCTAATGATCTACCACTTGTACCACAGCTCTACTTCCAGCTTTTTGCTTGCTAGTTGGAGATAAGAGTCTCAACTATTTCCTACCAGGGCTGTATTCAAACCACAATGCTCAGATTCCAGTCTCCTGAGATATCCACATATCCACACATCCAGACCAAACTGTGCTGATGCCTCCAGGCCCATTCAACTAAGGGAATCTAACCAAACGTAAGGAGTTTTTAAATATTTGTTGCTTGGCTTCCTAACTCTTCATCAAGCCTTCCAAGCCTTTGACCCATGCTACCTTGTACAGCAGCTCACCTGGACCATTGCAACAGCCTCCATAGTGATCTCTAGCATGCGAAGCAAACATTCAACCTTCCTGCTTCGGTGGTCTCTCTGTTTGAATTTAAGATGGAAGCCAAATTCCTTGGGGCAAGCCTATGTCTCCAATCACATTTCACCTTATTCTGTTTACCCATAGGTGTGTTTCTGTATGTATGTGTGTGTATGTGTGTGTGTGTGTGTGTGTGTGTGTGTGTGTGTGTGTGGAGAGAGAGAGAGAGAGAGGGCTCCTGCATCTCGCTTGTGCATCTACACCTTCAACTGTAAACATGAGAGTTACCATTTATCAAATAATATGTAATAAAAACACCACTAAGGGTATTAAAATTCTTCCTTTCATTTTAGCATTATGGTGAGCTGCAAAGGAAGCATTATTCTCCCCCTTTGTTTGGAAAGAGAAACCAGAGGCTTAGAGGGGTGAAATAATTCCCCATAGGTCAAATAGATATTCAGTGAGCCCCAAAGACACATTTTATCTGCCTCTTCTTGGCCACAAAGACTCTAGGAGAGTGACTCTTAGACAAGATGGGGACCACTTTATGGCCTGTCTTTTAACTTCAGTGAGTTCTTCTCATTTTATTCTAGGGCCCTGGGACTCAGAGTGCTGAAATGATGGATTGTAGCTCATACAACACAGGAGAGACTGCTCTTCACCCACCCACCCACCCACCCACTCCCATAATACTGTTTTGATTTCCTAAGTTTAAAGAGTAAGTAAAAAAAGTGATTGAAAACAATCCCTGGACATTTTTTAATTTATCATCTCTATCTGAAAATTTTTACTTAACATTGAAATAGCATTTTTCTTCTTTCCTTCGCCTAGAATTGCAAAGCAAGAGCAGGGGAATGGGAGACAAATCTATTAAAAACAAGATCCTTGCTACTTTATGGTAATTAAAAGCAATAAATATTCTTGCCCACAGTGCTAAAATTCTCAAATAGCCAGTGGGTCAATACTGTTTCCTCCGTTAGGTTGGCCATAAATCTTTATTCCTTTTGAGTCAAAATAAGGAAGGGATTTTTATTCATGAGTTCTATGACCTGGTACTGTGACATTTCAAAACAACACAACTTGAATGCAGTTTCTCCACCAAGTGTGTTTGATATGATTTCTAACAACTTGCTTCTTCCACCACCAGGGCCCCTGGCCTTATGGATGAAGTCTGTGTGTTAGTACAAGGGCACTCTCCTGCATTCCAGTGGCAAAGGGTTGTGGGCATCCACACCTCTTCTCACATCACTGTGGCCTGACACATTCACTCTGATGGAGGAAAACAGAATGACTTAACTCTGTCTCTCTCAGGCTCAACTTTTTCAAAGGCTATTACTTGACATGAAACACATTGCTTGTGGACCATTAAGATGGTTTTCTTGCCAGGAGCCGGTAGCTCATGTGTATAATCCAGCTACTCAGGAGGCTCAGATCTGAGGATTGTGGATTGAAGTCAGGCAGGGCAGGAAAGTTGATGCTTACCACCAATTAACCACACACACACACACACACACACAAACACACACACACACACACACACACACACACCTCAAACTAAAGCTATGGCTCAAGTGGTTATAGTACCAGCCTGGAGAGAAAAAGGCTAAGACACAATGCTCAGTCCCTGAGTTCAAGCCCCAGTACTAACACACACACACACACACACACACACACACACACACACAGATTTTTTCCCCCTTCTAAATTCCGGTGATAATTGTTTATTATTATCCTTTTGAAAGTGACCTTTGTATTGTTTGGCTATCTGTTCCCTATAATAAATATCTGAAATCATCAACTGATAGAGAAAAACTTTCTCTTCACTCAATTGAGCCTCTTGCTTTTGTGCCTGTGATCAGGCAATATCTCATAGCAGAGGTATGTGGAAGAGAAAAACGACTCACCACATACACAGGTACCAAATAGAGAGAAAAAGACCAAGATCCCATAATTCTAAAAACATCCCAAGAGATCCCATCTTTAAACTTTTCACTACCTCCCAATAATGCTGTGCTAGGCCAAACCTTTACTGTTAAACCTCAGGAAACACTTAGAATCTAAACTCTGCAGTTATTTTCCCAAGTTCAAATCCAGCCTGGGCTTTGTGTTCACCTGTGATTCACACTGGCTCATTTAGGAAGCTGGACTGCGCTTGGCCCCTTAGTGAGAGCAGTTACCTCAAGTCCCCCAAGCTCAAAGGAGGACAGAGTGAATAGGCTTGGTCTAGGATCCTTTGGGAGAATCATTCAAGGAAGCTGTGTAACTTTGGGAAATCTTTTCTTCTCTGGTCCTCCATTTTTTTAATCCCAGACGAGTGGGTTTGCAGGTACTTTAAAGGCTTTTCACATCCCTTGCTCCAGGATCCTATGGGAGATGAGCATTCTCTGTCTCATTTCCCGCCTGATAATCAGGCCTAGGGAAAAGCAGAGAGATGGTAAAAGCAGCGGCTATTCTCAAGTTCAGCTGCTCTGATCCACCTAGTCCCTTTGGCAAAAAAGCATGGATCTATCTCTGCTTCTTAGAAATGATGTTATGCACAAAGCTTATGCAAAGTTCAAGTGGCCTTAGAAATACCTTGTTGGGTTAACTTGTAGTGGGGGGGGGGAGTTTAACATTTAGCTAACACAGCATAAAGTATATCAGCTTAGCTTAGAGATAAATGCATGAATGTTCATAAGACATACCCCAAATCAGCAACAATCCAAAGGCTTCTGGTTCCAACTGATGCCTATGCAACAATGCACATTTTATTTTCTATGGGGGGAAAATATCTCAGAAAATAGGTATGCTGAATAAGAGCACATCCTTTCGTGCCTATTTATTCAATCACAGGTAAGCCGCTGGATGCTTTATGCTAAACAGTGCTTAGGGTAAATAGTGAAGAATGTCAAAAATAACTGCCTATCTGTGAGCAACACTATAAAAACTGATGGCTAGAGTGAACACTCTATAGAGCAAACCTCACTGCTTGTATGTCACCATTTTCCTAAGTCATTATTCAGTGTCACACTTGTAAATTTGTATCATGTGGCATTATTTTGGGGGAGGGGGGGAATCCAGGTTGGTTGAGAAGTGGGAGGAAGGGCTTTGGGTTTGGAATTTAAGAACAATGGTGGGACTCAACAGTAATTAAAAGGTAAGTTGTGACCCAAAAGTAATACAAGGCCTCTGTAACTGGTTTCAGGAGAAAGAACAAACCTATCATGGAATTCAATGATCACTGGCCAACGTTTCACAATGGATCATGGGATTGTGAATGATGATGGACTTGGAGCTTGAAATAGATCTGGGCCAGGACTCTCACTTCCCCCAAGCAAGCCTTTGCTGATTCTGTTTATAAGAGGAGAGAAAAAACAAAGGTTGGAGAGAAGTGTGAACTCAGCTTCACTACGCGACATCACTCCACTGCTGCCTGTGTCAGAACCTGTAGAGGGCAAACCCCCAATTCATCGTCTGGCTTCCGTTATGAAGATCTACTTTATTCTGAAGAGTAAGAACATCTTTTTTAGTTATAGATTTTTAAGGGTTTTTTTCAGTTTCAATTTGGAATCAAAAGGCAGGAGCTAGCATTTAAAGAGCTCACAATACATTTTGAAACAAAAATACAATCATTAAAATGTTTAACTTATATCTTAAAAGTCTCCAAAACTCACACTTAAACCATTCCATTCTAGCATTCTTCTGAAAAAAATTTAAAGGGAATTAACAGCAATGCGACTCACTCCTTTGCAGAAAGTAGAAGATAAGAGACATTTTATAAAATTAGTGTTACTCAGACAAGAACATCACAGAAGGAAAGTCCAGGTAAAGAAAACTATAAGATCAATATATCTCATTAAAACACAAATATCTACAAAATATTATCACACCAGATGCATAGATATACAAAGGAATAATAAAGTATGACAAATAGGATTTCTTTCAGGTAAGTAAGGTTGGTCCAACACTAAAAATAATCTATCCATAAAATCCTCCTTGTCAACATACTGAAGAAAAAAATGTGACTATTAATTATTAATTATTGAAAAACAGGCATCAGACAAAATATGACATCCATTCTTAGGTTTGTTTGTTTTTGCTCATCTATTTATTTATTTTTGTCAGTTGTGGGCCTTGAACTCAGGGCCTGGGCACTGTCCCTGAGACTCTTTGTGCTCAAAATGAATGCTCTACCACTTGAGCCACAACACCACCTCCTGTTTTTGAGTGGTTAATTGGAGATAAGAGTGTCAAGAGGACTCTTCTGCCCAGGATGGCTTCAAACCACAATCCTCAGATCTCAGCCTCCTGAGTAACTAGGATTATAGGTGTGAGACACCAATGCCCAGCTTATTTTTAGTTTTAAAAAGTCTCAGAAAACTAAGACCATAGAGATCATACGAGGAATTCTTTAATTTGATTTTTAAAAAAACTACTTAAAATGCTTATAGAAAATATCATGCTTCATTGTGAAACACTGATTGCTACCTACTCCAAAGTCAGACCAAGGCAATGTCCACGCTCATGATGCTTCCAGAAAATAGTTCCAACAGCATCAGCTGCCACAAAAAGACAAGATAAAAAATATCAAAGGAAATTGAAAAGGAAAAAAAATTCTATTTGCAAATAGCATGACTGTCTCTATAGAAAATTCCCAAGAAATGTACAAAAAGTAGAATCAGTATAAGATCACACACAAAATCGTCTACATTTCTATATATTAACAGTGAACATATGGATTCAAATTAAAATCACAACGCTATTTATAATTGTTCCAGAGGGGAACAGAAACAAAATCATTAGGTATTCATATATAGCACACCATGCACAGAATCTGTATGGTTAAATTTCAAAATGCTGCTCAAAGAAATCAAAGATCTAAAGAGATGTAGAGACATACTGTGCTTTCTGATTGCAAAACTCAGCACAATACAAATATCAATTTTCCCCAAATTGATACTCAGATTTAATGCAATTTCTATAGAAATCTCAGCTAGGAGATTTTTGTGGACATAGCAAACTTACTCTAAAACTTATATGGAAAACATCTCCAAGCAAAGAGCAAGGTGAACTATCACTCTACTTAAAGGCTACTACACATAGTGATATTGTTGGAGAGATAAACACATAGATCAATGAAACAAAATCAAGAATCTAAAAATAAACCAGCCCCAAATATACCCAAACTGTATTTTTTGTTTGTTTATTTTGTTTATTTTTTTTGTCGGTCATGGGGCTTGAACTCTGGGCTTGGGCGCTATCCCTCAGCTCTTCAGCTCAAGTTGAATGCTCTACCACTTAAGCCACAGTGCCACTTCTGGTTTTCTAGTGGTTTATTGGAGATACGAGTCTCACAGACTTTCCTGCTTGGGCTGGCTTTGAACTGAGATCCTCAGATCTCAGTCTCCTGAGTAGCTAGGATTACAGGCGTGAGCCACTGGTGCCCAGCTCTAAACTGTTTTTGAATACATTTTTCCAAAAAGAGTGCCAGAGAAATTAACATCTATAAGGGGAAATGAACTCTAACCTAAAACTCATACCTTATACAAAAATTGGCCTTCCCAGATCACAGATGTAAGCGTAAATATAAAGCATAAGGCTATAAAACTTGTATAAAAAAGTTGAAGAAAATCTTTGGCTCCTAAGGCTAGACAAGTAGTTCTTAGATTTTGAGGTATGTACATGAAAGGAAAAATTGATTAATTGGGTAATACAAAAATTGTTTTTGCTCTGCCAGAGAAACTGTGGAAGTGATAAAATGGTAATCTATGCATGGATGGGGAGAAAATATTTATGAACCATGTGTTCAATAAGGGACTTTTATCAAGACTACATGAGAAGCTTTCAAAATAAACAAATCAAGGAAACAAAACAAGAAAAGTCATGCAATTAGGAAATGGCTGTTGGACTTAGAGATTTCACCAAAGAGGATTCTTTATATGCACTATGTAATTACTACACATACTACACACAGCCTGTACATGCAAAGGTATTTGGTACTACTAATTATTAAGAAAGCGTGAATTAAACCTGTAGTGAGCTGTTCTTACAGACAGCCACTTATAATAACACCTCTCCATAATACTAAAGGTGGGCAAAGATATGAAGACCCTGAGAAAGAACCCTTCCACATTTCTGGTGGGAGTGAAAATCATAGAGCAATATATCTCTATAAAATTAACCTTTATGGCCCAGCAACTCAAACTGAACATTTATCTCAGAAAAAGAGATACATACATTTACATTAAAAACCTGTACATAAATATTCTTAACAGCTTTATTCATCATAGTCTAAATAAACCTTGAAACAACTTTTTTTGTCCTTTTATGGGTAGGTAGTTCAACAAATGACTATGTAGTATCTACGCCACACCAGACATAACATACAGCCATAGCTTCGAGTACTATTCAGTAAGGAAAAGGAATGAGCTACTGGTTCCCACAATAATTTGGTCAGATCTCAACTGAATCAATTTAATGAGGAAAAAAATAAAACACCAAAACACGCATACTGTACAGCCCTATCTGTACATTGCAAAACAACAAACATCTCAGAGATGGAAAGCTGATTAGTGACATAGCTGAGGGTTAGGGAGGAGGGATAGAGAGAAGAAAGGAAGGTGGAGGAGGAGGGAAAGAGAAATAGGAATGGAAGAAGGACATCAGTAGTAGTCTGGGGAATTTTTCCTGGTGGCAATGCCATATCCCATTGGCAATGGCAAATTTGGGATTGGGAAGAGGACAGAATTCTAAAGGCAATGTGGGACCATGGGCCAAACAGGTGAAGGAAGATCTTTTACCCAGATGTGTGAACTTCAAAAGTAGAAACGGCCCTGTGGATGGAAAGGGAATACCAAATCCTGTCTCCCATATGATGAAAATAAATAAGTAACAGCTAGATAAATAACAGCAGTGTTCCCCAAATGGCAGTAATCCCTACATCATCAAGATACTGACTCTGCTTACATTCAACTTGTACTATAATATATGTAGTGTCTGTTTAAATTGATTCAGGTCTAACATAGTAAATATTTGCATGCAATAAAAATTCTGCCCATGTACTACCTACAGCCATCTGGTGCCCCAGCCATGGTACACATTACACACTTGGTGGAAAAGAGAGGAAAGGGCATTTCTGAGCAGAGGGAAATGTCTGGGCAGAGCCCAAAGGCATAAAGAAGCAGACTGCATTCAGAGCCAGGACTATCGAAACAGAGGCAGCAGACAGTAAGACAGAAGACACCAGACAACTGACACAGATGGGGAACCAAGGTCAGGGGTGGGTTGTAAAGAAATGGGAACTGAGATAACCAAAGTCCACTCCACTCTGCATTATCTCTCGCTGTGGCAGGGCTGGGCAAATGTCCTGGGGACTGCCTGCTTTCATTCTCTCCCGCGGCTGCAGAAGTGTGGGCAGTCATGTGTGGCTGTGTTAATACTACATGACTAAAACCAATCCCCCAGTCCCCATCGGCTGCACACCTCGCTGCCTCCACTGCTTCCATGCGCTGATTTGCATCCGGGCAGGTTGTGTAAACAAGGCTGTTAGGGGAATATAAATAACCACAGCCTGGACTGTGGTTCAATAGTCTGGTCTGGGGAAATCAGAATTTCCACTTATCTCCCGTAGCAAGGTGGAGCCTCTTAACTGCTCACAGGGTCCTGAGGTCTCACCCCTCCCTCCTGAGATGTCAGTGTTGATCCAGTGCCTCCTCCCCTTCTGTTCTGGAAGCTTAACAGGGCTGAACTATCAAACAGAGCCCCGCTCTGCACTCAGTACACCTGCGAGTTTGGGGCTGGTGAACAGAAGCTGAGTTTCCCTAAAGGGAGATTCCTCAATGGCACAGTGACCTTCTCAAGGTCAGGAGCTCTTATTGCATCTCATGGCCTCTCCCCCGGGCTGACTCAGTTAGAAGTGAGCATCAGGCTCATTCGGAGTCTATTTAGCTTGGGGACTGAGTTAATTTCAGCTCCCTGTTGTGTGACCTTGGGCAAATTACTTAAACCTTCAGAGTCGTCCTTTCATTTCAAAAGTGAAGATAATAATTACGCTCACTCATTAGCATTACTGGCTCAAGGAAACGTCACAGAAAATGGGAAGTCCTTAGCACACTCCTTGGATGAAGTCTGCAGCAAGTGTTAAATAATAGTAGGTGCTGATAATACTGCTGTAGTCCTGGGACATGATGGTGGTATATATGATATCAGTGCCTATGCAATGGAGAAGCATTGTTACCAATTCCCCATGTCTCTGCAGCTCTTTATATAAGATTGGTATCAAAAGATACAAAGAGGTGGTCACCAGAGAATTGAGAAGCAACAGCAAAGTAAAGGTAAAAACTCCTGGGCTCAAAAATAGAAGACCAAAACTCAAATCCTAACATGATCCTTGAAAACTCTCTGATCTTTGCAAAGTTCACTGAATCGTAGTCTGGTCATCCATGAAATGGGCTTCCAAGGTTAATCCAAGAACCAGGTCAAGTGATGATTCTGAACTATCTGGATTAGCACTTCTAAGACTTAATGATTCAGGTATTGAGACACAAGGACATTTATACTTGGTAACTTGTAACCAAATTAATACCCAGCTCTTTCTCTATTTCTCCCTCCCCTCCCCCTTTCTCTATCTCTTCCTCTCTCATTAGCATATATTAATTGTATAAAGACTTTTCAAGTTGATATTTCCATACATATAACTCATCCCTTCTATTACTCTTTCTTACCCCAATCTCTCCCTCCCTTGCTTTTCTAGCATTTGAGTGGGTTTTATTATGCTATTTTCACATATATATTACTTCCATCTCCATCGTAGTTTCCTTGGTTTTCCTCCCAAACCATTCCCTTTTGTATAATTATATATAGTTGTTATTATTTAGGCTTAGATTCAAAATATTCTTTTTGCCAAGTGCTGGTGGCTCACGCCTGTATGCCTGCTACTCTGAAGGCTGAGATCTGAGGATCATGGTTCAAAGCCAGCCCAGGCAGGAAAGTCGTGAGACTCTTTTTTTTTTTTTTGAGTAGGTTACCATTTTATTAGCATAGATTTCATAGATATCTGATAAGATTCACTTGTATTTTGATACTACCTGGAGTTTTTGTTTTGTTTTGTTTTGTCAATCATGGGGCTTGAACTCTGGGCCTGGGAGCTGTCCTTCAGCTCTTCAGCTCAAGGCGACCACTTGAACCACAGGGCCACTTCCGGTTTTCTGGTGGTTTACTGGAGATAAGAGTCTCAGGGACTTTCCTGCCTGGGCTGGCTTTGAACCATGATCCTCAGATCTCAGCCTCCCAGAGTCGTGAGACTCTTATCTCCAATAAACCACTAGAAAACCAGAAGTGGCACTGTGGCTCAAATGGTAGAGCACTCACCTTGAGCTTGAAGAGGGCAGGGACAGCGCCCAAGCCCAGAGTTCAAGCCCCATGACCAATTAAAAAAAAATTCTATTTACCTTTTTGAGTTTGACTTTGCTTGCTCAACATGATGATCTCCATTTTATAGAAATTCCTACAATTGACCGAATTTCATTCTTTATGGCTTTATTTCCAGGGTGTGTACCACATTTTCTTCATCCATGTAGTAGTTGCTAGGGACTTTGACAGAATTACCAAGATAACAAAATACAACAAATGGTGGCACAAAGGAACCCTTATATACTGTTGGTGGGAATGTAGAGTAGTGCAACCACTATGGAAATCAGTGTGGAGGTTCCTCAAAATACTAAAATTAGTCTAACATATGATCCCATTCCACCTTTTTGTCAGTGTTAGTCAAGTTCCTTTGCAGTCCAGTTCTCAGTCTTGTCTCAATTGATCCTACTCTCCCTCATCATTCATAAGACATATGTGCTTTCTTCTTTATCTTTCAACACTGCATACTCATTCCAACTCAGGACCCATCCTCTCATTCTTCTTCCCCTGTCTGGAACACCTTTTCCTCGATCACAACCTGGCTAGATCCTCTGAGCCACTCAGAGTTTGGCCCAGTTGTTACCTTCTTGAGCATCCTTTCCTGGCCTCAAATCAGTGCCTTTCCTCATCAATGTCAGCAACATTGTCCTTTTAAGTTTTCTGCATGACATTCAGAATCTCCATCTCTCACCTATTTGGTTCCTCACACTGAACGTTAAGCTTCATAAGAACAAGAGCTTTTCTTGATCTCTTCTCTGTCTCAGAGCCTTTAGCATGCCAGGTTGAGTGCTGAAGGAATTGAGTTGGGTAGTAGAGGTGTTTCTGGAGAAACATACAATCTAGAGGAAGATCCTTAAATTTACCTCTGAGACAATGTCATACAGTGGGTCTGAGCTTCAGTGTGAGGTGGAACAGAAAAGACATGGTTTTGTTGCACTTAGAGGAGAGGGACCCCAACAGGGAGAGAGACCAACATTACAGTGGCACCATTCACAAGCTGATGACATTCTTTAGTAGGACATAAAGAGAGGAAGACAGGGAGAAGATGCAAGGGAGTAAGAATCCAGAGAGCATTACTTATGTCAGCACCCAAGCATATTCGGCTTTCTGGTTTTTGTTGGGTCTTGAACTCAGGGCCTGGGTACTGTCCCTGAGCTTTTGTGCTCAAGGCTCTGCTCTACCACTTTAAGCCACAGTGCCACTTCTGGTTTTCTGGTGGTCAATTGGAGATAAGAGTCTCATGGACTCTCCTGCCCAGGCTGGGGTTGACCTGCAATCCTCAGATCCTCCTGAGTAACTAGGATTACAGGTGTGAGCCACCAGCATCCAGACAAAGTTGGGGTTCTTATTTCAACCTTTGCTCTGTGGCAGCTGCTTTGCTAAGCACATTCATATCATTTCTTGTTTAATCATCACAATGTCCTCTTGTGCACTAATTATTATTATTAGTAGTATTATTATTAATCCTCTGCTTAAATAGTAAAGCCATGGATCCCTTAGTTCATTATATTAGCCACTAGTCTCCATGACTCCTGAGCTTTAAAGACCTAAGTTAGTGATTCTGTTTTCTTGTTTTGGACACATCCCAAATTTTAAATACACAAAACCCAAAAGCAAAAGAACATCAATCAAACAACTTTATCTTTAGGCGGAAGCAGCAGGAGAAGAGATTAACATTATTTACGGTGAGATTTCTTATCCAAAGATCCATTAAGACAAATTCCTCACTGAATTCCTTGCCACGCTGAAAGCTTGTCCATTAGGAGAACATTTCTTTACTTTAGTCATATTATGTGGACTACATTATATTCTGTATTTCTCTTCCCTCCCATCCCCGCTCTCCATCAGAGAACTCAGAATCAACTTTGATATCTGATCCTAGGTGATGCCTTTGTGCACTCATTCATTCATGTAATCAATAATAACAAAACAAGGCTACCTTGCTTTTGTCTATCTACAGACATAGATGCAGTAACACAGCACAAACAATTTTTAGACACTGTCTTAGCCAAATAATGCAGAAGAATGAGAAACCTTTATTCTCTTTTCTTTTTAATTTGCTTCAACCTGTGGAAATTTAATTTGTTACATCTTCTCTATTGTTAGATTTGTTCCTAAAAGACTTTGGAGGAGTTGGTGGAACATAAATTTTCAATAAATGAAGTCATTATATCAGGTTGTAAAGGCAGAAGAACAAATTATGTGGCCTCATACAGCTGGGTGTGACAGAAGCATGCATGTCGTATCAGAAACACAATTTCATTTTTGAACATCAACACCGGTTTAGTAACAGCAGTCTTGTAAATCAAAAAAGCCAAGAGATGCATGTTTCTTTAGAGCTGGAGCCAATTCTTATTTCATGGCAAAGCAAGAATGTTAAATAAATACTGGATAATCATTAAAAGTGTGTTTGCTAACATAGTCTGTGGATGGAAATGTGGGGACATGTACATCATCACTAAGTGAGAACAGGCTGCTCTGCCCATCCCAGCTAGTTGCCAAATCCCATCAGTTCCATCCTAAAAGTCCTCTTCAGTCCATCTCCACCACTGCATTCCTAACTTAAGCTCCTCCTCCCATGGCTACTTCCTGCTCCTTTGACCTCTCACATTCTATGTCCTTTCTCAAACAATACCATTGGTTACTCCCCCCACCCCTACTTCTTCCAGAAAGTGAGTCTAACGCACAAAAATCTTAGGTCAAGGAATGAATTGCATCCATCTGTGCTTCATCCGCTCCCTCTTCTCAAAACCCGGAAAAAATGAACGTGTTCAAAGAATATCTGCTGAATTTCTTTTTTGAGAAATATCTAAGTCCAAGTGCCTTAACAAACAGAGGAGACACTGAAAGTACTCTTCTTGGGTGAAAAGTATCTCCTGTTTCTTTATCATTACCCATCACTATTTTTGTTTTCTCTCCAGCTGTGTTGCCTAATTAATTTCTTATTAACATCTCTCAATCTGAGCAGCTACTAATAACCAACACACCACAAACAGTTTGATTCAACGATGGCCATTTCACAGAAAAGGAGCCATTGAGGGCATTGGAGTCTGATAAATAATGAATAACCACGGGGCATTTTAGAAGTTTGTAATTTAAAAACAAAATAGGGCTACAAGATAGAACAAAACATCTTGGATCATCAGCCATGGAAGTCTTGCTACAAAATAATTCTAGTGAATGACTGAATTATCCAGCCACATGTAGCAGGAAAGGTCAGAACCAGAGGAATAATAGGAAACACTATTGAAATCTCCCTCTAGCCAGCAACAAGCTTTGCCTGAATGCAAGGAATGGTGTGAGACAGAGAAGACATTTTTCATTTTCCAGACCAAGTTTTTCCATCTCTAGTAATATTGATCACTGTTATATATGTTTCCTTGAAGTCTTTGATGTGAGGGTTGCAAAGAAAATTGCTTATTCTTTTGGATTTACCTTAAATCTTCACCATGTTCTCTCTTTATCTCTTTATGGTTCATAAAAATCTTACCTTCACCTTGGCTTCAGGGCCATCTGAATTACTTCCTGCAGTGCTGTACTCTCCACACTCATGTCTGTAGATCAGCCAACCACCATGATGCCAACTCATCCCAGTGCTTAGATTCCATTAGACCATGGCAGCAGCAACATATTTCTTCCAAAATGGATCCTTAAGAAAGGAAGGTGTCTGAAAACCTGTCTAAGACTTTAGTGGGGTTAATTTTGATGTCTGAGCTTTCCATTTTCTCTGAAACAACAGGTTCACTGGAACTACTAAATCAAACATACTGAGTTCAGCCCTTCAAACACTGAATTTTGGCAATGTGCAAAGTACAACACTAAAATATGTATCATGGAGATTATTTTCCAAAGTCCATTTTATATTCTCTACTCTACTAATATCAAAGCTAGGTACTCATAGTCCTTTCTCAACTGGATTTTTTGCTAAATTCTGCTAATAGGAGGGCTCTACATACAGATCAGTATGTAGCAATTAACACTGGTTATATTTGTGCTGTGGTCAAAGATTCAGTGGCTCACACTTGTAATCTCTGTAACTAGGGAAGGGGAGATTGGGGAATCATGATTTGACAACAGTCCAGCAAAAAGTCAATGACACTCCATCTCAACAAACAGGAGGATTGCAGTTAAATGTCAATGGAGGCAAGATATATGAGGTCCTACCTGAACCAAATAAAATAAAAAGACCTAAAGGGGTGCATCAGAGTAAGCCTCAAGTGGTAGAATACTAATTTAAGCCAGTGTACGACCTTAAATTCATATAACCCTTATAGAAAAACATGTATCATCACAATTGTAGGTTGCTCCAGCACCAAGTTTCACTCAACCCTTCTGAAAGCAGTCGTCTTGGGCCTCTTCCAAGGTTCAATGATGTTTCTGTTTTCAGTGTTCTTAACCACAAGTTCAATAAAGCCCTTTCTAGCAACATCAAAGTCATGGATACCCTGAACACTTTCTTCTGGTTTACCATCTCTAGCAGCACTCATCTCTCCCAGAATTTATTGCCTCTGAAATGAAGCTCCTCAATTTGCTATGGAGCATATATCAATAAATACATGATAAGTTGACAACATCATAAATGTAGAATGCACTTGATATACTTCCTTAACAAAGCATCATGGTATAGCAACACAAAGTGTAGGAGAGTCCAGGTTGTTCACCCCCCGATTGCTTCTGCTCAGCATTACATAAGAGCATGCAAAAAGATCAAGATTAAAAAATGGTCTCTACAGAACATGTAGCACTTTCATCCCCATCATAAGGTTGAAAAACATATGTCAAAACAAAGTCAGTTCAGGCAGTCACATTGTTGATCTTTCTTTTCCTTACTTTTCCCCTCTTCTTATGGCTGTCTAAACCCAGAATCACTAATTTCTTATATGTAGAAATATATGTTGGTATTTCTGATTTCTTGCAGGGATCCAGACTGATAAAGTATAGAATTATACAACTCCTCAAATCATCACCACTGGATAGATCAACCACTCGAACACTGAGAAAATAAACCTCAGAGTCAATTGACTGCATAGACCAACTGCACCTAATAGACATCTACAGGATATTTTGCCCAGCGGCAGCTTAGTACACATTCTTCTCAGCAGCCCATGGAACATTCTCCAAAATAAACCATGTCCTAGGTCATAAAGCAAGTCTCAGCAAATCCAAGAGAATTAAAATTAGACCTTTTTTCTGTCAGACCACAACAGAATAAAACTAGAGCTCAAAAGCAAAAGACAGCACAGAAAATCCTCAAAGTAATAGAAACAAAACAACACATTTTTTGTTTTATTTTTTGTCAGTCATTGGGTTTGAACTCTGGGCCTGGGCACTGTCACTCAGCTCTCCAGCTCAAGGCAAGTACTCTACCACATAGCCACTGCACCACTTCTGATTTTCTGGTAGTTTATTGGAGATAAGAGTCTCAGGGACTTTCCTGCCCAGGCTGGCTTTGAACCACAATCCTCAAATCTCAGCCTCCTGAGTAGCTAAGATTACAGGCAACAACACATTTCTGAGTAATCAGTGGGTCATTTAGGAGATAAGAAGGATCAACCAGAAGTTCCTACAATCCAATATAAATGACCACACAATATACCAGAACCTCTGACAGCAGTACTAAAAGTTTATACCTATGAGCACCTACATCTTCAAATTAGAGAAATCCCAAATGAATACTCTAATGTTGCATCTCAAGATCCTAGAAAAACAAGAACAAGCCCCAAACCAACACATGGAAAGACAGAATAAAGATTGAATCAGAAATAAATGAATTAAAGACTAAATGAGCTACATATATAATCAACAAAACAAAAAGCAAATTCATTGAAAAAAATGATAACCTTTAGGAAACCTTCCTAAAAGTAAAAAAAAGTCAACCAAATAAATAAAATCAGAGATGAACAAAAGGCACATCATATAACAGACACTAGCAAATCCAGAATGTTATGAGGGAATACTTTGCAAAACTTTACACCAAGAAACTGGAAATTCTGGCAAAAATGGATGCATTCCTTGTTGACATAAATATACCAAACATATTTGTTGAATGGCAACTCCTTTGTACAACTACTTAATGATAATAAAAATATAATGTTAAAAAATCAAGGCTAGAAAACAAGCACTACTTACTTTCTAAACATTTTGATAATCATGGACTAATTTTGAAAATCTAATGACTTTTTGAAACCCTCTTTAAAAGAGTCACATATTTAAACTGTTTGTGAATGGAAACAAAGAGGATAATAGATTCCCAGCATGTCCCATTTACTTTCAAACAATAACCAGTCTTACGGAGGCATGGAATTTTCCATGTCATAGATACCTCAGAAGCAATGATCCTTAATTTAAAATGTAACTTTCTTGTGTGTATAATAAAAATTTGCCTATTTAAAAATTAGTGCATTCACAATTTAGTCATAACAGTAATTCTTTATGTTTTTCCCCTCATTTTCCATCTGAATAGGTCTTTGTTTATTGGTAGTTTTTTAAAAACAAACTTTTGAAAAGCATCTAAAATATTTTATTTTGCCTGAGCTTAATACAGAAATAATTAGCTTAAGATTATTTTGTTTATTTTTAATTGAAAAAATGTGTTCACCAGTTACAGTATGATATTTTGAAATATGTGTATATACATACATATTTGTGTATATATATATATTTGTGTATGCACACAAATTGTGGAAAGGGCTCAATCAAGCTAGTTAACATACATGTTCATATGTTTTTATTCCCATAATGTTTTTTAATGTGGTGAAAACATTTAAGCTCCATTCTATTGGCTATTTTCAAGAATACAATAAACTATTATTACCTATATTTACCTAGTGTGCAAATCTCTTCCCAACTGAAAATTTTCATGCTGTCACAAACAACATGTAATTCCAACTCTCCCCAGCTAACCATCCAATATACTCTCTACCTTTCTGAAATCAGTTTTCAGATTCCATATATAAACAAGTTCATATGGGTTTTGTTTATCTAATCCTGGTTTATTTTACTAAATGCAATGTCCTATATTTCCATCTACCTTTTCAAAAATGTCAGGAAGTTGTTCTTTATTATGGATAACCAATATTTCATTACATATATAAATAATGTTTATTATTTGTTGTACAGATGATGAACATTTGTTGTTTCTTTATTTTGTCTATGATAAATGATGTTGTAATGATCACTGGATTAAAGCTGTCTCTTTACCAATACAGTTTTGTTTTCTTTGATATACATCCAGAAATGAGACTTCTGGATCATATGGTAGCTTTATTTTTAGCTCTTTTAAGACATTCTGGTAGAGAGATATTGTGGAAACATCTTCACAATGGCGATACTAACATGCCCTTTAACAATTCATGAGACCTCTTTTCTCCACAGCCTTGCAAACATTTGTTGCTTTTGTTTTATGATAATTGCTATTCAAATAGATGTGCAGTAATAGCTCATTGTGGGTTTAATTTTCATTTTTTTGGTGAGTAATGATATTGAGCATTTTTCCTTATGTGTGTTGAGCATTGATCTTCTTTTAAAAAATATTTCACTATTTGTCCATTTTAGTGGGATTATTTTCCAGCCAGTTAATCATATAATTTGATATTAAGCAATTTTTCAGATATATGATTTACTTTCCTATTCTTTGATTGTTTTCTTTCACTATTGGCTATTTCCTTTCCTTTTGAGAATCCCTGTATCTTAATGCTACCCTGTTTGTCTAGTTTTTGCTGTCATTGCTTGCTCTTTTGGGGTCTTATCCAAAGAATCATTGTCTGAACTAATGTTGTAGAGATTTTCTTCTAGAATGTTTACAATCTCTGGTTTTGGATGTAAGTCTTCCATCTACTTCTGTTTACTTTTTATACAGTGTTGCATAAGGGTCTAATTTCATTCTTCTGTATGTGGACATATCCATTTGCCTCTACATCATTTGTTAAAGAGATCATTCTTTCTCAGTGTGAGTTCTTGATAACCTTACTAAAAAACCCAGTGATTGTAAATGTAAAGATTTCTTTCCAGGCTTTTTATTTTGGTTCCATGATTGATGCTTCTGCTTTAATTCCAGCAGTATGCTGTTTTGCTGTATCTTTGTGTTTGTTTTTCCAGTTCTGCTCTTTTTTTGTTTAAGGTTGTTTTGACTATGCATGACAATGTCAGCTCATCACTTTGCATGAACTTATTTGACATTTTTAACAATAATTTAAGTGACATAAAAGGTTAATGTATTTTATAGTTCATCAAATTCTATCTAGGAAATATTATGTGAACAACCCATGTTTATGAAACTAGAAATCACTAAGCACTACCGTATCCTTCTTTCCTTTTTATTGTGGAAAATAAAATGTTAAGTTTGCATTTTTATGAAAGGGTATTATAGGTTTCCAGGTCTTACTTTAAGTCTTCTATGACATTTCATGTCTGACATCTCTAGAAGGTGACATGAACAAAGGGCGGCAGCGCTACTAAAAATTACACCTAAGCCATGCTCCATCTAGAAAGACTTAAACTTAGGACAATGGATAGATTTTCAGTAAAGAAGAATGACAGGATACAGCTATTCTTTCCTACTTGGACTTTGGTAACAACTAGACTTGGATTCAAATCAAGTGAATACTGTTTACCAACTGCATGACATACAATTTATTCAATGGGGTGATGTTTTACTATAATTAATAAGACACAATGTATGAAAATATTCAATATAATAGGCTCTAAAGCATATCTCTTTGCCCCTTGTCTTATACTTTTTAAGTCATCACATTGGCATCTAGGGGAGGTAATAGTCTAACTTTAATGATTATCTCTGCAACTCCAAATCAGACCCTGTGATTCTTTCATCAGTGCAAAGGAGCCATCCTTTCTGCATGATAATCATTACAATGGTAGATCTGCTGATCACACAGGAGCCTGTTCCAGGAGACTGACTAATGCAACTCCATATACAATGGAAACACTTCTACAATATTCTCATTTCCCTGATGAGACTCCTACTCAGCTTTTGCTTCCCACCCCTTTTAAAAGAAAACTCCAAGGGGCCTTTCTTAATGGAGTCCCTGTAGATGTGCTATTCTGTCAGGGATTCTTTCAAACACTTCACAAATAACACAAGATTGGGTGAACAGCTCAGCTTTTCCAGGTCGTTAAACATTGTTTAACTATTTTTTGAATGTTTTGGCATCAATAAAAATCTCAAAAGCTTTTGGGGCCAAGAACTGGTTCCATTAATATTTTACACCCTGAGTGTTTTAAAGGACTCATTTATTCTAAAGTCATCTGTCAACTTTTCTCTAAGAGCTTTTTGATATCCCACCAGCTCCCCCAACCTGTTGGTGAAATTTTCTAAATAGTTTCATCCATTTCCACTCATCCCCTGGTTTCAGACCCTAAAGATAACCTCAGGAGTTAGATACCCCAAAATAGGAGTAAAAAAGAAACTTTCACAACAGAACTAGCTTTTGGCCAAACTTTTAAGAATACTACTGAGATCTTTATGCAGAGAGAGCCGTAAATTATGTGTAATTTTCCAGGATAAGAGGATGGAGTAAATAGGCTCTTTTCCCTATAGAGTTGCTATCTTTAATAGTAGCAAGGTTTTTGGATCTTAGCCCAGAAGATCCTACTTCTGACAACTCCCTGGAACAAACAGGTCTAAAAGAGAGAATCAAGGCATTCTGGGTAAGAATGATGAAGTCAAGGATTGCTTTCTTTTTTACTGAACATATGACTTGTGCTCAAATAGCAGGTGGTTTTTAATGTAGGGAGGTTAGTATTAAGTCATGTACCAGATATGGTGATAGCTCAGACATCATGTCCAAGAATGGTCAGGTACATACATATTTATCATTCTATTTCTTCGTTGGCAAATAATGGCCTTGAAGAAAACAGAATGGGAGGAATACCAACTTCCACAGGATGCTCTCCTTAAATGAGAACAGTGGTTTCACACACACACACATACAGTAGACACACATAGACACACATGCATGTATATGCAGACATACAATGGATACACAGACATACACCCCCATATACACAGCTCTCTATCGACCCATCTAAGCCAACACCCAACTTACATCTTCTCTCAAAAACCATAACCTAGTTTAAAAAAACCTATATCTACAAAGCAAATCAAAATGCAATTCTAATATTAGAAATTTCAGACACAGTGACAAAATGATAAGAAAGTGTTTTGAGAAAGAATGTATTTTTCTTTAAATCATACAGTGTATAAGCCTTAAGTCAAGAAAAGCACTCTGTTAGAGAGCAGAATGCCTATATTCTAACTTTACCTCCATTATTTGCTATCTATGTGACCTTGGGTATGTCTCTGAACCCCACTGGGCCTTAAAGTTAGGAAGGTCATCACTGAATCAAATTGGAAAGGCTTGAGAATTTGCCAAGCAAACTACATTAATAAAATTTCTGTAGGCTGGGGTGTAGCTCAGTGGTGGGATACTTGCATAGCATGCACAGAGCCTTAGGTTCAATCAGGACACAGTAAATATTAATAATAATTGTAATCTTGTGACACAGGCTAGGCAGATCATCTTGGTCTTATTTTGAAAGTTTAAGAAATTGATGTTAGTTACGCACTGGTGGCTCATGCCTATAATCCTAGATACTCAAGAGACTGAGATCTGAGGAGTGAAGTTCAAAACCAGGCTTGGCAGGAAAGCCAGTGAGACTCTCCAATTAACCACCAAAAATCCAGAAGTAGAGCTGTGGTTTGTGGTACTGTGGTAGCCTGAAGCCAAGAAGCTCAGGGACAGTATTGAGGCCCTGAGTTCAAGCTCTAAGACTGGCACCAAAAAAATAAAACTGATGACCATAAAAATATAATCTTTTTAATAATGATAAATCAGCAAGAAGTTGAAATGGGATGCATACCTACACATCCTGCGCAGCTTTTGAAGATATTTGCCTTGTAGTTTGTCATTTTTAGCTTCTAAAAGATACAAATGAACTGCAATGTGATCCATAGATTCCTTTGTTATTTACTTATTTTTTTATTGTTATTGTAAAGGCAATGTACCAAAGGGCTAAAACTACGTAAGTCAAGCAATGAGAATATTTCTTTTTGAATAATGGCACCTTTTCCCTCTTTTTCTCCCAGTTATTCTCTCCTACTCCCCCAATTTACATAGTTCATTTTCAACATAGTATCTAGTGAATATCACTGCTGCATTTGCTCACCCTTTGTCCCTCCCAAACAGATAAACTTGCATCGAATCAAAGGGTACATAAAACAAAAACAGTGACAATGGAGGGGGGAAGCAAAAAAAAACACCTCTTGTTTTCATTTCTCAGAGTTTATTTCAATCATTTATATGATCATATGCCCAGATCTATTGAACTTTTAGGATCTTCTCCTGAGAATAGCCTCCTTTGATCTCACTGTGTGAATGTCTAAAGTCCTGTATAATCGTGTCCAAGTGTATTTTTGTATGCAAATTTATCTGTTTGGTGTAGGGTAGGAGGGAGCACAAAATGCTGGGTCAAAGGGTGAACAAAAGCAGCAGTGATACTTAGGAGACATTTTTTGAAAATGCATTTTACAACTTGTACAAGATAGGGCTTGGGAGGGAAGAAAACTGGTAGAAAAGGAGGAAAGAGGTGACATTGTTCAAGAAGACATGTACTCATTCCCTGACTTCCATACTATAACCCCTCTGTACATCACCTTAACAATAAAAAGAGTATATGCAAGTCTCGTGTTTTACTGTTTGTCTAAATATCTATATCTCCATATCAAATTGGCTTAATTTCAACTGCTTTGAAATTTACTTGGAAGTCAAGAAGCTTGAAGCTTCCAGCTTGCATTTCTTTGTTAAGATCCTTCCTTCTGTCCTTTTTCTCTTCCTTCCTTCCTTCTTTCTTTTTGAAAATTTCTTTTGCCTTTTTTATTTTCCTGTTTGTTGTTTTAGTTTTTTAATATATATTTTTATTGTAAAGATACCAAACAAAGGGGTTACAGTTACATGAGTAAGGTAATGACTACCTATCCTTCTTTCCTTCCTTCCATCCTTCCTTCCTTCTCCTTTCTTTCTCCTCCTCCTTTCTTTCTTCTTGGTCTCCCTATTTTGCCACTTAGGATCATTTTTAGTTTCATATAAACTTTAGCATTTTTTTTATTTCTGTAAAACATGTCATAGTATTTTGACAGAGATTTCATTAAATTGGTGGGTTATTTTAGGGATTATATTTAAAACAACAATATTAAGTCTAACAATCCACAAATATGGCATGTCTTTCCCTATATGTTTATCTTTTATTACAAATGTAAAATAATATCTTTGTCTAGCTTTGATATTTGTCTCCTTATGACTTCCTGAGTTAGGAACTGTTCCCTCCTCTTTGATTGTTTAGAATAGTTAGAATAATGCTGACATTAATTCTTTAAACATTTGGTAGAACTCAGCAGTGTTTTTGAAAGACATTTATCCTCTGATTTTATCTGCTTCCTAGTTACATGAGTGGTCGTGTTTTCTGTTTCTTTATAACTCAATATTGTAGGCTTAATGTTTCTACAACGAATTTATCTGTCCTAGGCTAGCAATACTATTGCCACATAATTGTCCTTGGTAACTTTTTGGTATGGTTTGGTTTGCTAATAATAGAGCTTGAACTCAGGATCTTGCATTCTTGCTTTTCTTTTTGAATCAAGGCTGGTGCTCTACCATGTGAGCCACATCACCATTTCTTGCTTTTTCCTGGTTAAATGGACATAAGAGTTTCAGTTTTGTTTGCCAGACTAGCTTTGAATTGTAATCCTCTGGTCTCAGCCTCCTAAGAAGCTATAATTATATGCATGAGTCACTGGTGCCAAGCTCATAATTATCTTTTCTATAATTTTTAATTATCCTTTCTATTATTTCTGTGGCATCAATCATGTCATTTTCATCTCTGATTTTACTTGAGCTTATTCTAGATAAGATTTGTCATTTGGTTTATTATATCAAAAACCAACTCTTTTTTTTAATTTTATTTTATTTATGAACATGCTGTACAGAGGAGTTACAATTACATGGGCAGGATAATGCGTACATTTCTTACCAAGCATTGCAGCCTCCTCCTTTGTTTACCCTTCACATCCCTTCCCAGCCTCCCCCCT
>NW_012267343.1:2461507-2555318 GCF_000151885.1 Dipodomys ordii | reverse complement strand
TTACGGGCAAGATGTGACTCCTGCAGGCAACAGATAGAAGGGTCTTGTTTTTTAATCCAACTAGACAGTCTATGTCGCTTAATTGGAGAGTTCAGTCCGTTAATGTTAAGAGATAAGACTGAGAGGTATTTGGGAGTTCCTGCCATGAAAAACCAACTCTTCATTCAGTTGCATTTGATTATTTTTCTATCCTCCATTTAGTATTTTTCTTTAATATTTCCTTCTTTGTGCTGGCTTGTGAATATAGTTTATGCTTTAGGCCTTGCCTTTAAGTGTATTGTGACTTTTAGACTTTTTTTATGAAAAGTGGGCTTTATTACCATAAACTTAACTCGCAGAATGACTTCTATTGCTCCCTTTAATTTTTGGTATGCGTGGGTTTGGGGATTTTATGACTCAACATACACACTTCAAAAGTGTGTTGTTTAATCTGGACATACTGGACAATTTAACAGTTTTTTCTTCTGCTATCAATTATTAGTTTCACTCTGCTGTGACTTGAAGATACATGGGGTACAGTTTCAGTCTGCTTAAATTTGTTAAACTATATTTGCTATCTGACATCTGATCTTCCATAGAGAATATTTCATGAGTACTTGAAAAGAATGTGTATTTTGTTGCTATTGAATGAAATGTTTTCTCTGTAGTTGGTACCATTTTTGTCCATAGTATTTTTCATGTCTTCTATTTCCTCATTCATTTCTGTCTGAACATTATCTCCATAATTGGAAGTGGAATACTGAGGTCTCCTAATCTTGTTTCATTGCTTTCTGATTTTGTCTTACTTTTTACTAATAATTGTTTTATATATTTAGGTTCTCGATGTTAGGTGCATATTTAGTTGTAAATTTTCTATCTTCCTGGTAAATTGACTCTTTTATCTTTATATAATGCTCTTGTGTTTGTGAGCTGAATTTGTTATTGGCTTAAAGAAGGCTATTTTAACAATGTGTTGTTTTATGTAAGTCCCTTGGCAACTTTTAAAATACCTATAGAATGTATACAAAAAGGAAAAGAAAACATATCAATAAAAAAAATCAATGAAATACAAAAGAAGATAGCAAGAGAGACAAAAACTACAAAACAGAATACTACAACTGAATGCTATCAGTAAATCCTCCTCTATCAACTATTACTATAAATGTACATTAATTAAGTGGCTTAATCATAGAAATCAAAAGACAAGAATAATAGACATAGTATGCTTGAATGGGAAAAACACAAGTATGTATTTGTCCAAAAGAGACTTATGGGTAAGAAAAGATATTCCATGCAAATAGAAACCAAAAGAACTGTGGGTAGCTACACATATGTCAAACAAACTAGACTTTGTGACAAACTGTCACAGTGTTTCTGTGGCTGTCCTCCTTGCAAGATACCTTGTATGACAAAAGAGGCAGAAGGAGTTGGCTGGGCAGGTAGACAAACACCTTGGGAAATGTTTATGTAGCTTATTCAGCTTAGCCTGGCTGTGACAGAACTGTCTCTGCTGAGGCAGGTGTTGCTCCCTATGTAGAGCTGTATGGGCACAGCCAGTTGGAAGACTGACAGCCAGAGGCTTAGGAATAAACGAAGACACTGGGATGGGGGAAGATCTAAAGGATAAGTGGAGCAAGTATTGTTTATGGGACTGAACTTATGGACAAGATCAGGGAGGGGCTCATGATCTCTTATACTCACATGACTTTGCAAGAGAAGCCAAAACTGAAGGTTTCATTTTTTTTTAGGCCACATCAAAATGTCTACAAACTCATAACATCAAAATAATACCATCAAAGTATCCTATTTCCATTTTTCAACCCTCCTCTCGAGTATGTGGGATTTTTAGAACATCCAATAGATCTTATGTCCCCTAGGCCAACTTTTCATGTTCCCATACTTCTCCAGAGCCGTCCCACACCCTGTAACACTTACACACACAGCCTGGAACATCCTCTGTAGATTCCCTTACATTGTTTCCAGAATCTTTTTCTAAAATCTTGCTCCTTCCCTGTTTTTTTTTCATCCACTCCCAAATATTCCTTTTTCTTGTGATAGAGATAGCATGTGCCAATTAATTCTGGCAGGTAATTAATCAGTGTTGTGTAAGTACACAGCAAGTAGTTAACTGACACCAAGTTAAAACAAAATTTAAGTAAGTCACAAGGTCTGTTGTCTATTTAAAACAAACAAACAAAAACAACCCTCTCTGCAATTGGAACTCCTGTCTAGGTCTCTCTTGGACTCCACAGTTCTTTTTGAATCAGAACTGCATACAAACGCATACTACACACTCCATTAGGTGAACCCAAGCTGTGCATGAGTGTGTGAGGGAGAATTTATTTCCACAACAAGCAGAGCATCAAAATGGCTTCAGAGGCTTGCAGCAGGGGCTTCGGTTGCAAGATAAAAGACCAGCAAGGGGGATATGAGTGGGAAGAAAGAAAAGAGATCCAGAGAAGAAAGAGCCTGGATAAAAAAAAAAAAAAGAAAAAAAAAAAGAATCCTGAACTGGCCAGGAGGATGGAAAGAGAGAGAGAAAGATTTGAGGCTACCTAGGCTTCTCTATCTGAACAAACCATAGAGGTTATTTAGGAGAGAGAATAGCAGCTCAAATTCCCAAATCAAAATCATAACTTAGAGGGTTCATGTTCAAAGCTTATTGATGTAAATTTGTTAAAAGGCTATAGCAACTATTTTTTTCCCCTTGAAGCAATAAGTCCCGGGGAGGAGGTCAAATGTTGATTCTTTCTCATACTCACCCATCAAAATGTGCATGGTAGAGATGCTAGTATGGATAATAAAAACTGGGGAAGAAGGCATTGGGCTCATTACTGGTTGCTCACTTCTCCTATCTGCCTCAATGCAGATAGTGAAATGTGAAATGTCTTCCTTATAGGATCAATGCCAGAATTACAGGAGATCTCATGGAATCTGATAGAGTTAAGTTCTGTTTAATTCAATAAAATTAAAGCAAATCCTACAACAATATAGCAAACACCTCAGAGCCTTCTGTGGAGAGAAAAACAATACATGGAGTAATAGTTTCAATTTTTGGAGATATAAGACTTTTTAAAAGTTCTTCACTATCCAGTACTTACAATTGCCTTGTATGATGGGGGAATCAGGAGTCATAATTTCATGATTATGAGCAAAAGATTCAGAGCTGGATTTCCTCTGTTGAAAAGCTCACACTTGAGTTGTGGGATGTATGACCTTGAGTATGTTCTTAGCTATGCACTTCCTCATTGGTGAAGTGTTAGGCATCAATACCTACCACAAGGTAAGTGAGGAGATTAAGAAGCTTAATGGAAAGAATATGAGGTGGTGGCTCATACCTGTAATTCTAGCTACTAAGGAGGTTGAGATCAAAGGATCTCATTTTGAAGTCAGCTTAGGCAGGAAAGTCTATGAAACTCTCATTTCCAATTTACCACCAAAAAACTGGAAATGGGGCTGTAGCTCATGTGGTAAAGCACTAGCTTTGAGAGGAAAAAAAGCAAAGGGTTAGCACCCAGGCCCTTAATTCAAGCCCAGTACCGATACACACACACACACACACACACACACACACACACACACACACACACCCCAAATGAAATTTAATGGATATTAGATATCATTATCTTTCTCTTTCTTATCCTATGGCGGAGCAAAACAACACTGAGTTAAAAAGAGATAGGGATATTTGACCAGGAATTCCCAGGGTAGAAGTAGAGTTTGGGGCTCTCTCTCAACAGTAGACGCCACTCTCAAGGGTTATTTTGTCTAAAGGGTCCATACTGGCTTCCTACTGATTTTCCTGAGTTGGAAATCCATCATCTGCAAGGCCTAAAGTATTATCATGTTAGCTACAGAGTGGAATAAAATCCTCTGAGGGTTTCTAAAAGCATCCTACTGGAGGCATGGAAGGCATGGAATGAGAAATGGTGAGTGAGCCATTCATTCATAATTGTCTAGAACACCTTTCTTCAAGTTCTCTTCACCTTGTTTCTGTATCTGTCAAGATCTTTAGGAAACAGTATACATTGTATGTGTTTTTCTCTTCTCTGTGTCTGTCTCTCTCTCTCTACACACACATAGAGACACATATATACACACATACATATTTATATGTGCATATACATACAAAATTGGTTTTAACAATTCAGTTCTGAGACTAGAAAAGAAAACTTCATGGCAGGTCAGGTCAACAGACTGGCGACCCATGAGGAAACTAATGTTGTAATATTAAGCCAGAATTTCTTTGTATCTGTAAAAATCTACATTTTAATCTTCAGGCCTTCTTCAAATGATTAGATAAGGCTCACTCCCATTGTTCAAGGATAATTCCATTTAACTTAAAAGTCAGCTACTTGTAGATGTGCAACACATCTATAAAACATCTCTACAAGCAGGACCTGTCAGGATTTTATAAAACAATTGAGTACTAGACAACCCAGCCGAGGGTACACATAAACCATCACAAACTCAAAGGTAGTTGCTCCCTCCACCCAAGCCGACCTCAGCTGAAACCTCAAACCTACCAAGGCTTTCTATTATACTTCGATGGCAGCAGGCAGTTCTTCAAAATATACATTGGACATAATATAATACTTTACGTAATCATTTGCTTTAGGCATAAGCAGTCTGTTTCTGTCTTCGTGATTCATGAGTCACCTTTTAGGAAAATGGCTGTCTAAAGGAGGTGGTAGCAACTTAACAATGGATACCTTGAGTCCCATTATTTTAAGACCCTCTTAAAAAAATTGTTAACCTGCTCATTTCTTTCCCAACTTTCTATAAAATAGATGTATAGAAATCTTGTTTCCTTCTTCTATTAAGAAAAATAAAACCAATTGTTTTCTCTATTTGCAGAGAAAGCCTGGCCTTTGGAGATTTATCAGAGCATGCTAAGAGGGGAGGTGTCAAAATCTGAGAGAAATGTTCAGATCCAATTTTTCCTTCTTCTTCCCTCTACTCTTGGATGACTCCTCTTCAGGTATTTATTGCCTGATTGGTTCCTTTGTTCCTTGAACAATTTTAGATCCTCCATTCAAACTGAGTCCCCTTGTTATCAGTGTCAGCTGGCCCTGAGTCAGGGTTTAGTACATGATTGGATGACTTTTATCCTTGACTCCGGTGAGAAGTGACTGCACTGTACTGTGTTTTCATTGTTTAGGATGATGCATCTTTGTTGTCCAAGGGATAAAAATTTCACTAGGTAAAAGGGAAAGAATGGGTGTAAGGGATAGAGTCATTAAATCAAAAGTAAATATGGGCAAAGAAACATTTATTGAAGACTTAGTCCAATTGTATTGACTTACTGGTAGATTTTGGAGATGAGGTAGCTATTTCTATTGGGGAAGAATCTTTAGAAAATTCTTAGAGATTGAAAGATGAAATTTCTGACTTGAATCTCAGCTGGTGCCAAAAATGTCAGAGTTGGAAATAAATTGCTCTTTATAAAAGACATAATCTGGGTTTTCCTTGACCATCTAAGTAACAGCAAACAAAGAAAGATAGCAGAGAAAAGTTGTATAAATGATGAAGTGTGGACTCTGGAAGGATGTGACTGTAGCTTATCCCATTGCCTCACACATGCACGCACACACACACACACACACACACACACACACACGCACACACACCCATTTACACTCTGTTCAAAATATCAACAGTGTCTACAGAATCCTGACAAGTATCACAAGATGAATTATGCTCATAAATTTGTACAACTACTTAAGAATAATTTAAAATGTATAAAAGACAACAGAGATTGAGTTCTATGTCAGACCTAACTTGATGTCAAGGAAATAGGTCTGCCATAAAAACAAAACCTCTTTGTTCCACATAACAGTAGAGATGAATGGGCTCCAGAAAATCCTAGATATTTAAGGGAAGGTTGGTTTGACCATGGGTTGCAAGCTTAGAACTAGGTTACCTAGATTTCAAGGAAATTGGAGGCAAACTAACAAGCTAGATTATGTATTTGTCCAATTTAGTTATTGCCACCATGTTCTACATTCCACTGTCATCTCTAAATTGGTAACTCCAGGAAAACACATATAGAAGTGAATTCAGTTAAGTAGAGGCATGTCAGGATTGTAACCCAAGTTGCCTGGACATCAATCTTAGGCATGGTTCATTGTTCCAGATGGTTTCCATGCATTGACTTCTTTCATCTCTATTTCCTCTATGGTAAAGTCAGATGATAGGAGAACCCAGCATTGTGCAGCTAGTAGGGAACACAGCTAGGAGGCAAATGCATTCAGTCTAGGCAGTGTAGCCTAGACTGAATCACTAGCATCGTCTAGCTTTGCAGGCCTGCCACGTCCATTCTATTGCTTGTTTCTTTCCAATATAAAATTCCATGCATGATTTTCCCTTGACTTAGCTGTTGTTTGCCTATAGTCAGTTATCAGTTTACATCATTTGACTGCTGGCTGTTTCATATATTATACTTTCACATCTCCTTGCACTCAGTGATGGCATAAAACCAGTTTATGGGAGGCCAGACCAATGGCTTATGCTTTTGTATTTCAAAAATATTTGCATTAGGGATTCCAAAATCTCAACAAGAGGAAAATAAATTAGCAACCGAAAACACCTTGAGTGGGAGGTCAATGGCTTCTGAAGGATGTTCCACAGAACTGTTTGAAACTTTTTATTAGAAATACATCCAACCATGCACTTGCTGATTTAGTCACTCAACAGACTTTCATTGAGCTTCTGATACAATGGGAAGATGTGGGCGAGATGCAAGAATGGTAAGAACACCAGCGCTGTTGTTAAAGAGTGGACAAGCGTGTCTAACTTGGCCAAATGTTGTCAGAGGTTGCTGTAGGAGGTGAGGAGTCAAGGGGAATGTTCAAAGGGTCTAGATCACTCCTTGCAAAAGATCTTATAGATGGAGTTACAGGTGCAGCAGTCTATTTAGATGAAACTAACAAGTTCCCTAAAAGTACTGCAAGTCCATGAAAATCAAGGAGAGCAAGAAAATGCTATACAGGAGAGCTCCTCCCAGCACATGCAAATAGGGTGTAGGGGACAGTGAACAAAGAGGTGATTAATTTGAAGGCAAGATACTCACAGCTTTCAGGGCCTCTTGGCTTCCCAAGTTATTTAACCTTTCTGAGCACCAGACTCCTAATCTCCAAGACAGGGTTAATTAGGCCTGCCCTGCCCATATCTCCCTGCTGTTGAGATCAAATGAAATGCTTAAAGTAGTTTGTAAACTAAAAGAAAGTGTTATGCAAATGTAATGATAAATTAGAAAATCAGTGCAAAGGGACCAAACACTAATAATGGCAAAGTCACAGACATCAATAAGCTGAATGTGCCTTACTGAACTGAAAACTTTCCTTAGAATGTCCAGCTACACCATATATAACTCTGAGCACAGTACCGTTGTCTTGAATTAACTGAAATTCTGGTCCAGGCCTGCTGCATCCTTTGTGGCCTTGAGCAACATCATTCAATTCCTTCCTGTAGTTTATCCTAATAGTATAAATGGAAGGTGAATTTTTCTTTTCGGTCTTTACAAAATTTACCTGTTATCCTGCCATGTCAAAGTAAATCTGCCTATATCCATTGAGATTAAATAGCAGGGTCACCCATTGCTTTGAATTTATCAGTTACCTGAGGCTGACTCAGTGCAAAGAACAAACATGAAAAATAAATGTGTTTAACATATATGAAGATGCACCAAAGATTTCATAGACCCATGGGTCTCAGGTACCAGGGAGAGAGACACAGGGTATTTGTAAGTTGAGCTCAGCCAGTATTCACTGGACACTTATTAGATCTTATGGTAGTCAATTCAGGGAGACACAGAGATGAATAGGACATCATTCTGCCTTCAAGGTACCCACAAATTTTATAAACACTCCAAAAGTGATATGTAGAATGTGCTCAAAGAAATGGTTTCTGAATCAAGATAACGATGTCAGTCCCAGAGCGGATGGTGGTCTGCTGATTGACCTCTGTTAGCACATCATTCTGCTCTGTGTCCGTCCTTCCTAAGCCCTCAGTGAAAACAAATAAACCACTATTTCCAAACTTGTTGGGAAATTCTTGCCCTCAACCAACTTGTCACTGAAAAATCTCAACAGACAATTTTTTTTTAAAAATTCCACAATCCAACTTCCTAGATGAGCAATGTGTGGACAAATTATACAACTTAATACTACGTCTCACACAGTAAAAAGAATAGTGCCTGATATGTTGTATTATTTTATACTAAATTGTCGATTTTCTTCTTCTGGCCCTTATTTGGATTTGGAATAATTTTCTTTCCGGCAGTAAAGAATGAAAAGATACCACAATCCTCTTTTACCTTCCCCCTCTCTCCATCTTCCTCTCCTCCCTCTTCTCTTCTTTTTCTCTTCCCTTGTACCTTTCCTTCCTCCTCTCCCCCCTTCTCTTTCTTCCTTAGCTCCCCAGTCTCTTCTCCCTCTCTCTTTCCCTCTCCCAGAATTCTCCTGGATTGTTCCACCAGGTACCTTCATTCCAGGTACTGAGGAGGCTCGGATCTGAGGAGTCAGTTAAGGTCAGATTGGGGACAGAAATACTCTAGACTCATTTAAAAGATGGATAAGAGATGTGGCTGGCTCAAGCAGTAGAGAATCAAGTGTAAACAACTTAATGAGCGTGAGGCCTGAGATCAAGCTCTAGTGCTGACACAAAAAGAGAGGAACTGCTTATTTCATGACCCCCACCCCCACCCCAAGACCATACCCTGATAGCCATTCTATCAAAAGTGTCCTTTAATTTGATGTCTTTACAAAAAACATCCAGGAGGATTGTGTGTGTGTGTGTGTGTGTGTGTGTGTGTGTGTGTGTGTGTGTGTGTGTGTGTGTGTAGTGCTGGGAATTGAACTCAGATCCCTGAGTTTGCTAAACAGGTACTGTATCTCATAATCCATACCTCTAGCCTTTTTGCCTTCATTATTTTTCAAAGAAGGTCTCATGTGTATGCACAGGCCAGCTTGGACTACGATCCTCCTCATTTTGCTTCCCACAAATCTAGAAAGGTCTGTATATACCACCTATCCTATCATTCCCCTATCGATTGAGGTGGTATCTTATATGAACACCCAGGTTATCCTCAAACCTTGATCTTCTTAATTTCTGCCTCCCAAGTAGCTATGATTACAGACAGGAGTCACTGACTGCCAGCCAAGTGATTTTTTTTTAAATTTACTACTGCTCTATGAACTCTTTATGGTTTATATTTTAAATTATTTCATTAAAATATGAGGAAAATATTCAAGATTATATCCCAGAGTTGTTCACTTACAATTGAGCTTTAAAAATCATCAGTAAGCTAGGCACTGGGGCTCATACAAATATAATTCTAGCTACTCAGGAGGCTGACATCTAAGGATTATAGTTCAAAACCACTTAGGGTGGGAAAGTCTGTGAGATACTTATCTCCAATTAACCACCTAAAAGCTGGGATTAGAGCTATGTTTCAAATGGTACAGCACTGGTCTTGAGTGAATAAGATAAGGCCAGGCCCTGAGTTCAAGTCCTAGTACCTCCTCTCCCCGCCCCCCCCCCACTATCATCAGTAGTAGCTTTACAGGGTAGGAATAATGTTAGAATAAATGTATTTATTCTTTGCTCACTTTCAGTTCAGGCATTTTGCATGTATTATCTTATTTAATCCTCAATTAACACTGTAAATTAAAGGATATTGTTATTGCTAATTGGAAAGTAAGGAAATCAAGTCACAGGGGGAATATGTGACTTACCACAGAAGGAGATAGTAGTAGAATGGAAACGTGTACATTCAGTGACCCTTGAAAGAGATCTTGAGAACTAAGTAGTTCTAATGGTTTAAGTAGGCTGATGGCTACAAAACCCACCCTCAAATCTCAGTGGCTTAATGTAATAGAAACTGGATGCTCTCTTAGTTCACTGATCAGTGACTTGAGTACAGAATCAACATGATGATCCAAGTACCAAAGCCTCTTTTGTTCAATTACTCTACCATTCTCTAATGTCTTCCAGTTCTCCTCTGCCTCATCTGCATTCTTACAATCAACCAGCAAAAAGGCAAAGAGAGAAATTTAGTGGAGATTTACACAGAAGACTTTAAGGTGCTGGCATTCATACAACAAATATTTCTTATATTTATATTCTATTAACCAGAATCCAGTCACATGACCCCACCAAGGTAAAGGGGAATATGGGAAATGTAGTCTCCGTAGAATAAAAAAATGTATGTGTACACCATTGAATTGTCTCTAGCTATCTAGTAGATATCTGATGTTTGCAAGGGGGATATAGAAAAGGATAAGAAAATTGTAGGAAATAGAAATATTTTAGAAAAAACATGTTGTCTGAAAATGCTACTAAAATTTGACTACTACAAATTATTTAACAGAACACAGTTGCCATTAGAAGTGATGTGCTGAGTGACCAGGTCATCCAAAAATTTGGAAAATATTCTAAAGAGTTTGTACAGCCAAAGAGGAGCTAAAAAGATGCTTAACATGTAAAAAATAGACAACCCTTTTGTACAACTGCTTAAAGATATTAATAATTTAAAAAATCTCCTGAAGCTGAGTAGCTAGTTAGCTCAGTTAGCTATTCACAAGGCTGAGCTCTGAGGACTGCAGTTTAAAACCAGCCTGGGCAGAAAAGTCCATGAGACTCTTATCTCCAATAAATTAACAAAAAATCCTGGAAGTAGAGCTGTGGTTTGGTAGAATGCTAGCCTTGAGCAAAAGAAGCACATAGTGTCCAGGCCCTGAGTTCAAGCCCCAAGAACAGCAAAATTAATTAAGTAATCAAAATAAATTTAAAAAAACAACTAATGAAAACAAAAAAATATGATCATATTGGGAATTCAGAAATGTTATTTGGTGAATAGTAAAAACAGTGATGGAGATAGGCAATAAGGGGGAAGAGCTAAATCAAAGAGAGAAGCTGTCCTAAGGAGAGGGTTGGCCAGGAGGTCAGAAAAAGATAAATGAATAATGTAAATTAAAGGTGTAGAATTAAGGTAACAAAAAGAGTGGACAAGTCAATACATTCCGATGACTCCACAAATCTGCCTGGCAATTGAGAAATTATTATCTTCATGTTAAAGATAAAGACACTGGCCTGAGGTAATTAATTAATTAGTTAATTAATGTCTGGGCCACCTCAGTCTAAGCTAAAACCCAAGTCTTTCCACTGTAACTACAGAAGCTATTTTTATCTTTACGAACCTGATCTTCTCTACATCTCTACATTCTAGGGGAAAACACTCCGCATTCCTCTAACAGTTCTTTTAGTCATCCATCAAGTTTCTTTGCTCTTCTGAGCATATACCTTTGGATGCATTTCACATAAGCTATGTAGGTCAAAGCACTCCTCCCTAAAATCAATACTCTGGTTACAAAACACTGACGCTAGAACCATTCCATTGTTTTTCCAACTCATCAAAAAGACATGAAATACAGATCACTCGCAAGGACTTAGTAAATTATTTCTTATTATCTTGTGCATTCTACTGTCCAAAGTTATGAGTTACCTCACTTATAAAATCTGATGAACTGTTTGTAACAAAACAAAAAAAACTGGGTTTTTTAAAATTTTCTGATTCTTGACTGGACCTTGGTGACTTATGCTTGTCATCCTAGCTACTCAGGAGGCTGAGATTTGAGGGTCTAGGTTCAAAGCCAGCCCAGGCAGGAAAGTTTGGGAGACCCTTACCTCCAATTAACCACCAGAAAACTGAAAGTGGCTCTGTGGCTCAAGTGGTAGATCTCTAGCCTTGAGCGAAAGAGTTCAGGGAGTTCATTTCACCTAACATCAAATTATCTGACCGTTTCTGCTTAACTCAGACATATACTAGTTATTGCAAATAAGGGAAACCATGGGACCTATGTTTCTTTGGGCTTGGCTTACTTCACTTAATATAATTTTTTCCATTTCCTAACAAATGGGGCAATGTCATTCTTTCTGATGGAGGCATAGAATTCCATTGTGTATATATACCACATTTTCTTGATCTATTCATCTACTGAGGGGCATCTGGGTTGGTTCCATATTTTAGCTATGGTAAATAATGCTGCAATAAATATAGTTGTGCTGATAGCTTTAGTATGGTCTTGTTTGACAAGCCCTATGATTGACAAAAAAAAAATCTGATTCTTTGCTTGAATCAGTCAGACCCCACCAACCCACTGGGTAGATAGAAAACTGTGTAAATGATTGCTTTTCTTTGTGTGGAACCTCAACTCTTTTCAATCCAGTGTGTTTTACATACTGGTTGGTGATTAAACAATGAAGTAGTTACAGTTCTAGACAAAATGGTTTGGAGCAGGAAAAGAATGACTGACTTAGATCCCAGGACCTGAAACCTCCAATGTAAAAAGCCTGCTGCTCATCCTCTTGTTGTCCAAAAAATAAATAAATAAAATAAATCAATGAATGGTAATCTATCAATTTTCACCCAGTTGTCAGGAAGGAAAACTGGGAGTGGTATCAATCCATCTCTCCCACTCATCTCTCACATCTAATTAATCAAATTAATGCAACATCCAATTTGATCCAACCACTGGAAAATAAAAAGTCACAAAGCCAGTTTTCTTATTCTCATTGTAAAGACCCTAGCACAGGATCGATTCACTTCTTCAAACACTGTAGGAAGTTTTGTCATTCAGCTCCTTGAGTTCTGTTTTTCTCCACTATTCTCTAGGGTGCAGTCACATGTAGATCTGGCCAACTTATTCTAACATACTAGTTCTCATCATCGTCCTGTTCAGAACAATCCAGAGCCTCTGCCCTCATCCCCACCCCCACCCCACCCAGGACCACATGTAGGCATAGCAGGCAAGTCATCTGTCATCTGATCAACAATCCTCCATCTCGCCCGCACACGCCTCCTCCAGCCATGCAGAACACCTTTCAGTTTCTCAAATGTAGCTTGCTTTTCTTCCTCACGATCAGGCATTTTCACCTGCTGTTCTGTCTGTTTACAACACTTGGCTTTTTAAAGTTTTTACTTTTTAACTCCTATTTATTCTGTCTGTCTCCGTTAGCTCTCCTTTCCACCATAAATCTTGCCAGGTCCTCAAAGACTGAGGTAGGTTGTGCCTGTCCAAAATTCCAGCACTTTCTTCCTCTATTTAGTCATAGTATACTTTTTAATCTTGTTTTATTTCCTGACACAATGTTATCCCACCAGAAACATTGTGTGTGTGTGTGTGTGTGTGTGTGTGTGTGTGTGTGTGTGTGTACTTGTATATTTGTGCATTGGTGCTTGAATTCAGGACCTGAGCACCATCCCTGAGCTATTTTGCTCAAGGCTAGCATTCTACCACTTGAGCCACAGTTCCACTTCCAGCTTGTTGATGGTTAATTGGAGAAAAGAGTCTCAAGGACTTTCCTGCCCTGGCTGGTTTTGAAATGAATTCTCAGATCTCAGCCTCAGAAGCTAGAATCACAGGCATAAGTCATTGGTGCTGGCTCAAAAACATGTTTTTTATTTTTTATTTATTTACTTTTTTTTGCCAGTCCTGGGGCTTGAACTCAGGGCCTTGGCAATGTCCTTGAGCTGTTTTTGCTCAAGGCTAGAACTTTACCACTTCCAGCTTTTTCTGTTTATGTGGTACTGAGGAATTGATCTCAGGGCTTCATGCAAGCTAGGCAAGCACTCTATCACTAAGACACATTCCCAGCTCCTCAAAAACAAATGTTTAACAGGATCCCTGGGATCTACTTGTTAATACGGAATAAATGAGAGAGACATGCCTGTTGAACCAGGAATTTCACTCTGAACTAACACATATAATATGTTAGGTTTTTAAAAAGAGGTAGTGGTGTAAGAACAGCACCCGGCATGTGGTATTCAGGTAAAGGGTAGGTTTATTCAGTAAACCTGCTGGAACCAGGCAAGGTTGGCACTCCACAAGGCTGGCAAAAAAAGAGCGTCTAGCTCTGGGTTAGGCCTTATATAGGGTAGGGGGCAGGGGAAAGGTGTGTCCAGGTAAAGGGAAGTGGGACCAGGTAAGAGGAGGTGGGACCAGGTGGGAGAAAGGTGTGGCCACATCAGATCCAGGTGTGACCTCAGAGGATGCAGATGTGACCTCTTCCAGGTGTCCCAGTTGCCTAGGTAACACAGGTACTGGGCAAGGTCTGTTCGCCGTTAGGAATGGACCTTACATAATAAAATGGGAAAGAGAAGGCCAACAAATTAAAAGCAGCATTCGAAATCTAATCAGAGATTCTCTCCATTTAGTTACCACCCCTGTGGAGCTATCCAACTTTATTAGAATTTTATTCTGTATTCTCTTTTAAAGTGACATTTACATTAATTTATACTACCAACCCAAAATTCTATTTAAAAAGAAGGAAATTTTATAACTTTATTATTTTTTTCCTGGTTTCTCTCCCTAGGTTTTCAGTCCACTAATAATTACTCTTTTGTTTTATTTCATGTCTGGGAGAGAAATTGTGAAGTTTTTTTAAAAGCTATTTCCTGCTGTTTTTTTTTTCTTTAACACAATAGGAACCTACTAGATAAGAACTGGGGTATATGGTTTGTGTTGTAATTGGATGGAAAGGATATGAAGTTGAACTTTCTCATTCTTGTTGAGCCTCTTTTTATCTTAGGTGTCTTGTAATTGTAATTGTGCTCTAGTTTAGCTCTGATAGCAAAGGGACAGTGAGAAATCAGTTATGGGACAGTGGAAATGCTAGGTAATCCCTACTTTCCACCTTTGATGAGTTCATGTTGCTTTTTTTTAAGAAATAAAGATTGTTGCTCTCTACATGTGTGACTGATGGTTCTCCCATCTCTTAGAGCAAGTTGTAGGAAAGGGGAAAGTTCAGTTTTGCTTGTGATCCCAATTCAGTTAACTTTCTTGAGCTCTAGGTTCTTTGCTGATGATTGGTCACTTGATCAATTCTTACATAAGGCTCTCTGAAAAGAACTGACAAATTATTGGTCAATCTCTGCAAGGCAGAAGAAAACATGGATCTTGACAACTTTTCTTCTATATTTGAAGAAACTGAGATAGAAAGAGAAACAGAGAGAGAGAGAGAGGTAGAGATTGAAATAAAAATAGGCAGATATACAGTCTGTGAAGAGATCTACTCAAGACTGAGTCAGGATTGAAATCCATATCTCTCAGCCCTCAAATTAGTGCTGATTTTTCTTCCCCACTATGTAAGCCTGGAGTTCTTTCAAGAACAGAAATCAGCCCAGGTAATATTTCTTAGTCAGAGCAAGCACAAGTTCTGTCCACTGACCCATGTATACAGTGCTGAGCTTCCTGAACCCTTTCTGCTGCTCTAATAAATCTTGTAAATTTCTAGTTAACACAGACAATGAATTACATATGGCTTCCATGTTTACTTCTTGCTGTGTGTTCTGTGGCAGCTGTGTTACTTATCAGTTCAATATGTTATGTGCAGATGCTAGTTTTGTGAATAAATTGGCCATCTCTTTTCTTTAATCTTCTACCCTAGCTGTCCTTAAGCAACCCATTCTAATACAAAGCCAGCCTTGCCCTTAACTCAGAATTGTCATGTGTCTGAAAGTGAAGGTTTAAGAGAAGCTTTGTCATATAGCCCTTAAACCTATAGACAATCTTTTTCCAATATACCAAATGATAGATCAATTTATCTATTAAGATCAAGTGTGTAGCTATTATGTGAGTACTGGACACAGACGACAACAAGCTAGACAACACAGTTGTTGGATTGAAATTGTTCATACATATGCTAATGAGCAATACCTTTGAGTAATAATAACCACCACATGACCATGGCTTGTATAAATGACAGTGAGGGAAAATCCAAGTCCCTTTAAGTCTATTCAGTGGAAGTAACCATTGAGACACGAAGAGTGGATACAAGACCAGGAGAGGACCTCTTGAGAAAACCTAGCTTGGCTCTCTCCCTTCAAAATAATCAGAAAATGGAGTCCTATTTTGCAGCTGCAAATATGAGAAGGCCTTGGACTTGCACAAGGTCACCTTGCTAGGCTGTTATATAATTACTTTTAAAGTTCCTAAGTCCTCCAGCTTCTCAGTCAGAGAGGCCGTACCCACAGACATGCTAGTAGGCAAAAAGGAAAAAAAAAAATGTCATAAAAATCCTTCAGTACTCAAGATTTATTGAGATCATAAGTAACCCTTGCTCAGTAAAAGAATCTACCTCCCACTCGCTGGTGTTCCTATCAGCAACCAGAAATTGTTGCAATCTAATGCATTTATATGTTTTGGTTTCTCTAATTTATTTCAGGCACCTCATTTTCCTGGAACAAGTGCTGTTATTTATGACGCAGCAGCAAACACTTTACATTTATAGAGGTTATGAATTTCAGTAATGGTTTTGGTGGCAATTTAATCTGTCCTAACTATGAGGCATTTTACAATGACAATTAAATTATTATTAAAAAAATAAACCTCAAATGACATCCTTATCACTTATCAGCATATCAAAAGTTTCATTGAGTTGCATTCTGGGTGGATCATAAATATCCCACTGTAGTCTTAAGTGAATCTATGCAATAAACTTGAGTGAACTTAATTAACTTCTACAGTATATTTAAAAGAAAACTCCTTACACATTTTGATGTCGGGGAATGAAACATTATTTGAAAAGTGGGTTTATTACATTCCACAGTGCACACTGATATTTAATATTTAAAGACTCTTAAATTTGATGTACTGTGCTGATAGCTAAAGGGTTCCGTCCTATGGTATGGGAAGGTGAGGTAGTGAATGTCTCTCTCCATCTCATTGAGGAGGTTTGGATTTTACTGGTCATTCCCCTCACCCCATATACTGATCTATTAAAATGTATGCTCAGAGAAGTGTCAAGGATGTTAATGTACACTTTATCAAATTAATTTTAATGTAGGCTTGCTGAATAGCTAATTCGCAAGCTATGTTCTAAATTGTTGCAAAACAACTCTGCTCCAAATTAGCCAGGCTATTACACTGATATCAGCAGATAACATGTCAGCAGAGGATCATTTGATACAAATTAAAAATGAGGGTTTTATATATATTTTGCTCTTTGCAGAGAATCTAATAAAGAAAAGAAAAATGCTGGTCTTAATCCACTTCCTGATCTGAACTCATAAGGCACTGGCTGCAATATAATCCTTTTGTTCCCATCCACATTTTGATAATTACCTCAGGAAGCAAGGGGAGTTTCTATTTCAAAAATGGGACTTGACATTTGACTTAAATATCACCTTCTTTTTAAAGTCTAGGTCTTCGTACACTTAGATGTCAATGACCAATTTTTTTTCCTGGCTTGAAAGGTAGAGATAGAGACTTAAAAAAACAATGGAAAGTTGTCTTCCAATAATAAAATATAGAGTTTTCCTGTAATAAATCAATATTGTCAATGTATCTAAATGTATTGTAAAATGATGGTGAAGAATTGGCACTTACAACCTTTCTGGGAGTCCAGCAGATACATTGAGATGGTCTTGTTTTGGCTGTGTGATTTACTCTATTTCCTGCTATAACTCCCAAGTGTCCATCATCCAGCTTCTTGATTAAAATTATTTGCATGGATGAGTGCTTATGTGTCTGCCTATTTGATACATGTAATTCATGTGTGCTTGTTTTTACATGGGTAATTTTGTAACAAAGTCTAAGTCACAAGGAGTTGATGTTAGGTGAAATGAATCCCAAGATAAGGACTCAAGTGGTTTTTCTTTCTTGCTATTGTTTCTAACATACTTAAAAGGTGATGGTTTTGTTGCTTTGTATGTACCTCCCCCACAATATAACCCCTGTTTTCACTGTATTTGGTGTTGGTATAATTTGGAGAGGGAAAGGGAAAAAACAAATTGTTTAAATAGGGATACAGGTGGACCCATTGCAACAATGAAATGTACACCATGCTATGTTGAAAAAGGAACTTTACAACTTTGGCGGGGGAGGGAGGAGAGTGTAATCATGGAGATGGGAGGGCAGGGATGGTAGTGGAAAAACAAAGGAGGAAGCAACAATGCTTGATAAGAAATGTACTCATTACCTTCCTCATGTAAGAGTAACCCCTCTGTATGGTATTTTCACAATAAAAAAAATTATTAATAATAAAAGAAAGCCTAAGTCACAAGGTCTTTTTGTTGTTCAGGTTCTGATTCTTTTCATTTGCAAATATCTGCTTTTATCAAAAACCCAACAAACATGAGGTCACAGATTCCTGATTTGTACATTAAGAAGGTCAAATTGGGCAACACATTCTTTTTTTTATCAAAACAATGAAAAGGAGTCCTCCAGTAATAAAATATAAAGTTTTTCTGTAATAAATCAATGTAGTAAGTGTATGTCCTTTAAATATAAGGAACCTTTGATGTTTTAAGCTTCAACCACTTTTCCTTGCAAAAGCAACTTACAAACACCTATCATGTGTTCAGTTAACAGTGAATATAAGTTGTGAGAAAAGGGTTCACAACCGGTGTTTTCATAGACATTCTTTACTTCCTTATTTGCCACTATTATGAAAGTTTTTTTAGGATATATGTGTATTAAAAATGACTCATTTGAAAGTCTTTGTCTTACATTTGAGAAAGAACATCTCTTTGCTTATTGTCTCATCACCCATAACTGCAAAGATCAGTTGGTCAGATTCTCCAAAGAATGTTTCCTGCTCTTACCAACTAAAAGGCAATACTGCCCCCACCCCCGCCCCCGGCTAAGTATAGAGATGGTTGCTAATTACAAAATGAAAGTAGACCTGGTCAATGCCTGGTCAATGTTAGCCTCTACAGGACTGAAATATTGAGCTTATCATTCTTTCTCCCTTTTCCTAGAGCATTCCCTTTTACCAGATCTGAAGTGTTTTTCAGAACCAAGATATATTCTCGTAGTGTTGAGGACCAGATACATCCCTTTAATTATGCCAATTCTCAGAAATTCTATTCTGAGGCCATAACGGCCCAATTCTGCATGAAGAATCGCATTTACATTTAAATGCAACCCAGAGACTCTGCGAAAGAAAATGACTGAACAAAAGAAATCTAAAGATTTTTACCAGATAGTACTTATGGAAGCAATTTTGCTTCTGGCTACAGAAGGTGAATTTATTTTGATCAAAAGTACCACAGAGAACAACTAGAAAGTTACATCCATTAGATCAATTAAGAAAACAGTGATCCTTCCAAAGACCTCTAAAAACTAAGACGACTTGACAGAATAACATTCTGGAGAGAAGAGAAGTCCAGAGAAATAGGCCCTAGGTCTGGTGTTATTTTGCCCATAGATAAATCTGATGAATCTTATGATTAAAAGGGTTACGTAGGAGGCTAAAAATCCTGATCATAAAACAGTGTCTGAGAGCTAAGAGCTGGATGGAGTAATCTTACAGTACTGGAGTAATTGGAATTGTCTTTTCTCTTGAAAGGTTTGCAAGGCATTGTTCTAAGAATAAAGATAAGGAAGAGTAGAAGAAATGGTAAACTAGCACTGGTGACTGATGTCTGTAATCATAGCTACTCGGGAGTCTGAAATCTGAGGGTGAAGGCTCAAAGCCAGTTTGGACAGACACATCCATGAGAGTCTCAACTCCAATTAACCACACAAAAAGGCAGAAATGGAGGTGTGGCTCAAGTAACAAAAAGCCAACCTGCCAGCTTTGAGTGGAAAAGCTAAACCAAAGTGCAAAACCCTAAGTTCAAGCCCTGGTACTGGCACACATACACACACACACACACACACACACACACACACACACAAACACAAAAGGAATGGATATTTAAAAATACTAAAACCAAGGTTGAAATTAGCTCAGTGTGACTCAATGTAAATTGTTTTTCTCATCCTCTGTTAGAAGTAAATATGCACATAGCTATTGAGCCTTTGTCAATCACTCCTATGCATATCCTCCTTTGACCTCAGTGAATGTCTAGAGTCCTATATAATTTATCATGCTCCAATGTGTGTGCATATATATATATATAGTTATGTGTGTGTATAAATAGCTGTGTGTATAGAGTGAGAGCTGTGTGTATATATATGTGCACATGATCATATGTATGTATATACATGTGCATATGCTCATATAGAATAATATTTAATGAAATGAACTCCAAGAAAGGGAAAAAGGTTGTTTTTAGGTGCTGTTGTTGCTGTTTTTGTTTTCTTTTCCTTTTGTATTGTTAGTTTTTTTTAATCTGGGACGGTGGAACAAAGGGTAAACAAATACAGCAAATCCTAGACAGTATGTGGAAAACAAGCTATACATCTTGTGGGTGGGAACAAGAGGGAAAAACTGGGAGAGAGTGAGGGAAGGGGAGACATTGTTCAAAAATAATTGTACTCTAATGTAACTATAATCCCTGTGCATATCAACTTTATAATAACAATAAAAAGTAGATATTTCTTTAGAAGGTCAATATATTCAAGAAAGTTGATGCCAAGATGAATAATTTAAGCAGAGAACTAGAAACATTAAAAGAGAATCAAACAGTAAATCTAGAATAGAAAAATATAATGCCTGAGATTAGACTACAATAGATAGGTTAACAGAAGATTAGATAAGGCACAAAAGAAAACCAATAAATTGGAAGTCCAAAGAAAATATCTAATCTAAGGGTCAAAGAAACAAAATACAGAAAATATAAAGAAGAGGAAGACTCAAATAGAAGTAGAAATTATGCCCTTGTCATATATAAATAAGGTATATATATATATGTGTGTGTGTGTGTGTGTGTGTGTGTGTGTGTGTGTGTGTGTATACATGTATGTGAATAACAATAGTCAGTGATAATATTTGAAGAAATAATGACCAAAAACTTTCTGAAAATGCTGAATGACATCAAAAAACTTTCCAAAACTGCTGAATGACATCATGGCACTGATTTTACAAACACCACAAACACCATCAGCAGAGACATGAAAAATGCTCCTAGACAAGAAATATAAGGAAGATAGAAAAAAAAGCAACAAGAGGAATATTATCTTCATTTTATCTCCAAAGGAACAGCAGTTAGAATTATGGCTCGCCTTATATATATGTCTTAAGACCAGAAGAAAATGGAATAATTCCTTCAAATACCATCGACCTAAGATTCTGTATCTGGCAAAATTTTAATAAAAGCAAAATGAAGATATCTTCAGACAAAAAATATACTAGGAAAATCAACAACTGATCTCCATAGGAATATTAAAGATAAAGTACATATTCAAACATTTATCAATATAAGTATGTGTAAACAGATACGTAAAAAATCAACACAAATATTAACTATATAACAGTAATAATAGTAATAGCAATGCCTTCTGAAGTTTAATATTTACAAAATTAGAGCACACAAAGAAATAGCACAAAGGAGCAAATAAATAAAGATAATTAAAGTGTTGTAAGGTTTTTGCATTTTTTAGGAAGTGAAAAATAAAGTTTATATTTACCTTTAAGATAAAAACACTATATATGCTTGGCACCAGTGGCTCATCTGTGTAATCCTAGCTACTCAGGAAGCTGAGAACTGAGAATCAGTTTGAAGACAGCCCAGGCAGGAAAATCCATGAGACTTTTATCTCTAATTACCACTATAAAACTGGAAATGATGCTGTAGCTCAAGTGGTAGAGCGCTAGCCTTGAGCCAAAGAGCTCAGAGACAGCTCTTGGGCCTTAAGTTCAAGTTCTTTGACTGACAAAAAACTATTCATTTTAATATCTTGAATAATCACTAAATATGTAAGATGCAAAAATAGATGTAATCCGAAGGGAAAGCAAAGTGATATAAGATAATGATTGGAAGAATTTTCTTTTATTTTGGATTTACCACCTGCTCCAAAGTTTTGATAATTAAATTTCTCCTAGAATAAATTTCTTCAAAATATAGATCTTTTGGAATGAGTCATCTGAGATGCCCTTGCTCGTTTTGTCACCTGCAGACTCTATGCCAGCTTGCTTAGGAAATAAGACAAGTGAGCATAGTAGTAGAAGATGGAAATAAAGAATTTGAAATTCATGTGAGACACTGATCCATAAATTACGATCTTTGAGCCATGCTTTCCACACCTATAAATTGTACAAAATGAACACTTTGCTGATTTTCCTGAAGAGTTTTTCGAAGGGAGAATTAGAGGAGAAAAGAAATGTAAAACTCTCTTGTGAGGTGCTATACACATATTTATAGTTCAAAAAATCAATCATTCATCCCAACCAAAATATATTCACATAAGTTAGGAAATGCACAGAGAGTGGCATGTTCTCGGTATTAGACAAGGTAATACGAGGCTGTAGTAAGCAATAAGCCGTGGAATTTCTTGTCTATAGCTTGTATAGCTTTGGTAGTTGTCATAGTTAGTCCTTCAGGAACTCTTTCCTTTAGAATCACTGAGAAGAGATAAAAGGCAATACAAAGAAGAGAAATTGAATCCAGTTACTTCAACCCATATCCAATTGACCCAAACCAAATCAAATGGTGTCAAGTCAACTTCAAAGGAGGCTGGGAATCATGGCTTCCTTTTATGTTCCTGAAAAGGTTAGGTTGGTTAGTATCAACACTTCTCTAATAAACCATCAGTATCATAGTTGTACTCATTGTGCTATAGTTGGTATTAAAGAAGGTGATCACATCTAAAATATACCTGGAACTTAAAAAATTAAATCCCCCAAAAACAAATCTTCAAAGAAACAATTGCCCAATAAATAAATGGGCTAAAGACTTAAATAGAAACTTCTCTGAAGAGGAAAGAAGGATGGCCAATAGACACATGAAGAAATACGCAACCTCTCTAGCCATAAAAGAAATACAAATCAAAACAACATTGAGATACCAACTCACCCCAGTTAGAATGGCTATAATCAACAACTCTAGTAACAACAGATGCTGAAGGGGATGTGGACAGAAGGGAACCCTACTGCATTGTTGGTGGGAGTGTAAACTTGTTCAACCACTTTGGAAAGTAGTATGGAGGTTCCTCAAAAGACTCCACATAGAGCTCCCCTATGACCCAGCAATCCCACTTCTGGGCATTTACCCAAATGATCACAAACAAGAACACACTAAAGCTACCAGCACGACTATGTTTATTGCAGCCTTATTTACCATAGCTAAGATATGAAACCAACCCAAATGTCCTTCAGTAAATGAATGGATCAAGAAATGTGGTATATATACACAATGGAATTCTATGCCCCCATCAGAAAGATTGACATTGCCCCATTTGTTAGGAAATGGAAAGACTTGGAAAAAATTATATTAAGTGAAGTAAACCAGGCCCAAAGAAACATAGGTCCCATAGTTTCCCTTACTTGCAATAACTAGTATATGTCTGAGTCAAGCAGAAAAGGTCAGATAAGTTGATGTTAGGGGAATGAACCCCAAGATAAGTATTCAAATTTTTTTTGTTTTTTTTTCTTTCATGCAATTGTTTCTAACATATTTATAAGATGATTTCTTTGTTGTTTTGTATGTCCCTCCCCCACGGTATAACCCATGCTTTCACTGTATTTGATGTTGGTATAATTTGTGGAGGGGAAGGGAAAAAGAAAATCGTTTAACTAGGGATACAGGTGGACCCATTGCAACAATGAGATGTACAAGTTGTTATGTCGAAAAACGAATTTTACAACTTTGGTGGAGGGGGAGAGGATCGAGTGGGGGAGGGGGTGAGTATGGTAAGGGATGGGAAGGGGAAACAAAGAGGAGGCAACAATGCTTGATAAGAAATGTACTCGTTTTCTTGCCAATGTAATTGTAACTCCTCTGTATGGTATTCTCACAATAAAAAAGAAGAAGAAGAAGAGGTGATCACCTTCCTGCAGTCCCTTGCTTTTACAAAAGACAGACTATATTTTTAGTTCCTCCCTTGGAATTTATTAAAACATAACATATCACTTCAACAATGAGGCCCATACTTCATCCTCTTAATAAGTAATTTGTTTGGACAAAACAAACCACTATGAATTGGTTATAACTATAAGGTGCAAATAAAGAAACAGATGAGCCAGAAACAAGACTCTCACTATCCAAGATATTATATAACAAGAGAGCCTAGTGCACATTGATTGCTTAGAGAAAAAATCTTCAGTGACTTCTAGAGCCATAACTGACAGCCATTCTGTTGGGGATCCTCATATCCTGTCAGGCCCATCTTTATAATGGAGACTCACCCAGAGGAGTCAGAACTTACAATATTTTAACAAAAAACAAAAGCATACAGACAACTGAACTTAGATTCTGGCCAGAGATCCTGCCTTAAGTCCCTCTGCTGCTCTAGAAAAACCTACAGGTCTTCTCTGACTACGAGGAGACAGGTTTGATCAGAATGCCCTAATCCGGGAGTTTTAAAGTTAATCTCTGCTAAATAATGATCTTTTGCCTAATTCATTTTGGAAAATTCAATTTTTTACTGCTTTGGTTTCCCACAGATCTCTCATGGAGACGTTAGTAGTCCAATGAGAATCATGACTACCTAAAATGTAAGTGTGGGAGTATACGCATGTTTACACTCACATGTGTATCCATGCATGTGTTGAACGAATGAGGAAAATTAAGATTTACTATAGGAATTGCCTTACATGGTTATGGATGCTAAGTGATTCCTCGATTTGCCATCCAAAGCAGAAATACTAGAAGTCAATGGTATCATTCAATCCATGTTCAAAGACAAGGCACAAAAAGAAACTTGTGATCAGACCATCAAGGTCTAAAGGTAGGAGAAATGTGATTGTCCCACCCCTTCTGCTGCTTTATTTTTCTATTTGTGCCCTCAAAGGACCACTAAAATGTTGGTCAGAACAATCTTCTTACTCTTTCTACATACCAGCTTACATGCTAAATGTCAACTGGGGAAAAAAATAACCTCAATGACAAAATGAGAAAGAATATTTTACCAGTGATTTGGGCACCCCTTAGGCAGAATCAAGTTGTTGCATTAAAACTGTCATCACAATAGCATCCCAAACATATATAACAAGTACTATGGCATAGGAGATGATGGTTTATATGTGCTCCTGGATGTCCTTCATGTATGATGTATGTATGATCCATTAATGTGATTTGCTCAAGTGGCTTCCATTTCCCATGGGCATGGAATCAGCCCCAGAGAGAAGGGCATAAAGACTATTATTACCCAAGTTGTCCTATGAGATTTTGGAATTTGAGGTCTTTGAAATCCCACAAAAGCTTAAGCTTTTAAAAATTTATGAATCTACACACTTTTTAAGTTTACATTCTCAAGCCTTACCTTGCAGGCTCAGAAGAGATCCTTGGAAGGGAGATCCAAGAGATCTCTCAAAGAGAAAAACCAAAGTAGAATTGAAAAGTGAGAAGGAAAAAAAAGCATTATTGTTCCAGGGAACATTCTAGGTAAGCCAGGAATATTGTTCTTCTGATAAAAAGAAAAAAAAAATTCATCTTCCATCTGCACCATTGGGTACCCAATCAACACAATCTTTCCAAAACACAGAATTACTTTCTCTACTTAAGACGTGATAGACCACATCAGCCATAGAAGGACCAAAGGTCTAACATCTTTATTCCATATCTATGCCCATGTGCCTGTCACCATTTTAACCAACATAGCCCAATGATTATCCTTAGTCGTGTCCCAACAATCCCCTAAACCACAATCTGATGTTAGATCTATTATGCATCTATCAGCATGTTCAACATTAGATATCTCTTGTCTACCCCCTAACAAATCACTATCCTACTTCTAAAAGCTGTAAAGATGTTCACCCTCACAGTATTTGGGAACAGTTTTATTCCTTGGAACTTTCATTCACTTTGCTCTGCCTGGAAAAAATTGTATTTCCTTGTTGAAGCTTAGCTCCCATGTCACATAGAAAATATTCCAATTCCCCCCCACACACAGGATAGGAAAACAATTTATTCCTTCCCTCTCCTCCCAAAGCTTTCCATAAAGAGCTTCCAGGGTCCACACCATGTTACACTTAGTATAAGTTCATTGTCATTTTGATAATAATAATAGCATTATCTAGCCCTGGCCAAGCCATTGCAAAATATGTGCATTCTGTTTATGATATTAGTTAATATTCCTATGAAGCATAATTAGATGGATACTATTTTCATCTTTGTGTTTAAAATCAAGAAACTAATGATCATAAAACCTGAATAACTTGAATAGGATCCACATGTAATATAGAAGGGAAGTAGGTTTTAAAAGAAGGTTTCCAGAATCCCCAGCCTAAAATGAATGGAAAGCTAAGTTTGACCTCAGCCCTGCCACCCAGCTAGTTGTCTGGGGCAAACCAGTTAGCCTCACAGTACCTTAGTCTCTTCCTCTGAAAATCCAGATAACCTCTGCCTTGTTGCTTACTGGGATTCTGTGATCATAAAATGAAATAGTGAATCTGAAAGGACTTTGCAAATGCTAAAGTGCTATGCAAATGCAAGCTAATTAATTAATGAACTCATTAACATGTTCTCCTGCTGGGCTGCAGTTAGGGCCAAATTATAAATAATCCTCATCTTGCTGGGAATTTAACCAAGAAATTTGGGGTGGTAGAAGAAATGAAGAAGGCTGAGATGTAAAGTCTAAAGCTCTACACTTACTAATGGAGGCAATTTAACTTAGAATCATTTCTGTTGGCAGAGAATATCTCCCTCCCCTCAAAAACAGTAAAAGATAGAAGGTTTCACAGGGATGAGAAATCTCTCTAATACATTCATTAATAGCAATGGTTCAGCATGTCATCATTGTGCCCTAAATCTACTGAGCTGGTGAATGGGCAGGCCCTGTAATTAATGTCTAGGTCTTCATTACTTATTTATGGTTAGCAAACATTTTTACTATGTGCCAGGGACTGCTCTAAGTGCTTTACAAATATTAGCTTGTTTAATCCTCAAAAACACTCTACAAGTAATCACTGCCTCTCTCCCCATTTTATAGATGGAGAAACTAAGATGTGTAGAGCTTACATAGATTGCCCAAGGCATGCAACCAAGAATAATGAAACCACAGTTCATACTATAGCTCATACCTGTTTCTTTTTTCATTTGTGCTCTTGAGACCATCCTATACTACTTCTCTTCATGTGGCTGCACTGACCTGACAATTCATCCATGAACATCCTTGAAAGGAATCCAACATATTCTTTCTCTGTTCTCCCAATGTACTTTCCCAATGTGATGCCTCCATAGCTCACATCCTGTTATACTTAGGGTACATTTATTTTCATTTTAATAATAATAATAACAATAATGACATTACATAGCACTGACCAAGCCACCCAATATGTGTTTTTGCTCTGTAGTTACTGTTAATATTTGCATGAGGCATAATGAGAATTATGAACCAGCCAAAAATCTTGTTCCTGAGGAAGCTGGTGAATGAACAGAAGAAAACATTGCTTATTGAGCACTAGTCATATCATAGCTGCTGAATAAAACCATATGCACAATGTCATTGAATCTTTGAGGGTACACTTGACTATGGAACTAGGTCTTTGAGTTTTGCATATCTGGGCTACATTCTGTTTTCCCTCCTGTGAGGAGCCTCTTCTCCCAGGAGGCAGGACTTCTATGGTCCTGTAGCTCTGTGTGATGTCACTTGGAAGGGACAGTTTGGCCCTCAATATTGTGCATCTTGTTACATTTTTAAATAGTTTAAGAAAAGTAGTATTCCCATCTCTATTTGTCTGGCTCAGATGTCTCTGTCTCAAATGGTTCTAAACTCAAATAAGTAAAAGGGAAATGTTGCTTATATTGCTTCCTAGCAGGTCTTACTGGATACAAAGTTCAGAAGGGTCTTTTTCTTATTTTTAATTTAATTTTATTTTATTTGTGAACATGCTGTACAGAGGAGTTACAATTACATGGGCAGGATAATGCGTACATTTCTTATCAAGCATTGCAGCCTCCTCCTTTGTTTACCCTTCACATCCCTTCCCAGCCTCCCCCCTCTTCTCCTTCCCGCCCCTTCCCCCCTACCCCCACCCCCCCCCCCCCCGCACCGACGTTGTAAAGCTCCTTTTGGACATGACAACTTGTACTTCTCATTGTTGCAACAGGTCCACCTGTATCCTTAAACAACTGGTTTTTCTCCATCTCCTCCACAAGTTATCTTGACATCAAATATAGTGAAAGCAGGGGTTATACTGTGGGGGAGGGACCTACAAAGCAACAAAGAGATAATCTTATAAATGCGTTAGAAACACATGCATGAAAGAAAAAAACATTAAAATACACATCTAAAGGTTCATTTTCCTGACATCACATTATCTGACCTTTTTCCGCTTGACTCATACAACCGACAAGGGTCTCATATCTAAAATATACTTGGAACTCAAAAAATTAACCCCCCAACAACAAATCCTCAAAGAAAAAACTGCCCAATAAATAAGTGGCAAAGACTTAAAGAGAAACTTCTCTGAGAAGAAAGAAGGATGGCCAATAGACACATGAAGAAATGTTCAACATCCCTAGCCATAAAAGAAATGCAAATCAAAACAACATTGAGATATCACCTCACTCCAGTTAGAACAGCAAAAATTAAGAACTCTAACAACAACAGATGCTGGAGAGGATGTGGACAGAAAGGAACCTTACTTCATTGTTGGTGGGAATGTAAACTTGTTCAACCACTTTGGAAAGCAGTATGGAGGTTCCTCAAAAGACTTCACATAGAGCTCCCCTATGACCCAGCAATCCCACTTTTGGGCATTTACCCAAATGTTTACAAACAAGACCACACTAAAGCTACCAGCACAACTATGTTTATTGCAGCATTATTTATCATAGCTAAGATATGGAACCAACCCAGTTGCCCCTCAGTAGATGAATGGATCAAGAAAATGTGGTATATATACACAATGGAATTCTATGCCTCCATCAGAAAGAATGACATTGCCCCATTTGTTAGAAAATGGAAAAACTTGGAAAAAATTATATTAAGTGAAGTAAGCCAGGCCCAAAGAAACATAGGTCCCATGGTTTCCCTTATTTGTAATATCTAGTATATGCAGAAGGGTCTTTTTTGAAGCTCAAAAGAATCTCTTTCCTAAGATCACAGGGCAGTTCATAGGGAGTCTGGAACCCAAATAGCGAATCAGGAGTGTAGAATACCTTAATTCTAGAACAGGGTAATTTAAAAGGAGGAACTAGAAAGATCTGCAAATTTCAAACTCATATTATACTACAAGATGATTTTACAATGATATATTAAATCTATTTAATTTTATTTAATTTGGCTCTAGGAAAAAAACTTCATTCTACACACCAGGCTCTGTGAGGAAATTAGCCCTAAACATTGCATAAATATATAATGGAAATCAAGGCCTGAATCTAAAATTTGCTGATTCTGGAGCCAATATATAAACATCACATATAACATGGTTTCTTGCTTCTTATATACTGTGCAATGTTGTGATTAAAACAACAGAAACTGGTAGAAAGAAATTATCCATAATCTTACTATGCCAATAAACCAACCAGTGTATTTGTTCACATTTCCCTTGGATAGGCAGTTACAGAGTTTATGTGGTTACAAAGTTCTCCTAAAGCTCTATTTCATACTCATGACTAAAAGTTAAATAACTGTGTAGAATTATTATTCTAGCATAATTAATTTAAACATGTCCTTTGCATTGTGTGGGAAGTAAATTTCTAATACTGTACCCTTATACATAATGCAGCAATGAATGTCTTTCAAATAAACAGCTTTGATTTCTTTGGGAAAATTGCCTCGGCACCAGCCAAAGTGGTGAGTTTCCCAAGTTAGATTGCTTCAACTTCCACTAAGAAAAAGTAGAAGTGACAGGAACATTAAATATCTTTTATAAGCCTTGCCTCTCTTCTCCCATCTCACTGCAGAAATACAGAGAAAAGAGCGAGCAAGTGAGCGAGAGAGAGAGAGAGACAGAAAGAGAGAGAGAGGAAGAGAGAGGGAGAGGGAGAGTATTAGGGATACACGTTAGCTCATGATTAGACCAGTCAAACATGTTTAAATAAAAAAGGAGTTTGGAATACTTAACAGGATCAAAGATTGAAGATTACAGAGATTTGGAGCCCTTTAATAAATATTAAAGATACATTCCTCCACTCTATCTTGGCTATGCATCAAGCATTGAAGAGACTCAGACAGACATGGAATTTGGAAGCCAAAGGTCTTTGTCTTTGTAGCAGTATAGTCTGACAGGTATGGAAGAAATGTATATTGTCTATATTTAAGGGAGTAGAAGAAGGAGAGTTTCTTAATAAAAATTGGAATGCATACATTAACAGCTGGCCAGCTCCACATGGTGGAGGTTGAAGAGAACCGTGATAAACTATCCTTACAGAGACAGATAACTAAGGACTAATAATTGATGACATAGTCATCACTTTGACAGACCCAAAATAGTCTTGTTTCTTCTCCAATTCTCTTTTCAATAAACTATACTACTTTAACTCAAAATAAAATAGTGCCTCATAAATGTCTAGTACTGGTAGAACTAAAGTATATCAAATTCTACTTACTGATAGGGTAGACAGAGGGTTAGGTTAGACAAACGAATGTTCTTTATAAGATCAATCATACTGGATATCCTCAAGGACCATCTGTAGAAAACAAGCTTCTTCCTTTTCTGATGATAGTTGGGTGGCTTAACCCTTTCTCACCCACTGAATTGTCCATCTTCCAAGAGCCTAGACTGGCTAAGGGGAGTCTTGATTCCCTGCAAGTCATGTTTCTCCTATCAATGTGCAACCATGTGTTGACTCAAATTACATAGTCTATGCTATGAGAAGTCCTGCAAGAAAGATTCTGCTTAACTATTAATAATTCAATTTGTCTCAAATCTGTTCGATCATAATGAAAAGCTTCCTTTCTACTCTATCTATTTTTGATAAGTACTACTATCCTGTGGATGTAGTAAGAAAAGAAATGGGTTTTGGTCAGTACTAATGGTTCTCATCTATAACATTAGATAGTTGAGAGGCTTAAATCTGAACAATTGTGGCTCAAGACTAGTCTGAGCAGAAAAGTCCACTATACTCCATCTCCAAAATAACTAACAAAAAGTGGGGCAGGAGGTATGGTTCAAGTGGTATAGCTCCAGGTAAGCAAGTAAGCTGAGTAAGAGAGGAGGTCCTGAATTCAATACTCCAGTACTGCCAAAAAGGAGGGAGGGAAAGAAGAAGGATAAAAGTAAGGGAGGGAAGGATGGAAGGAAGAAGGGAGAAAACAAAATTTCTACAATCCAGCTGGCTCCTGTGCCTGAAATTTCCATATTTTTATTCTATAGAAGATGTTGAAGAAGATTTGATTTAGAAAGGAAAGTATTGGAAAATTTGACAGACTAACTTACATGGCAACCTTTATTTCTCCACTTGAATTTTTGTAAGTTATTTAACTGTCATATGTTTGGGTTCATCAACTACAAGATAGGGAATCCTAGAAGTAAAACATTTGCTTGGTAGATGGCAAATACAAAGTTAACTGTTATTACCCACTTTTACAGGAGTCTTGAGGTCAAGGAGGGTAGGACTTAAGTCTTCCTGTAAAGTGACATCACAATCTGTTTGGAAAAACAACATAGAGCCATAGGATTAAAGCCACCATTTAAGAAAAGAAAAAGACCAAACAAGCAAAGCGGTGAAAATGTCATGGTTAAGACATCTTGTGAAACTAATATGAGTGGTTGAGCCATGACACAAGGCTTCTTTTTTTTTTAATTGTGAAAATACTGTGCAGAGGGGTTACAATTACATGGGCAAGATAATGAGTACATTTCTTATCAAGCATTGTAGCCTCCTCCTTTGTTTCCCCTTCCTATCCCTTCCCATCCTCCCCCCTTCACCCCCACCCAAACCTCACAGCCCCCCCAAAGTTGTAAAGTTCGTTTTCGACATAACGACTTGTACATCTCATGTTGCAATGGGTCCTCCTGTATCCCTGTTTAAATGATTTGTTTTTCCCCTTCCCCTCCACAAATTATACTGACAGTGAAAGCAAGGGTTATACCGTGGGGGAGGGACATACAAAGCAACAAAGAAATCATCTTATAAATGTGTTAGAAACAATCGCATGAAAGAAAAAAAAAACATTTGAATACATATCTTAGGGTTCATTTCCCTAACATCACCTTATCTTCTCTTTACTCTGCACTTTAAAACTTGCCTCCTATAGCATGGGCATTGCCAGGATCTAGGAGGAGAGGGCATGGGGAATTATTGTTTCATGGGTACAGAGTTTCAATTTGGGAAAATAAAAAACAGGGGATGATAGTATTGACGCCATAGTAATGTGAACATATCGATTTCATCCAACTATACACTAAGAAATTGTTAAAGTGAAGCTAGGTGCTGGTGACTCATATTTGTAGTCCTAGCTACTCAGGAGGCTGAGATCTGAGGATCAAGGTTCAAAGCTAGCCCTGGCTGAGAAACCCAAGAGACTCTTATCTCCAAATAACCAGCAAAAAGCCAGAAGTGGAGCTATGGGTGTCAGAGTTCCAGCAGACCACAAACAAGGACATACTAAAGCTCGGAGCACAACTATGTTCATTGCAGCATTGTTTACCATAACGAAGATATGGAATCAACCTAGATGCTTCTCAGTGGATGAATGGCTAAAGAAAATGTGGTATATATACACAATGGACTTTTATGCTTCCATCAGTAAGAGTGATAGTGTACCATTCATAAGAAACATAGGTTGCATGGTTTCCCTCATTTGTTGTAATTAGAATGAGCCCTATAAACCTACAAGTAAACACACTGGATGGTAAAAGACAAAATAAATACACTTGGACATGCTAAATTATACAGGACTCTAGACATTCATACACTGAGACCAAAGGAGGATATACTCTTAGGAAAGGATCACACAGGCTCAATAGCTATGTGCATATGATCATATAAAATGCTATTTATCAAAATGAACCCCAGAAATGGAAACGAGGTTTTATGTTATTTTGTTTTTTGATTGTGTTTGTCTTTTTCTCCTTTGTTACTGTTTTTGTTTTTTTTTATTTTTTGTCTTTTATGTAAGTTTATCTGTTTGGGGAAGAGTGAGGAGGGAAACACAGAAATGGTGGGACAAAGGGTGAACAAATGCAGCAGTGATATTCACAAGCCTCTATGTTGAAAATGACCTATATAATTTGTGGAGGAATCAGAAAGGAAACCCTGGGAGAGAGCAAGGGAAGAGGTGACACTGCTCAAAAAGAAATGTGCTCATCTTTGTTGCTATTGTTTTTAATGTGCTTACAATGTACTACGTGATTTTTTTGTTTCTTTTGCATGTTCTTTCCCCCTCCCCCACCTCGTATAACCACTGTTTTCACTGTATTTGATTCATGTGCCCTGCATTGGGGAAGGGAAGGGAAATAACAAAATGCTGAAACAAGGATACAGGTTGACCCATTGTAACAATGAGATGTTCAAGACACTATGTTGAAAATGAACTTTACAACTTTGGCAGGGGGAGGAGTTGGGAAGGTAGAGAGGGAAGGGATGGTAGGGGAAAAACAAAGGGGGGAGTAACAATGTTCTATAGGAAATTTACTCATTACCTTACTCATGTAACTGTAACCACTCTGTACAGTATCATTACTATATATATATATATATATATATATATATATACACACACACACACACATATATATACATATATTTATATATGGGAATAGATTGCTTAAATTCAGAAAATTTGGAAACGTTTTTCAAAATGTAAATTTAACTGTTGAGAAACAATAAATAAAAAATATATAAAGTAAAAAAATGTACTCATTACCTGACTTATGTTAGCTGTAACCCATCTGTACATCACCTTTACAATAACAATATTATAACCATTAAAAAAGGTTAAAATAATCAATTTGATATTGTGTATCCTATACCACAATTTAGAAATAGTAAGTAATTTAATTATTGTCTTAGCTAAGGGGGAAAGAATGTCACCTCCTCCCCTTCTCTCTGTACCAGTTTGTATCACAGGTAAAACAGCATCTCCTGGATGTTGCTGGTCCCGTCTCAGTTTTGGCTTCTTCCTTTTACTTTCTCTTCTCTTCTAGCCAGGCCTCCAGATGGTACTTTCATCTCTCAGTCAAACACCCTCCTTCCCATTCTCTTTTCCCCTCATCCCCAATTTACTTAAAACTAAATTGTCCTTTTTCATAATTCTTGACAGAACATGAAGCTCTCTCTTTCTCCCTTTTATGCTGTCACTGAATTCTAAGTACAAAATTATGCAGGGAATGCCTTTAGATTCTCCAGCTTGAGAACTTTTCAACATGAAGCTCTGCATCAGATAACAGCTTTCATCTTAGGAACAGCTTTACACTGCACCTAAGTAAAAGCTTAATGTATTTAAAAAAGTGGGTATCAAGGGTATAAAAATGTCAAGGTAATAAGTGCATATAAAACCATCCCAAATAAAACATGTCCCTCCACACACAAGATATTAAATAAGAATGCTTTCAAGGCAACTTATTTGACTTGCTAGTTTTTGCGGCCCACCTTTACATTTGCCGTTTCAAAAGAAAATTTCAGGTGGCTCTTCTCTAGAGACACACCCCTTCCCAACTATCCATTAATGAGACTTGCTCATGTAAAACAAGCTAAAGAATTACAATGCCCTGGTTACTGGTTGTGGTTAAGACTTAATTGGATGGCTATGTTCAATTCTGAGCATCATGTTTCAAGAAATAAAAGAGGGGGGAAATGTGACAAATTAGATGTCGTTCAAAGGAAAGCAAGATTATGGATGAAGATGGTTTGGAAAATAGGAGCCAGTTGGGAATGTTAAGGTAATTCTGCACATTTTCAGCTCAGTGCAGATGTCTGGATAATAATGGGAAAACTCTGTTAAGTCAATTCCAACTTGGTCTCTGAGCACATCACCATGAGGGGGGAAAAACAGAAGGAGGAGTTATCTTTCATTCTTTCACTAGTTTATACTACCTACTCTGGCATATAGTAGATGTTGAATAAAACATTCTTTAAAAAAATAAACTGTCTTGAAGCAATTGGACAAAAGGGGTTTCAAATGAACACATCACTTTATGAGTACAACACACCTTGATCAATGACACCACTCCCATTGTTTTCCCCCATCTATTTCAACCTCATCAGGTAAACCATTCTTTCTGCAGGCTTCCTAGAGAAACAGTTCGAAATAAAATTATTACAAGTGCTTTTGTGCTGATGCTAACAAATTTATTTTTCTAAAAAGAGTTGAATTGTTGGGTTTGATCCCCAGCAAGAATAATTTGGGAATGGTAAAATCAATTTTCTCATTAGGCCTGTTATAGATTAAACAACTTACCCCAAGGCTCTTGTCAACTCTGCTCGCTCTCAACTCTGTGTACCTTCAGCCATATTCATCATGTCACTCAAAAATTCATGACTCCCTCTGGCCCCCAAGGGAAAGTTCAAAATCGGAAGGTACACTAGCATCGACATTCTAGCCTAAACATGTCTTTGCAATCTATCCACCTCTTCTTTCCTCTCTATGATTCACTCCTCAGCCAGCCCTGTCTGTGTGCATTATGCTCCTTTCCCTGATTTCTTTCACTGGGCAATATCTCAGACAAAGCCCCATTTAATCTCTGTACCACCACTAACTATCCATGCAAACTCCAGCTAATTACTTACCTTCTTTGAACCATACCACATCATGTATTAAATGAGGGCAGCCACACTTCTCAAGAGTCTTACACAAGGTTGTATGGATAAAATGCTCCGCATTGTGCCTGACCTAGAACTTCCCTCCATTCATGGTTTTAATAACAGTATATATTTTCCTGCTCTTTAAAACATGTTTTTAATTAGTTCACCAAATTCTTCCCCTTCATTGAGGACAAGCTCAATGCTAATGTTTTTAAATTCACCAAGTATTCTCTGAATGCTAGAGCTGGCAAGGAATTCAGACACAGCTGAGGTGGTATAGCACCCCCTCCCTGAACTGGCTCATTGGACACGAGATGACATTCCCCACTGGAACATCTGCTTCATTCTCTTTAGCTTGTCTCCTGGACTCAGGTCTGTACATAATGAAAACAGGCATGACATGAAGTCCCAATCCTCAAGAGAAAGGAAAGGAGAGGTTGTGTTTATGTACATTTATAGAACAGTACCAGCTACATTTACAGACCATGTACCAGATACTCTGCCAGGTATTTTCCATGTATCATTTTATTTTCCATCAAAATGCTGACAGCAGTGCTCTGAACCGTGACTGCACATTAAAAGCACTAGAAGAGAATGTTAAATATATTGTCGCCCCAGATCTTCATCCTGACCAATTTTAACAGAATTTCTAGTGGTGAGTCAAACTCACCACGGGATGAGCACCTGAGAATGAACACACACACATACACATACACACACACACACATGCACATGTATGTGTGCATGCACACACACAGCATATGTAAATACAGCCTCAATAATTTATCCTGATATTAACCTGCACACTCTGCTCTGTTCTTTTCTTTGTATCCTGCACTCAGCATACATGCAAAATACCGGTAAGTACCAAGAAAAATACAAAAATAAATCAAATACTGATTCTACCTGCCTTGAGATGTGTATATGTTAACAGGAGGGAATAATTTTATATACATCCTAATGTCACAGGAAGACAAAGTCAAATGCTCCTCACCCAAATATAACAGCTATCAAGATGTATGTTTTAGCTGAGGGGTTAGGACAAGCATCAGATGCAGGCATTAGAATGGGAAAAATATGAAGTGTTCTAAAACAGAAAATGGTGATCCAGGCAGGAAGAAGTTTCTGAGCAAAAGCCTGAAGGTAGGAAAGAAGAACTATGTAATCTCAAGGAATGATGGCGCCAGGAAGCCCTGGCTTAATCCCCCATTCCACACCTTTGCAAAGGTGACGCAACATCTTTTATGTGTCTCTCCACTCTCCCACAAAATTCTGAGCTTATACCACACTGTGCTTCTCAGAGACAAGACTCAGTACTTAAGTATGTTCTGCTGTCTTTCTTTCCACTGCCAATCTCTGAAGGACTTCGAAGAAGTAAGTGAGCTCTTTGGGAGATTTTTTTTTCCCCTCCCATTTGAACATGCCCATGGTCCCATTCCCTGACCAATGGAGCCATTTACTAGCTGTTATACTCAGCAGGTGGGGAAACACTTGTCTCTCTGGGGCCCTGGCATTTTCAAATGGCTCAGGAGGGAGCCAAGTTGGAACTGGTTCCAGGAAAGCATCTCTGGATGATGGCAGAGAAGGAGGGGAGCATCTGAGGACAGGGTGGTCCCTGGTCCTTTTGAGCAGCTACGTATGGCAGCTTCTAGAAGTAGGTTGCTTTTAAAGCAGCCTGAAGTTACAAAATGCACCAGAAGTTCAGGCTCTGTGACTATTGCGAAAATCACTTCTGGTGAACTTCTTCCTTTCAGCTGCTCTTAGTTTCCATCTTTAAAAGCCACAGATTAGATAGTAGTTCATAACTTCCATTATAAAAGCTATGCCTTCCTGAAGGCTGGAGTAGGCATCATCTTATTTAACCCTCTCAACAACTGGATGAGATAATTATGGCATTATATCTAGCTTACAGATGAGGCTGAGAAGTAAGGACTAGGACCCCAGACCTGTAGCTCGAGCCCTAAAGCAGAGGTTTCCAAATGGCAGATTGTAGCATATTTTTTTACAGGAACAAATAAATGGGGATGGATTGGAATGGAACAATAAGAATCAATTCCACACAATTAAAAGTATTATTGCAGGGTTGTATGCATATAATACACAAACAAATTGATTAAAGGATGATATACTCAGGGGAGGACTTCAGTGGTATAACTCCTCTCAGCAAGTAACAAACAACCAACAGTTTAACAAAATGAATACCAGGAAAGAAAAACTGTTGTGGGAAGGGGCAAAGGAAGGGGAGACAGATGAATGAAGAGAGGAAGGTTGAGGAGATATTGTCATTATACTCAAGGTACATACGTAAGCCTGGGGTTAAGTAACATGAGGGGGATGGGTAGGTTTGGGAAAGACAGAGAAGAACAATGCAAGGGTTGGCACTGATGAAGGTGCATGGTACTAATAAACTGATCTGTAGAATCAAGTAGTTGTACCCCTTTGTACAACTACTTAAAGCTAAATAAAAATGAATGAAATGGGTATTGTTGGTTAAATCAATTATGTGATGTATCAATAATGACCTTATGACTTATAATAAAATTCTGTAAGTTTTGATATGCTCAAATAAGTAAAATATGAGCCAAAACACAATCAATATTGTTTGATGAACTTGAGTTACACTTTCATACATTTTAATGTAATATATTCAAATGATATGCATGTGTACAAATGTACTTGCTGTGCACTGGAGCTTTTTTTCTTTTTCTGGTCATGGGGCCTGAACTCTGGGCCTAGGCGCTATCCCTCAGCTCTTCAGCTCAAGGCTAGCACCCTACCAGTTGAGCCGCTTCCGGCTTTTTTTTCTGCTTATATGGTGCCGAGGAATCGAACCCAGGGCCTCATGCATGCAAGGCAAGCACTCTACCCCTGAGCCACCTTTCCAGCCCACACTGGGGCATTTCATATGTATACTTTTTTTCCTGGAAGTTGTTGCCATTCTGAAATCACTACTCCACCCCTGAGAATAGCTATTTTCCACATGACTTTTGCAGGAATAATTCCTTCCCCCTTTCAGAGCTCAAGGTTTTCAGATATGACACTTTGGAGGTCATAGTTATTATGATGCTGCTGGTGTCTATTGAAGTAATGTCAAAGGAGCATGTCATGTGCAGGACCCCCTCTGAGTTCCCACCTCATTCTGCCAGAACAATATAGTCCCAGTCCAGGGCCCAGGAAGATCCAAGGTCTGGAGGTGAAGCCGCAGCTCAGGACTGGTAGTGCTGGAATCTTTCAGGAAGAGATGAGTCCCCTGGGATTCCTGATCCAGCTGGAGAATTGAATTTCCATCTGGTGAATCACAAGAGGATTCTTGCTCTTGCCAGACGCACCCTAGCAGCATGGAAGATGCAGACAGTCTTCGACACATAAATAGGTTAGGGTGCCAAAAGTGTCTTTGTAACTCAGCTGTTTTGGAGTTGGGAACATCACACTCCATCGAAACAAGGCTATAAATGGAGGTTAGGTTTGAATGTTTTAAAACTCAGAGGGTGTGTGGTGCGCTGCATGTTTTGGGTGGTGAACTGGATAAGAACTGAGTAAAAGCACAATTGCTAGCTGTGGTAACTTGAGCATGATTTCCTTATGCTTCCTGAGCCCCAGCTCCTCATTTTCAAAGAGTCGTGCTATAGTTGGAGTTTGGAATATGACCTAAAGGCTCATGTCTTTGTAAAAGGCTTGGTCACAAGCCTGTGGCACTATTGGGAAGGAAGCGAATGCTTAGCAGGTGGGGCCTAGTGGAAGGTCACTGGGATATGCCCTTGAAGAAGACATTGGGACCTGATCCCTTCCCCTTCCTCTGTCCATTTATCAGTCCATCCTTACCTCCCTCCTTCACCACTTCTTTGCTGCCATAAAGACAGTAGTCTCCACACCACAGTGCTCTGCCTCCTAAGGTCCAAGAGTGATGGCACCAGCTGAAACACCGGAAACCATCGACTCAAAGACATCTCCCTTTCCTTTGGGTTGATTCTGAAGTGTTCTGTCACAGAGGAAGTCTAACACAATAAGGGTTTCTGCCTTTACCAGCAGTGCTGGATTCTCTCTAAGATAGAAAGGGTGCCAAATTAGGTCACTGGGACTATTGTTACCATTATTACATTATGATTTTAACAAAACATTTGTAGCCTCAACCACAGCAATGAGGCATTCTGAGCTCCAGTTTCCACCTCTGTAAAACTACAGTGGCAAGACTCACCCCACAGGGTACTTACTGCATAATATAAATGAGAGGTATGTGCAAAAGTCCTTCAAGCTGGAGTGTGATATAGAAATGTTGCAGATCAATAATCATGAAATTAGAGAGCACTTCACAGATGGTAAAGAAGACTAATAAGGAGAAAGTTAGGGACAAGTTTCAGCCTGATAAGAGAGCTCCCAGTCTAGCTAAATTGCATCCTTACTAGAAACATGGTGATGCAAATGAGTAAATGTCCTTCATCTACCATTATAATTCTTCGGAGAAAAACTTGGACCAAATGCTCTATAGAGCAACTGACCATTGGCTACTGGCTAAACGTAGCCAAGGAGGAGACTGATTGCAAGGACAATTTTCCATGTACAGTCTCAAGTTTCACACCATCTTTAGAATACTCAAGATGATCTCTCTGGGGAAGGTGAAAAGAATTATAATTACATCTGTGAAAAAGGCTTCAGAATGAAAAAAAAAATCCTGCCATATGGAGTGTGGAAAATGTTTTGGAATTGAATAAATAATATGGCGGGTGTTTTTTCTCCTCCCCCTGCCCACCATTTTTGTTTATACATCCATGTTATGCATGCTTGACTAGTGAATATGGATTGGTTTTTCTTTCAGAATAGAAATGCATTGGGTAATTTAATTTTATGACCATTAATAATATGGGTCTCTCTCCACAAGCAACGACATTTACAAAAGTATAATCAGATTTTGTGATTTGGGTGTAAACCAATCATCCACAAGAGGCTGGCAGATATTTTCATCCAGTTTTCCTACTGTGGTGAGATCATGTAAAACAAAACAAACAAACAAACAAAAAGGGATAGAGTAAAAGGCCAGAGGGAAGTAGAAGGCCAGACTCCAGAGGGAAGTAGAAAGAGAACCACTAGTTTCAATGGAGACCCCATCCTCTGGCAAGAAATTTTAAGTAGGCAAGAGATAGGTATTGCTAGCTCTTAATCAGGAATGGGTTGTAGACCATGTCTGAATGGGATGCCGCTGAATGCTCTCAGTAAGTCTGTGAATAACTGGCATGCTCAGATTAGAGGATGAAGCCTAGGTCAGAAGTCAGAGGAACAAAGTGATTGCCTCTCTCCCACAAGTACCCACTAGCAGAATGCATGTCTGAGCACTCACCCACCCAGCCAGCACTACTCACTTTAACCCCCTCATTCCTGTTATGAACGTACCTGACACAGCGTGTACAACTCCAAAAGTTCAGCATGTAAGCACTGTGCTATGTCCTAAATGTGAAATATCCTCTTGTAGGCTCATGTGTGAAGTGATTGATCCCCAGATGATGGCACTATTTCAGGAGGTAGTGTAAACTTTGAGAGGCAGAGCCAGTTGGAAAAATAAGTCACTGAGGACATATCTTTGAAGGACACATCTTTCCCTGGCCCCTTCCTGTTTCCTGTCCACCATGAGATGAACAACCTTTCCCTCTATCTGCTCCTTCTGCTATGAACTTCTAGCCCAACTAGGCCAAGAATTAGTAGAGTCAAGGACTCTGTTAGACTAATCTTTCTGAAACTATGATCAGAGTAAATCAATCCTCTCCTGGTTCTTGTTTCTCTCACTTGCTTCTCTCCGGTATTTATGCACAGCGATGGTAGCAACTAATAGGCTTGGCTATGAACTGACAAACTATAGAGGGGTACTGGATTTATGCAGCAAAACTCTAAACAGGGATTGTTCGATATGATTAATGATTGATATTTATCAAGGGTTTGTGTACTCAGTGCTTCATAACGCACCACCTTATTTAATCCCCACAACAATCCATTGCAAGACATACTGCTCTTCAGTTCTGCTTAAACTTGAAGAAATCAAGTTTTAGAGAAATTAAGGGTGATAACCATGCTCACAGAGGCAGTAAATAATGATGCTAGGTTTTAATGCACATCTATTTAACTCTGGAGATACCTTTTTAGTATCTCAATGCCTAAAAAGGCACTCATTTGTGGATTGAAATCCACTTTTGTAGAAAATGATTAAAGGTCTTACTGAGAATTCCTGTTTGTTTTGATTGTAGGGCAACATCATGAGATCAACTTATTCAATAAGAACGTATAAAGTATCTTTGATACAGTAGACACCAGCATATATCTGGGAATGCAGAGATAGGTAAGGTACAGTTTTTACCTCAGGATGTGACTAACTGTCAAGTAACAGACAGATTATAAGTTCACTGAGGGTAAAGACATTGTATATGACAAGAATTCAGTAAATACCAGATTAAATATGTGTGTGTGTGTGTGTGTGTGTGTGTGTGTGTATATATATATATATATATATATATATATATATATGAAAGACAATCTACTATGTGCCATACTCTCTTGTGGTTAATGTGAAGGAATAGTAAATAAAACAAAAATATTTGCCCAGGAATGTACATTCTAATGAAAATTAAATAGACTGGGAGAGTTGTGGGGTGGTGTTAAATAGGAGAGTCAAAAAAGAATATAACTAACTGAGGTACCTAAATTAGATTTAGAGCTAATGATCAGACTTGATTGTGAAATAATAGGGTCTCTTTCTGAACAATGGTAAACTAATAAAGATGATGCTTTAGAGGGTTTGAAGACAGAAAATGCAGTGGGTAGATACAAGGTCAAACAGGACATTTATTTTCCACTTAGAAGGCAGCTAAAATTAAGATCTTTAAGGACTTTAATCAAACTTGGGTCTTCTGAGTTTTCAAGGTATAGTGGCTCACAGACACAAGGATGAGAGACTGACTGTGAGCAGCGTTACTTATTTGTTCTGGTCCAAAGAGAGATGCAATCCCTAACCTGGCTCTGGTATCTGACTCTACACTAGTCACCAAGGAGTGGAAGATGATGAGTGAGCACCTGATAGGGGGAAAAGAGTCCTCACCTCACATGTCATCAGAGCCCTGCTGATAACAAGTACAGGTACTATCTAGGGGAGAAACACCAAGAGTTTTAACAAGATCAGTGTAAAGCCAAGAAACCTATCACGAGGACTCATCATCAATATTCTGGCATGTCCTCTTATCTCATTTTTTTCTATATTTTCTCTGCCACATGTTGCCTGATATCTTACTTCACCTGTTTCAGTTTATCTTATTTCTTCATATTATATTCATTCTCACTAACTAGACCTTAGAATACTCACAGCAGAGACCTTCACCTGACGGGTTCACTGTCCCTAAACTATATTTGTCCACTGAAATCTTGAAAACTAAATCAATTCATCATCTTTTTAAACTACCTTATCTAAAAGGCCTATCCAGGTAAATAGCCCTCTAATGCAGAATTACATACCCTGAAGTAAATGATGAAATTACCTGTTCCATAAGCCCTTCTCATTCAGAGATCTTGTCTTTCTCAGCTTAGGGACAGAAGCCCCCGACAGAGAACCTAGAACACAGCAAAGCCATTGAGTATTCTAAAAGACTGAGCTTGTTTGAAGGACAGCATGGTTCTTGTTATCATTGTCCTCTCAATACTCTGTAAGAGTATGGCATGTGTCTAAGACATCAGCTGACTCAGGGTTGTGTACTTGGGCACATGCTTTGGGACTCTTAGCCACTCTTCTAGATTGCTCTGCTGGGCACTATCTACAGATGCATCTAAAGGAAGGAAATACAGGGTAATGGAGAGAGGCTCTAGCTGTCTCTAAAATGCTAGGATATCAAACGTGGCTCTTAAACAGCTCACATGACAAACAACCAAGGAAGATGTTCATGGGCTTATGTAGCTCACAGGAATGTTTTATTTGTTCTCTACATGCTTGAAAGAATTCTTTTGATCCATTGTCAGCATTTAAAACTTAACAAGTTTTTTTCTCCACATAAAACTCCAGATTTCTATGTCCCTTGGAAAATCAGATCTAGTACCATGTGGCCTGTCTTCCCACCCATATGTTTCCAATATAATACTACAATCATTTTCTTTTATAACCCTATGCAAAGAACTACATATATTATATGCTAGTATTTATTTATTATGTATACATTAAGGGAGCTAGTTGTTTGTTAAAATGTCTCTTATTTTCCAAGAGAATTTCCATGAGTTATTAGATTTTTTTTCTATAACTTCTATACTTCTGAGGACAGTTGGAGTGCAATGAGAAAAATTCCAAATATGTTTCTAGCTTTTTTCAGCCATCCATCCATCCATCCATCCAACCTCAGGCCTCAAAGGGTCATTTCTGTGGCATTTTGAGGGAGAATCTCTTCATTTCTTTTATCTGTAGGAGAGCAAGAAAAGGCCCATTTATCCAAGCAAAAGGAAAATCATGTGAGATATTGTGTTGCTAAGATCATCACCTCTCATAACCTCCTAGGAGTGGTTAGACAAGACTATTAACATTCATGCCTGCTGGAAAAATGGATAGATAAAGGAGCCTCAATGTGTGATAGGAAGCTCTTGAAGTTCAAGCATACAAGGATCATAGCAGGTTTAGGTTTTAAATGATCTCACTAGCTGCTATACAGAAAGTGAATCTGTGAGTGGAAGGTCAGCAAAGGAGAGAGAGGTAGCTAAAGTCACTCAGACAAAAGAGGCAGAAGTGGTATATTAGTTATCATTGATGCTATAAAATTTAATGCAAATTTAGTGGCTTAAAACAAGACAAATTGCTCAGCATTCTGATATAGACTTCATTGTGTTTATATATATATATATATATATATGTATATGTATATATATGCCATCTGAAATTTTCTGTAAACTCTAAGGAGAGACTCATGAACTTTCTTCCTCTCCCACCTTCTAGAGGCAGCTTACATTTTTGGGATTATGGTTTCTTCCTTCATCTTCAAACCCAGTAGAAAATCTACCCTTGTACCTCTCAAATATGAGGATCCAATCCTTCTGCACCAATTTTATCCAAGACTATATAACTTCTGAATCTCAAGTGCAGGCCCTCTGAATCCAAGCTCAAGAAACATTATGAAAATCTTGATCAATTTGATCTACCCAAATTATGAACATCTTGATCAATTTGATCTACTCAAATGGGAAGTAACTCATCCAAGGTAACACCACAGGTCATTATAGTGCTTGTATCAGTCTGTTTTCTGTTACTATAACGTGATACCTGAGGTGAGGTGCTTTATAAATAAAAGGGGTTTGTTTAGCTCAGTTCTGGAGGTTTACATGCACAGCACTAATATCTGTTTGGCTCTGGTGAGGCCTTATAGCACACAGCATCACAACAGCTAGTGTACACACAAGGAGAGAAAATCGTATGGTGAGACCGGAGTCAGCTGCAACCATCTGGCCAGAAGTGGCCCCTGGCTCTCCCATGAGAATCACATCTGCTCCTTATGAGGACAGTGCCCTCAATGATCTCTCAGCAAGCTTAAGGTTCTCACGGCCTCTAACATCGCCACACTAGTGTCCTGGCTCCCAGCACATGAACCCTTTGAGGACAAACTCAAACATCTCCACACCAAAACAGTGGCTCACAGGCGAAACTGGAGTGCCAGATAGACTTACAGACAGATCCCAACTTTGTACGTGCTTCATATATGCCCCTGGAGGTGATCTCAAACTCCTTTCATAAAGGGCTTAGTTTATTTATCTGTCAAATAACAGTAGATAATAATATTACTCACAGATTCCTGGGCAAGATTACATCAAGATTCTTGGGAAGGATTTAAAGTGGTAGCTTTTGGGGAAACAGCTGAGTCTTGAATTCAGGACTCTGCTCCTCAGCCTGATTTTATTCAGGTAAGAGTTAGGTCTTTTTGCAATTTTTACCAGTGATATTTGCCTATTTGATGACCTATGAAATGGGCAGAGCATGGTCTCTAAGTGTAAACAGACTGATTTCCAAAGTGGATTAACCATACCAAGAATCATCTCTGAAGAATTTCCCATCACCTTAGCCAATTTTTCCTTATTTTAACAGACAGGACAAGGGTCATCATATGTAATCCAAAGTCTAATGATGCATCATTCCAGTCAGAAAACATTTTGTACTTACACGTTTTATAAGGCTAAACAAGAATTGGCTATCTTTTGCTGTGCCCAAGACACAGAGAAAATGTCCATGTCTTTTTTTTTTATAAAGTTTTCAGAGACAGAGAAAGCCTACCTTTGAAGGTTTTATTATTCATGTTACGCTTTCTAAGCTGCCAAGCAGCTCTTGTTTCATTTAAGAAAGCTTAAATTTGAGACATAAACTTCCTGACAGTATGGGTCCCTTTAAAAGGTGATCTATGTCCTGACAGCAGAGAAATAAGGCCAGTTGAGCGTTCTAACCACAGGATGGTAAAAGTCATGGTCAGGTTAGAAGAATCAATTAGAGTAGGAACCAGGCTGTGTAAATTTCTGGAGAACCCAAATGACCAAAAATATGAAGACAGGGCTGAATTTAAAGTCTTGTCTGATGTGATTGTATTTCATTGCCTGATTGGCAAGACAACTTTAAATGGGGTATTAAATTAGATTTCAAGGGGGAAAAAAACAAACAATTTTCTTCCTTTTTAAAACAATACAAAGGAAGGGAGGGGAAAAATAATAGACCCAAGAAAGAGGAGCAACAAATTTGAGGATTTATATCATGTTTGAGAAAAAGACAGAATGCCTGGGAGAAAATGTATTTGAAATCAGAATTCTAGGAGTGGAGAGTTTACGTCTCTGCTGGCATCTACTGCAAGGGCTGTATTTATAGCTGGCTCGTGACTGCCTGGCTGGATCCTAACCCTGACCTAATACAGTGGTTCTGTGAGTCTTCTGGTCTGTGCTATGCATCAGCTGCAGATCTGATGTTTATAAGCAACCAACCATGTTGGGATCTTTATATTTCTAATTTTGTTGTATTGTAAAGATGCTGTACAGAGGGGTTACAGTTACATGAGTAAGGTAATGAGTACATGTCTAGTCCAGCATTGTTACCCCCTCCTTTGTTGTTTGTGGTTCTCAGTTCCTCTGACAGTGCCACTCACTAAGACAGAGGGCATGCTGGGTGAGGAAGCAAGTTTTAGAATCCCCTGCATTCCTAACCCAGCTTAGAAACTTCGACAACAGGGACAAATGGCAAAGCTGGATTCCACTATAGACAGTACAAATCAAGCCTAATACACAGGTCTGTCATTAAGATGAAATTATATCTGAAATGATATACAACTGAAATTACACATGGATACCTTACTAGCCTACTTAGAGCAGGTATCAACTAACTAAAGAGGATATGAGTGCGTTTTAAAATGGTAGTTTAGTATCGCAGGTTTATGTTAGCATTGCCTCATTTTAGAAACCGACTTGGACTGTAGGCACACCTTTCAATAAAAACTAACCTCATGCTTCTAATCTAATTCTCATTCAACAAATTATTCATTCTCTACTTTTCACTCTGGGGAGGAAAAAAACTGAAAAAGAGCAAGAGGAGTAGAGAGGCGGCTCTGACCTGTACAAGAGGTAAAGGCAGGGAACACTGACCACATCCAAACCTGTCATCTAGACCAAGGAAAGAGTTTCCCAAATCTAAACATTTCTCCTTTGTGCTTCTTTCTTGAGCCTAGACAGAGTTTCAACACCCCTTTTAGCACAGTGCTCCACATTACCAAGCTCGGGACCTCCCAGCACTACCACTGGGAAGACTTAAATTGAAGATACTTTCAGTGTATTCCATTATCTGAACACAGATAAGATAAAGAGTTTCTGGATCAGACTTGGTTTCTAGTCTTATCAATAGCAACTATTAACCAGAGGATCATCCAGAATCTCCATCTGTCAATGGAATATCAATATCTCCCTTCACAGCTAAGCTGTGATGTTTGAATCAAAAATTGGGGCCAAGTCACAAAACATAGTCATCTCTAGCTATTTTTTATTATCATCACTAACTTGCTTTGTTTTATTTGATATTATCTGTAAAGTCAACTTCTCCCCTCCTTCCTTACCACAACTTTTTATGAATTTTTAAAATTTGTTCAATAGTAATGTATTATCCCCCTTTTTTTCATTGTCCTGTGTGTGTGTGTGTGTGTGTGTGTGTATGTGTGTGTGTGTGTGTGTGTGTGTGTGTGTGTGTGAGAAAAAGAGAGAGAGAGAGAGAGAGTATGTTCTGGGACTTGAACTCAGCACCTGAGCACTGTCCCTGAGCTGTTTTTTGACTCAAATCTTACACACTACCAGTTGAGCCATGGATCCCCTTTGGGCATTTTGGTGGTTTTGGAGATAAGAACCTCATGGACTTTACCCAGGCTAGCTTCAAGTTTTGATCCTCAGATCTCAACCTCCTGAGTAGCTAAGATTATACACATGAGCCACCACAGCCTGGCCCCCTTTTTTCTATATTTAACATTAAGTGAAAGACCTTGGACTTTAGACCTAGAATCTTGTAAAAGAATCCTGGGTTTTGCAGACCCAAAGCCATTACCACCTAGGAATTACTGTTGTGGCTAATAATAGGATATTGAGAGTGTCCTCATTTATAAAAGACGAAAACATTTAAGGCAGGAGAAAGCTAGAATGGGGTGGTATATAGACCTAGAGTATACCCTGAATCAGTGTTCTGATACTAGTTAGAAAAGAATGAATATTGAGCACAATAGGATCAACTCAAATCCACAGGAAACATTACAGAGGAAACATTTTCTTGAGAAGCTTAAAATGGAATCCAATGTCTGAAGTAGATTAAACTCTCTCTAGCTCTCTCCCTCTCTCTCTCTCTCCTTCTCTCCCTCTCCCCACAGCCTCTTGTGTCATGTTTGTTTCAGAAAGATTTCATCTCTGATCGATACGCTGATTGTGTATAGGTGGTGTATTGTGCACAAAAGCTTCCTCCAGAGGGTGAAAGGCTGAAGGACATTTGCATGCCATTTATGGGCCCATCTTTCTTGATTACTCAGCATTCCCACACTGCCCTCCACCTCAACATCATATGCTGTGACCTGCAGGTTCTAACAGGAGCTAAAGGGAACACCGAATTTGCCAAACCTATCCTTAGAGATCCTTGTGGACCACTTGTCTAGAACAGGCACAGATGAATCCTAGATGTTTAGCACACTATTGCTCCAGTGTATCTGGCCACAGAAATCTTCTCAGGTGAATGCCTTCTTAACCGTCTGCACTACAACTCTGCAAAATGCTATTCTGTTCAATTCCCCAAAATAAGCAATGAAGGAATAATTATAATCAGAATATTCACTATGATTGTCAGGCAGTATGGGCAGAAAACACAAGATACAGAGTCAATCAGAAACTGCATTGTTTCTTCTGAGGAGGATAATTTTGATTCCCCAAAGACAAATCGAAATCCTCATAACCCCAGTACCTGTAATGGTGACATTACTTAAAAATAGGAGTTTTACAGACTCCTGATAGATGAGAGCATATTGAATTCAGATGGCCCCTCAGCCCAATGAGTGGTGTCTTTATCAGGAGAGAGGGATTTGTAAACACATGGTGTAGGCTCTGGGTAGACAGAGAGGTGAAGATAAGAGACAGAAGTTGGATTTACACTGCCAGAGGTCACGAGAAAGTACAGTCAGCCACCAGAGCTGGAAGAGGCCAAGAACAACCTTCCCCTAGGGGCTTCAAAAGAGGCATAGCCCAGCCAATAACTTGATAACAGACTGCTAGTCTCCAGAGCTCTATGGGGAAACCTAACTCCTATTGCATTAACAGCCCCAGTTGTTTATCCTCTAAGATAGCCCCAGGAAAGGAATCCATTTCTGCACATTACTGGCTGTTCCTCCCCAGCATCATCCCTGCTTCCTACTCATCTTCTGGAATGTGGGTGTGTCTCCGGTGAAGAGTTTGAGCCTTCTTTCTCCACTCGATTGGGGCATACTTGCACATGGTGATCAGAACAACAACCTTGGCTTCAATACTATGCAGCAATGAACCTCCAATTTATATTTAAGATATGTTCAAGATCCAGAGTAGAAACCTGTGATCTGACCCTTCAAAACAGCATCTCTGCTCCTCAGCTTGCCTTCTCTGTGTCAGGAATGAGCAGTCACTTGCTCTAGTGACTTGTTTAGGCCAAATGCCCAGAAGCTATCCTGGAGTTCTTTCACCCCTCCAATATTCCACCCATTCCTTTAGCAATTCCTGCTGAGTCTTTCTTCAAAGTGCACCCAAAATTTGATCTTGTTTACCACCTTCATCTCTCTCGAAAGTATCACGACCGCATGCAAACTAGTCTCTGCTTCTAGTCTCACCTGTACTGTCTATCTGCATATCAGATAGGAAGCAAAGTTCTCACATTAGACCATTAACCCATCCACTATTTACCATGTTAAGGAGCCTACAAGCACTGTACTGACTTCTTACTTGAACCCACTCACAAGACTGGTATCTGTCTGTGTATCTCTGTCTCTGTCTCTCTGCCTCAGTCTCTGTCTCTCTCTGTATCTCTGTGTCTCTGTGTGTGTGTGTCTCTCTCTCTGTCAGTACTGAAGTTTGAATTTAGGGCCTCATGCTTGGTAGGCTGGCAATTTACCATTTGAGCTACATCCACCCTTTTAGGTTTTGTTATAGTTTAGATAGAGTCTTGTGTTTTTCCCACTTTGTCTTGGACCAAGCTCTTCCTTTTGGGGAAGGATAATGGGTGGTTCTGGGATTTGAACCAAGGGTTCATGTTGGGTCAGGACCTCACTGATCTTCCTACTTATAATTTGCACTGGGACGATACACATACAACATCTAGGCTATTAGTTGAGATGGACATCTTGCTAAATTTTTTCCCCCAGTTGGCCTCCAATCCTGGTCCTCCCAGTCTCTTCCTCCTAATTAACTGGGATTCCAATGTAACTGGGATTACACTGTGCCCCACCATCCAGCCACCAGTCTGACCTTATTCCCTCACACTATCCCCTTGCCTTAGCTCCTGCTATACTGGCTTTCTTGACACTAATGGGCAAGCACGTCATACCTTAGGGGCTTTACCTTTGCTGTGGCCTAATCCTGGAGTATCCTCTCCCTATCACCACATACTTATTCCCTTGCTTCTGTCAAGTTTCTCAATGACACATCTTCAGGAAAGTTTCCCTTACTGCCAGGTAGAAAATGTGATAGATGTCCTAACATCCATGCCCAATTGGGTATGGGGGAGGGGAGAGAGAGAAAGAGAGAGAGAGAGCAAAAGAGAAGGAGAAGAGAGGGAGGGCAAAGGAGACAGAAAAAGGTTCTTCCATTGAGATGTGCATATCAGAATGCGGAGGATACTTTGACCATGTTTATTGCTGTGTTGCTGGTGCTAGGAAAGCACTTGTACATAATTCTAGAGCCCAACATGGGTGTTAAGTACATAGCACTTAAGACAGTGTACATAGTATATAGGGATTAATATATTAACCAATTCTTATTAATTATTTAATTCTTTCCACAGGAACTATACAGTTGGGAGAACACATCTGAAAAATAATATAATTTTACCACTCTCAATCTGTGCCATAAACACTAAAGCTAAGCAAGAAAGAAATGAAATCTCCTCAGTTTATGACAGCTGTCTCTCCCATTTGTGGCTTGGTGGTAGAGAATCAGTGTCTAAGGTCACTGTTTATACAAATCATTTTCAGTCTTCTTTGCCTTACTTTTTATTTTATTTTATTTTAAATTTTTTGGCTGGTATTAAGGCAGCACTGTCCCTAGGTGTTTTTTTGTTTGTTTGTTTGTGTTATTTTTGTTTTTGCTCAAGACTAGACCTCTACCATTTTAGCCACAGCTCCACTTCTGGCTTTTTGGTGGATAATTGGAGATAAGAGTCTAATTAATAAATTTTCCTGCCCAGACTGCATTCAAACCACAATCATTAGATCTCAGCCTCCTGGGTAGCTAGAATTACAGGTATGAGCCACAAGCTCACTATGGTTGAGCCTTACTATTTTTTTATCTATAAAATATGAAACAAAATTTGTTTAGGTCCAGAGAAAAATATTTCTAATTTATTATACAGGAATCACATACCTTTAGAAATCATTACTTTACAATAGTTCTTCAAAGCGCAAGTTTACAAATGATTTTTTTGTTTTTTGGTCGGTGGTGGGACTGGAACTCTGGGCCTGGGCACTGTCCCTCAGCTTTTTGGCTCAAGACTAGCACTTTAGCACTTGAGCCACAGCATGTTTTTCTGGTGGTTTTTATTGGAGATAAGAGTCTCATGGACTTTCTTGCCTGAGCTGGCTTTGAACCTCAATCCACAGATCTCAGCCTCCTGAGTAGCTAGGATTACAGGTGTGAGCCACTTGTAATAACAACATTAAGTCAGAGCTTACTGTTTCCTGAAGGTTTTATGGGCATTCTCTTATGTAAACCTAGGAAGAAGGTAGTACCAAGAAGTGCTACCATTTTTACAGAAGAAGTACCACTTTACAGGTGGAGAAACTGAGGCTTGGGAGACTAAGTAAGTTTTTCAAGGGCTTTTTGCTCTGAAGAGGAGAAACAGAAACTCCAGCCCAGGCATTGTGATTTCTCTCTGTGAACCAAAATACCCCTCTACGTGGCAAGGCTATCCAGCAGCCTAGAAGGCCATGCTGACACAACTGATGTTGAAAAATCATTTCTTCTACTTTACAGAATGATAGACCTCAAGCTGACTGAACAGAAAGTGATCCTTCAACATCACCAAGTAAAGTCACCGGTGACCCAGGTCTCTCTCAAGAAGGAATTTTTAATAATAAAAGGACCCAACACGAGCACTAACCATATGACAGGGGAAGCATTCAATGCAGATATTCCAGTAACAGATGGAGACCAGGATTATATGCATATCAGAACTAAAGCCTAGATAGGGAAATTAATCTGCCCAAGGTCACATAGAAAGTCAGTTTGTTACAGTCTTCCTTCTGAGCCAACATAGACCAATCTTCCTCTAGGATTCAGATACCTTCAAGATATGATATAAACCACCAGATCACACACATATGTCTAAGACTATTACATCTAGTGGGATAAATTGTGTTCTGTGTGTTCCTGTTTATTTATGAATGCAGTTTGGTGGAGCGGAGGGCTTATTTTGTGTTTTGATTTTTTTGTTTTTGTTATGATTTGGTGACTATTTTGGTAACATCTTTTAGAGATTAAGTCCAATTAGGAAACAGATGGCACAGAAATATTGTCAAACATATCGGATTAGCAACAAACCACTGACTTAATTATGTAAATAATTAAAAGTATACATTTACACTTAATCATCCAACCAAGGGTGAAAAGTCTGATTTTGAGGTTGGTCATAACACTGGCAAAGGATCAAACAGAAAGTTAACTCGTGTCAAGCCATTGTTGCAGTGTCTTTTCCACATCTTTTCTAGGGGAGAATTTGGGAAACAGAACTAAGGACCAAATGATATGTGAAGTCCTGAGTATGCCAGGATCATGAGGCTCAGCTTGGCAAAAGGGACACATGGAGACTGCACTTCCTGTGGTATTTTTCTTGCTTCTCCTTTTCCAACAGTATTTTGAAGGCTCCTTAGTTACCACAGGCTTGTTCTTCCTATTCCAGATGCATGCTCAGATTCATCTGATTTTATAGACTTCTTACCAAAAGAATCTCTGGTTAGGGCTGGGGTATAGCTCAGAAGTACAGTGCTTGTTTAGCATTCACAAGGGTTAAGACTGGGATTGTCTCCTAGTGTGAAAGAAAAAGAAAGGGAAAAAGGAAGAAAGGAAGGAAGGAAGGAAGGAAGGGAAGGAGGGAGGGAGGGAGGGAAGGAGGGAGAGAAGGAGGGAAGGAGGGAGGAAGGAAGGAAGGAAGGAAGGAAGGGAGAGAGAGAGTGGAAAGGAGGGAAGAAGGGAAGATATATTTATATAACAATAACGATACAGAGAATTTTGGTTTTGGTAGTATTGGAGTTTGAATTTCAGGACTTGTATTTTCCAGGCAAATACCCTACCTGATAAGCCATGACCCTAACCCTTTTTGTTTGATTAATTTTATTTCTTTTTTTTTTGTCAGTCATGGGGCTTAAACTCTGGGCCTGGGTGCTTTCCCTTAGCTCTTCAGCTCAGGGCTAATGCTCTACCACTTGAGCCACAGCGCCACTTGTATCTTTTTCTGTTTATGTGGTGCTGAGGAATCGAGCCCAGAGCCTCATGCATGCAAGGCAAGCTCTTTACGACTGAGCCACCTTCCCAGCCCTGTCTGATTCATTTTCAAGCAGAATCTTGTTTTTTTTCCCAGGACTGACTGGAGTACAACCCTCCATTGCTGATTCTAAGCTGGCATGACAGATGTTTGCCACTGTGCCCCTCTTTTTATCAGGTGAGATAAGGGGGTGTCTCATGAACCTTTGCCAAGTCTTCCCTCAACTTGCAATCCTCCCAATTTCATCCTCTGACTAGCTAGCAGGATGACAGGCATGAGCCACCATACCTAAGACAATGCATTTTAAGCAAAAATTCATATTCAAGTCTTGGCTTGATCATTTGACACATTTTTATATAGAAAACATGTCTTACAGCTTTCAGCTTCTCTGTGTTATTGCCTCTATTTTACACCGAAGGATACTGAAAAATATAGTGAGCCATTTGGTATAAGTACTACCTCAGACTACATTTGCCTGTTTTGTGGTACAACAGTTAAGTGGCAGTCATTTAAATGCAAAAGGAGCTCATCTCTCTTTCACTCTTTTGTCCAGTCGAGGCAGCCAACAACATTTGGTAAAGCTCCATGATCAGCAAAGGCCCTGCTCTTTCTATTTGCTCTTCTGACATTGCCAACCCAACAGCATCCTCCTATGGTCAACTGGCTACTTCAACTGTAGCCCTAATGTTTACATTCCCAATTTCAGGAAGGAAGCAAAGAAAAGAGGATGACAGCCCCTTCATCTTAAAGACCTGTCACAGAAGATGCATACTCAACAGATACTTATTTCCAATTGGCCAAACTTGACCACCCAACCATAAGGGTCATGGGAATACAGCCTTTACTCTGGATAGGCATGTGTCTCATACCTACAAAATGGCCTCCAATGATCTTTATTTCCAGATATCTGCCACCTGCCAACTTGAGTGCATTACCTGACATTTCAGCATCTCTATTTCTTACCCATGAGATGAGGATGAGACTGCTGGGAGATATAAATAAACTGCATAATCTTTGTAACCTATGAGCACAATCAGAAATGGAGAACTCAATAAAGGACAGCTGTTACAATTAGCACCAGCCCTTCCTCTGAGGCCTGGTGGAAGAAACACTGTCCATCTGTGTGCTGCTCTCTGCCTGAGTGCTCTTTTGTCCACAATTGCATTTAATTTTGGGGGGGGGTTGATTTGGAAGGGAAATATAGTATTACTTGGCTATAGACAAGGAAGAAAATCAGCAGGGTGTAGTGACAAGTGAAGGATTATATTTAGCTGATGGTGAAATCTGATCTAGAAATCAGTTTCCAGCTCCAGTCACTGGGTTCCTTTCTCCAGCTCTTACATGAAAGACAAGGATTGCTTGAGCTAGACTCTTCTTTCTGGATCTTCTTACCTCTAAGGCTGTTTCCCCAATCCTTAAAAGCAAATTGAGTTATCCCAGGAAGTCATAACCTTTGGGATACAATGGCACTTGGCGGGTGGCTAGCACCAACATTGAGCAGCCACCTGACATATGGTTCCCTCTCTGTTTCATGGAAAGACGACAGAGTTCTCAAATCTGTCGCCAGGACTGAGTGTCCACTGTATTTCCTGGATAGGACAGGGAAAATACAGAACAGAAACCAATATAATACCCAGTGAAATCTGATCCTTGCAACTTCTTTTTAAACTTACTTAAGGACAAATGCAGCCTTTAGATAATGTTTTGTAATGCAACAGGCAAGCTTCAAAGAGCCATGGAGACTACTACAAGTTTACAGAGAAGACTTCCTAGTCATCAAAGCAGTGTCTGATGGGAAGGGCTGCAGGAAGAGAATGAGGTCTGCGTCAACACTCACCATACTGTCTCACCTCTACTGTCCAATCACCTGGTAAGATTCTTCTTCCTGACACAATTTAACCACTCTGTCAGGAATTAATTTTCATGTTTGGTATGAGGAAAGGATCAAGCTTCTTAAAAGAGAATGAGAATTTGTGATTCCTAGAGTCAAGCATATCAATCTATCCATTACATGGTAAGATTATTTAAAATAATTGTTAAATTTTCCTAAGCACATCATTAGGTCTAGTCTTGGTTCTTTTAAAATGTGAATCTTTGGCCATGGGACCAGTGAATCTGTACCTTTCACCATTCCAAGAGGTTCTGAACATTTTGATCCTAATTGGCCAAGATTTCAAGCATCAACTTGAGGTCGATGAGATCTAGGATTTTAACACACAGTGCTTTCCTGGAGCTTCTCTGAGGTCACTTCATGGGAGTCACAAAGAAAGGGCATGGGGCATTAAGGAGGGAGTGATAAAGGGAAAAAGCATGATATAATCTCTAAGTTTTAATCAGAGCACCTTATTTTTAGCATTTGTTCATTTATACCCCCATGTAAGATATATTCAAACATAGACTACACTAACTTAAAAAAAGACTGAAAGCAGTTGAACTAGATGACCTTTAATTTATTTAGTCAATAAATAGTTACAGAATGTCTGGTAACATGCCAGCCTTGGTGCAAAAATCAAAGCTGAGTCAGACATGGCACCTCCTCTTCAGGTCTGCACAGCTGAGAAGGAAAAGAAGAAGAATGAGCAGGTTGGCGACACCAGAATGACCAAATCAGTGGAGGACTAAGAATACAGTGTTGGCCAGATCTTAATAGAAATACTGTACTTGTTAGGAGGAAGAGAGAAAATGGGAGTAGTAATATATGAGAAGGCATGGAATTCTGAAGAAATGGGGAGAATTGGAGCATTGGAAAATGGGTCCTGCTGAGCAGGTGCAAAGTACTGAGTCAAGAAACTCATTACCAGCTAAGCCAAGTGACAATGACTCACACCTATAATCCTAGCTATTCAAGAGGCTGAGATCTGAAGATGGAGGTTGGAAGCAAGCCCAGGCAGAAAAAGCCAAGAGACATAACTCCAACTAACCAGAAAAAGGGCATAAGTGGAGGTGTGACTCAAGGGGTGTAACACCAGCCTTGAACAGAAAATCCAAATGATAGAATGAGATTTTTGAGCTGAAGTCCCAATACTGGCGCGCGCACACACACACACACACACACACACACACATACACACACACACACACAGAGAGAGAGAGAGGCAGACACTATATTTATATAGATCTTATCCTTAGTTAGATCAAGCTTATCTTTAGATATACAGATAAATATGGTTATAAAGGGTAGGAAAGATAGAGATAGAGGTATAGAGCTATATCTTGAGATCTAATCTCCTATCTTTGCTTTTGCTTGGGCTTTGAAGTCTTTTCATTTCCCTTCTTCATTCGGCACAGTCTGCAGTCTGCCACAGTCCTGGGAACTGTCTGCTTCCATTCTTATCTGGTAGCTTGGTTAAGTTTCTATGCTTAAGACTCTTCCAAAAGATGAATCAGAAGAAATCAGACCACTCCCCCTCCTGCAGAAAAACCTCATTATGAAATGCCGGAAAGAGCTTGTGTGGCTCTGGAGTCAGATTTGAGTTCAAATCATGCTCCACCACCATAAGCAAAGTGGACAGATTGTATACTCTCCTAAATTTTAGTTTCCCATGTATATGGAAAAAATGGAATAGCATGCCTTCCCCAAGGGCTTCAGAGATCATGCACATGAAGTACTCATTATTGTACAAGGTAGGGAATTAAGACAAGGAGATGGTGACCATGATGAGACCAAAGAAGATGATCCCTTCCCTGGGCCCGAGAGCAGATACCGCTGCCAGAGATACTTCTAGCAGTGCCTTTCCCCATCAGAAATCAACCTTCTTCTCACTGCACAGAAGTTCATCTGCTAAATTGGCTCCATGGGAGAAGAAAGGTCTTTCTGACCTCTGCCTAATGAGCCCATTGCTATCCTGGAAATAAGTAATAATTTGAATTCTGGAAGTGAAATAAGCTCATGAATTTTCTTAAAATGAGCCTATCACCAGCTAACACAAATGCCTCTGCAGCCTGTGGCATGGTACATACCATGGCCTGCTACCCTTAGATGCAGTTCCAGGCCAGACCACCTAAGCAATGCATCCAGGACCATGCCAGGCCTCTCCTTCCTTGCAGCTTCTTTCCCCCAATGAATACTGGACAATGAACTAGATTCTGGTACCTCTATGTCAAGTTTCTCTATGTCAAGTCTCTCCCAGGACTGATTTGCACAGTATTAATGCACCCCCCCACCCGTTAGCCATCTACTTATACCCTTTCTCTACTGTTAATCCCTAATTTACCCTTGCTAAATGTCACCCACATTCCCCCACATTAATAGTCTTCATAATTAAAATGCTTACATCTGGTCCCAGAAGGAATATTAGAAAGCAAAACTTTCCAGGCTATTATTCCCAAACTACAAATTCACTGAGGTGGGTTTTTTTTTTCAATCAATGTATTACACCTTAATCATCACTGCATCAGACTCCATACTAGATTTTTAGGACACAAGAATGAACAAGCAGACAAGTCTTTGCCTTCAAGCTGCTTGATCCTTGCTATTGCTACTATTTTAGGTGGGAAATGGCCAAAACAGAACTTATAGGGATCTCGGAGCACAAGGGCAGAGAAGAGGACTTTAAACACAAAGCAAATCCTTAAGGTTAAATAAGGACTAGGCAGGTGAATTAGAGAAAGAGGGCAAAGCACAAGGAAAGAGCCCATACAACACGCAGAGTTAAGAGTAACTCTATTTGTAACTGGATGTAATTAGAGGAAGCCCAGGTTTGCCAAAATAAAGAAAGAGATGGAATGTTTAAGAAGAATATGGCTGAAGAAGAAATAGCAGGCCATCCCATAAGAGTTCTCATAATTCCTATATTTAAAAAGTGATTTTTCCTAAGCTCAGTGAGATGACACAAGCTGCAATGCATAAAGTAATGTATTTATTGATATTTTTGTGTGCTCAACCTCCTCATATGTGGGGAAAGAGAATATAAAGGGAGCAGAAGACAGCATCAGTGACCTCTCTGTGGACAGGAACCAGGCTACTCCTTAAACTCACCTTCAAAATGCATGTCAATTTCTGCTCCTTGGACAGCAAGAGCACATTTCCAATTTTGTCTAAATTGCTGGCCTTCCCATTGCTCTTATCCCCAAATCTAGAACCCCATAAGCAGAGGATGAACTGGAGTAAGTGATATGGTCATGTGGCACAGACTCCACTAACATAGGCCAAGAAAAGCAACATGAAAGGGAGACCAGTGGTCAAGGAATCACCATGAGATGAGATCTAAGGGTTGAGAAAGAGAAAGAAGGAAGAGAACATGTATCTAAAAGGTACTGAGAAGAGAAAGTTCAAGGACAGATCTGGGAGGATTTCAGCCCAGCAGGTGATGGAGAGATGTTAGCTGGGTAGAAAGGTGGATTCTAAATGTGGGGATTCCTGAAACACAGAATGATGATTTGAGACTGGCCCATGATATATAGGTGAGTCATTATAGATTCTGGAGAAAAGATGGGGAACAACATGGTCAGGAAGCATAAGACTGAACCCTGGAAATGCAGAGGAAGAAGAAAGTAAGTAAGATGTGGCCCGTGTTTTCTGGACTGAAAACAAGGACTGGTTAGGTATTGGTTGAGGAAGGCAGGAGACTCCTCTAAAAATTGCCTAAAGATCAGATCAAAATCTATGTGTGCTATAGTCTCCATTTTAGTTCCCCAACCACAAGCAAGGATAGCTTCTTATTTGATTATTCACATCCAGGACATCAAATGAGCTTCACCGACCCTGAGAGGGGAGGATTTCTGCATTAGAATCATCTACATCAGAAACCAGCAAACTAAAGCCCAAGAGGTCCAAATCCAGGCAGCTGAGAATCATTTTTTTTACATTTTTAAGTAGTTGTGGGTCAGGGGAGAATCAAATGAATAATATTTTGCGACACATGAAATTTAAATTTCAGAGTGTGTAACTACAGTTTGATTGGAGCAGAGACACACTTTAATTAGGAATTGTCTTCAGCACGAAGGGTGAACTGGAGTAAACTGTGTCCCATTGGGCCCACATTATGTTTTATCTGGTGCAGAAGAACAAAAGGTGTCTCACCCTCATCTAGATCTTTGTCTCTTAAGCATAAGGTTAGGCTCTTGGTTTATGTCCACTTTCCCCATCCAAGCCGAAATATACAACAATCCAAGAAAAGCAGTGAGCCTAGACAGAACCCAATGAACCAGAATTCCAATGATTGTTGCTTCCTTATTCACTCCTGTTGACTATATTGTAATATGCCTCACCCAGAGCCCTGGCAGGAAGACAGGAGTCTGGTTTGGGGAAATGATCAATAGTGTCCAACTTTCCTTTACCTAGAGGTCCAAACCTGCTATACAATAACGGAGGGCACAACTGGTTCTTTGGGTGGTTTGTTCTGTCACTGAGTGACTGGGAGGCTGACTTAGATAGGGGGAAGAAGCAGTATCTGTCACAGCCCTGTGGGAGGTGTCTCTCCATGGGGGAGGCAAGGATTATGAATGGGTGGTCAGACTCCTTGCAAGAAGCTGGCCAAAGAGAGTTAAAAACGTCCCTGAAAGGCAAGGGGCCATTGTGGTCACTGCGGCCTGGGAGGCCTGATGTGGATTCCATTTTCACAGTCTCCCATCTCCATCTGGAATGAACAATCTTTTCTTAACGCTCTTATTAAACCCTAATCTTAATCATATTCATCATTATTAAGTCTTGAAATTGTCTGGAATATTTAAATAGGGCCAAACTGAAAGTCAGAGAGATGGATTTAAAGGGACAGCTAGAAAACTCTTTGTGGAATCCGCCAAATAATCACTGGAGATTCAGCCCCTGATAGAAATCGAGGCCTCTGAAGTGAGAGATTTTTCAACAGCAGCGCCAGGGAGGGGGCTGCCAATTACATTTGGCCTGGATAATATTAGTCCTTCTTTCAAAGACTCCTCAAAACCTTATCAGGGAAGGAAAGAGGCATAAATAGAGGATGTATTAAGGACTTAAATGTACCCAAGGACTTGGAGAGATATTGAAAGTGAATAACTCTGTGGACCTCGCTCCTTTCAGCTCCAAAACAATGTCCATTAAATAGCTCTGGTGCCTTGGTCCCTGTCGCCAAGGATTTCATTTCTAGCAGTCCCCCAAGAGGTCAGATGACCTGGCCTAGCTCTTATCTCCTGATACATGGCAGGAAGTCACTAGGGCATTTAGAACTTTGTTCTGAGGAAGAAATAATGGCCCTTTCTTTTCCCTTTCTAAATTAGAAAGTTAATTTGAGATGTTGTTATTCTCATTTTGGCTCTCGCATCCATCCAGCAGTGTGTGGGTGAGTGGGAATCTATCAAGGATTTATTTTACACTCCAGCCCTGCACTGTACATATTATATACACTGACCCACTTAATTGTGGTGAGGGCTCTATAAGGTTGGTTGTACAGCCTCTGTTTTATAGTTGAGACATTTTACAGAGAGAGTAAAACACTACCTGAACCATGGCCATCTCTTCTGTTGGCGAGGATGAGCACTTGGCCTATTTTTCCCTCCCTTTCCATACCTCTGGCTTTTTAGTATCATTACTGTCCCTCAGTGAAGTTGGTATTGGAGAAGGGGGTAGGTACACTATGGGTCAAGGGGCATTTTCTGTAAGAAAGACTATTTTCTACAATGTCCTTATCATCAGGTGTGGATCCTGAATGTTGAGACAATCTATTTAACCTTTATTCTAGCAAATGCATACATTCGGTGGGGGGAACCTATACACCATCATAAAAACGAGAGAAATTGAAACCTGCTGACATAAAATCAAATAGCCCAGCCATAAAAGGTGTCGCTTTTATGTGATTATCTTGCCAATATCTTCGTGTTGCTAAACTAAATCAAACTACAATTTTCCCCGCATGCCCTGAATTTAATGGGAACCATTAATGGGTGTGATTCCTTATAGATCTTTTTGTAATAGGAACATGGCCTCTCATGGCCTGGCCGATTAAAATAAAGGCACTAGGCTGTCATTTGTTATGTTGCTCTGAGCATACTGAACAAGTGTCCCTGATTGAAATACCAAAGATGTTAACACTCAGGCTGGCATTTAAGGGCCTCCTAAACTACCACTAGATCTTTTCAGAACTTTCTTCCTCTACTCACATGCATAATATTCCCTGGAACCAAAGAATATCAAAAGTAGAAGATTTGGGGAAAGGGGGTTGGTTTGGTTTGGTTTGGTTTCCAGATTAGAATTCCGAGTATGTGAAGTAGAATTGTAATTACATGTCAGTTCTAACAAGTATCTGGAAACACTGAAAACACTGAATTGGAGGACTCTGAAGCAAATTCCAGGCTCACTGGGTAAAAAATGCTGTGATTGATTAATAATGCCTGCCCTGGTCTCAGCTTGACAAATGCAAATACAAGTCATGCTTGGTTCTTTCTCCATGTTTCATAGAAACTTTTCATTTGACAGATGCAGAAACTGAGGCCCACAGAGATTAAAAGGAACTTGTCAACATCACAAAATGCATTAAGTCAGAATCAGAGTGTATTCCTCTGATTCCAGACCAGTTCTCTTTCCTGAGAGAGGAAATCTGATCAGAGAGAGAAAAGCATATTAGCAGGATCAACAAACCAATCATTTTCCAAGGCAGCAGGCACTTCCCACCCCATTGATAACAAAGGCGAAAATCCCACAGGTCCCCAAAGACCTTTACTGACTGCCTTTTAGCCAGTCTCCATCCTTTCTTCTTAACTTTAACACTCCTCTCTATAACCAGGTGAGGATATTGTCCTACTGATCCCAAATCTCTCCCCCCAGGCAAGATCATCTACAGCTAGAGCATGTGAGGTTCTTTTGGTGAGAGTGAATCTTTCCCAGGGAAAGTCCCACACCCTTCCTTCTGACTGTCACCCATTGGGATTGCTTGACCATTCCCTCCCAGAACCCATGGTGGATCCAGGAAGCACGCAGCACTGCAATCACCAATCTCTCTACCACACCAGTCTCTTTCCCTTATCTGCATATGTATCCCAGAAAGGCTACAGTGGATTCCATGAAGGCTAGAATGCTGTATTAACAAGCCCTGCTGCAGTCACCTTGTTGGCACTTGCCTGCTGGTTTCCCTGATGACCCTATGTATAATTTTCCAGACCCAGGCCTGCATCCTCTATCATAGAGAAGCTGTCCCCAGCCATCCATACTAAATAATTCCCAGGAAAATTGACATGGATCATTATTCCGTCAGGATAGCAGATGGGTTAAAAGTTATGATCTGAGGACAGATGTCTTGGATGCAAATCTTTCCTTTGCTACTTAGCAGCTGTGTGATCGTAGGCAAGCTGCTCAGCGTCTCTGTGCTTCCATTCGCTCCTCAGCTGAAAACTGGTGAGATCCTAGCACCTCCCTCATGAGACTTGTGAGGACAAAAGGAATTAATGTGCTCAAAGCGTGCAATGTAGAACATGGCACAGATTGAGTGCTCAGCAAGTGTTTGTTATTATCTAGCTCTTGAAACTCCACGACTTAATAACTGTATATCTACCTGTCTTCCTCACTGAATTGCAAATTTCTCGAGGTCTGGGATTTGATCTTTGTCATCTTTGAATTTCTTGCCCACCTAATGCAACACTGGTTACCTAGGTGCTAATGAATATTTAATGGATGACTAAATGAATGAATAAATCTGTTTGAAGCTTTCCAGAGTCAGAAGGGAGAGTCATTTTCCACAGATCTCTGCTGCTGGTGGCATATCCCCATTCAGAGAAACTCAAGTGAAGTGTTCTGTGGCTGTCACTCGAAGTCAGAGGAGACACTATGTCTTGGTGACATCCAACCTCATATTTGCCTTGCACTTCTTTAATAATCTCTCACTAACTCAAAAAATTAAAATTCCTCCCTCTCTTGATGTAGTCCCTGAGTGGCAAACACTGTTCAACTTTTTCTTCCCTCCTTCTACCTTCTCCTTGAATTCTGAATGAAGCAGAAACCAACATGACTGTTTTATGTACCCATTTGTCTGCACTAATAGTGTCAGGAGTGATGGTCACATCTCTCCAGAGGCTGTTTGCTTGGGAACAAGTGCAGAATGGCACAAGCAGGGTATGTGGTACTTAGGAGTGTACAGGTACCAGTGTTTTATTAGCATAAGAGTGTATGTCATTATCGTCTTCTTATGGACATGCTAATCCTTAGACTCCATGTCAGTCATTCATCCACACAATTCCATCATCCATCCATCCAGTGATCATCAACCCATCCATCCATTCACCCATTCATTACCCACTCATCCATCCATCCATCTATTCAACCATTCATCATCCATACATCCATCCCATCCATCCCTCTACCCATCCATCCATCATTTCAACAAACTAGTACTGAAATCTACTACTTAGCCAGAATACCCACATTTTGTAACTCCAGGACTATCACCCAAATCATGTAGTATGGAAGGCTTGTTCACTGCCTGGGGACTGTGCTGTCATACCTAATAGACCTACAAGACCTATGAGATGCAGAAGCAAATGAGATACAGGCTCCTTCCCTCAAGGAGCTCATAGTCAAGTATGGGAGTCAGTGTGTCCTTTTGGCAGAAGTGAAAGCAGAAGTTTATTTAGGTAGACAGACATTCCCCAAAGTGTACTGAACCCCCGCTCTGGGAAGTTCAGAGATTTCTTGGAGACAAAGATGTTTGATTTGGGTTTTGAAGAATGCATGGGGATCTATAAAGAAACTTAGAGGAGAGCTAGGGATGGAGCCTGTCCATTTACAAGAGGAGTAAGATGGACAAATATATTTAGACATGAAAGAGTATGGTCTTTTAGGGTACAGCAAGTCACTAATGCATTATTAGAGCATTAGCTTTGAAGGTGTGCACATCAGGAAATAAAGCTAGAGAGGAAGGGTGGTGTCAGGTAATAAGGGACCTTAAATACTGTGCTGAGAGGCTGAGATGTAAAATGACAAATGGAGAACCATGGCAATGCAGACATTAGGAGTGAGGTATAATCACACTTGGAAGGGGATGCCAAGGGCCCCTTGCATTTACATGTCCATTTTCAAAGTCTTATGTCCTAAATAATTTCAATGTACTCTGTGATGACTTGACTAGACCGCCGAAGACCCAGATCCCTGGAGAGGTTATAAAGATTTCAACCCCAGTTATTAAAGGAGATTGAGCATTGCCTGTCCAGTCTGGCAGATGGGCTTGTGGCAGATTGGCAAGTAGGACAGCTCCTACTTTCCCATACATGACAGCGGGAAGTGCTCCATACAAGTACAAGCCTGGCATGATTCAGTCTAGCAGGGAGCCAGTCTCAAGGAGTCTACTTAGGATTTTATTACATTCCAAAGTAATTTTCTGCCTTTCAAGACTTTGCACGTCATCATCTTTTCAGTACATGGATGCTGTTATATTTTCCATTAAGTGTGTCTGAAGGCAGGGGCCAATTGCTTTGGTAGGGTTTTTATGAATGTGGAAGGCTGAATAAAGAGGTCCAAAGGTCACTATGACCGGTATGTTACCTTCTGTGGAAAAGTGGACTTTGCAAGTATGTCTACATTAACGACCTTGAGATGGGGAGGCTATCCTGGAAGTTCCTACAGTAATCCTTATGATCCTTGTAAGATGGAGGCAGAGGATCAGCTTTGGAGAAGGAGAGAGCAGGAGCACCTGGAGATGTGGGCTTTGACAACACAAGGTGTGGCTATGAAAACAAGGCCGGCAGGTTGGCACCTAGAATATTCGGAAGACAAAGGATGAGATGCTTCTTTCTCCTTCCCAACCTCCTTAAGAGCACTGCTCTGCCAGTGCCCTGAGATCCTTTGTAATTGTAAGACTCTCTGCAGACTTCTGATTCCAGAACTGTAAGGAAATAAACTTCCATTGTTTAAGTCTGTGGTGGTTTGTTACGGCAGGGATAGGAAACTAAACAACGAACAAGAACTAGTCTGCATTTGGCAATAGGAAAATTATAGGGCCCAGGATCCAGGGGCTTAGACTGAAAATAACAGGGTGAGTAGCAATACACAGAACTCATCTTTGTGATTCAGAGTATTGTCCCATGTGACTCATTCACAGATGCCAAACTCGAAGAGACCTGCAACAAACACAAGGACAAAAGGGCACAGAACACAAACCAGACTTTCTGGGACTACATCCATGGGGAAGAAAATCCCTGGAGGCTGAAACAGTCTGGGCAAATTACTTGTGATGGAAGCTCATGGGTTGCTGGTGGTGACAGGCATCGGACTCTAGAGATAAGACTCACCACACCAGGTGATGTAGGAAGCATCTTCTGCATAGGGCATGGTCATAGTGGGCCACAAGGACTAAGGGGAGAGGCAGCCTACTTCCTCTTCTTATTGGAAATGGTATACCTTTTCTTATGGTTGACCTGAATTAATGAATGAAACACTGAGCTTCAACTGGCTTCCAGGCAATTTTATCCACTTCTACTCTGAGAGGCCAGACTGCCCAAGGAGCAGTATCAGTTCAGTTTTACCTTACAAACAATGAGAAGACTCTGGCTCTGGAGCCATCTCACAGTGTGGAGCTAGAGACAGCACACATCGTCATCAGCTGCCTTGTGAAATGCGCTGGCTCTGGGGCCATACCTAGTGCTACGAAGTCAGAATCTCTGGAGGCAATGGCTGGGTACCACCTCCCCAGCACACCATCTATAGCAGAGTTTCAAAATTCCCTATCACATTCAAAAGCACAACTGCACAAATGGGGACACTGAGGCCTCTGGGAAGGAAGATTCCCTTCACGAGGTCACATGGAAAGGTGACAGAAGACTCTGTCCCCAGCCTCCTGAGTCAAATAGTACAATTTAGGAAAACCAGCCACCTCTACAAGAAGAAACAACACTGGAAAGCTTCTAGAGTGCTCTACAACCCTGTGAGAATACTGGAATCTGTGATTGCAATCTTCAGAGCAACTCTGAAAGCGTGTGCCTTCTATTCTGCCTGTGAATTTTGTTTTTCTGCTGAAGAAACAGAGAGACTGGAGGAGATGGAATGACAGCAGGTGGATTGATGCTGAATCCAGTCTTCTTTTATTTATGAAGAGACTCTAAGGGGAAGCATTCGGTGGAATATGATTCTCATGGACAAGGGGCTGCAAAGCCAGGTAGCAGGCTGTAGGCTGGCACACAGGTGACTCAAGCTCTCCAAGAGGAGGAAGGGGTCAGTTAGAGACCACATCTTAGCACAGGTGGATTTTTTTTAAAGTAGGGCTTAAACGAAGTTTCTAAGTTGACGAAAGGGAATCATAGATTTCAGGGTCTTTGCCATAATGAATCCTTAAAAGAGTGACACTAGGGTATTGAAAACATGATTGTAATGTTTCTGGGGGAAAAAAAATTAACGGCCTAATCCTGCAGAGGATGGATATTGGCGACTGTGACTTATGTGCAGACTGCAGAGCTACCCTAATCAGCTTTTCCTCTTAGTGCAGCTCAGGGTGAAGGCTGAGGGCTGAAAATAGTCCACTCTAAAAATCTTTTGATTGCAAAGTGTTTCAAGAGGAAAGACGTGGGTGACAGACAGAGAAATCCAAGCACAGTTTGCATTTCTGTTTCCCCACAAAGCCTCTTGCACCCCAAACTTCCCAACAACTGATGCGATGACCCCTACTGGGTTCCAGTCCCAGCATTCTCCTCCATCAGCTCATCCAGTGTACTTATTGAGCACCTACTAAGCGCCATCACTGCAGCAAGTTGTTGTAAGTGTAAACTTGCTTAATTCTCACTAAGACCTGTGAGATAGGTTTAGACGTGGTACGAGTTGATTATTCACTAAGGATAATCAGGAATGGGTTGGTCGAGAGGGCTAAAATGCCTACTCTGCTTTTTTATACACTCAGGTGCTTTCTCCCTCATGGAAAGTCCATTTTCTCAGCAGGGGGTATTAATCTCCAGTTTACACCAGCGCTTCGTATTGTGGTCAGTCACATAGCCTTTAAGTGGCAGCTCTGGATTTGAACCGGGTCTATTTGACCAGAGAGAGACTTTTTTTTTGCCATTATTGCAGCATTTACTAGCACACCTAATCTTAGAAGAGCAAGAAGGAAAGTTCATGGGAAATGACTTTTTTGTAAGTTTATTAGGGGGATAACTCAGCAGCAGCTGACAAATGCCATAAACAAAGGCATGTACAAAGAGGGGCGGGGGCTGTGCCCCAGTGGCTTCTACCTATAATCCTATAATCTTAGCTACTCAAGAGGCTGAGATTGTTGGGATCTTGGTTTGAGGCTAGCCTGTGCAGAAACAAAAGCCCAGGAGAGATCCTTTTTCAAGGAAGAGCTGTCCTCAGTGGCATTTGCCTGTTATCCTTGCTACTGAGAGAGGGAGCAGGGTACGATGCACCGAGGCATGCATGCACCCAGGCAGGAAATGAGACTATAACCTGGAAAAAAACAACAACCAGAAAAACCAGGGCTGGAGGCATGGTTTTATGCTAAGAACACCTATTTAGGAAGCACAAGGCTCTGAGGTCAAACCCTAGTACCACACAAAGTTAAAAAGCATTATGAGCCAGGCGCTGGTGGCTCACAACTGTCATTCTTAGCTACTCAGGAGGCTGAGATCTGAGGATCGCGGTTCAAAGCCAGCCAGGGCAGGAAAGTCCGTGAAACTCTTATCTCCAATAAACCACCAGAAAACCAGAAGTGGCGCTGTAGCTCAAGTGGTAGAGCGCTAGCCTTGAGCTGAAGAGCGCAGGGACAGCGTACAGGCCCAGAGTTCAAGCCGCATGACTGACAAAAAAAAGAAGAAGCATTATGGATGCTCATAGGAAAGGCAAATGCTCTGCTGCAGCGAACAGGGTCTTTGCATATGCTGCTTCTGAGGAACATAAACCTCCTCTCAAGCGGCCCTGCTCTGAGTCTCACCATATCCTCACTGTGTTTTTACATCATTGTTGGCAAGTTGCTTCTCATGAATTAAATTGCCTACACCCTGTCTTCTTCTTCTTTTTTTTCTTCTTCTTCTTCTTCTTCTTCTTCTTCTTCTTCTTCTTCTTCTTCTTCTTCTTCTTCTTCTTCTTCTTCTTCTTCCTTCTTCTTCTTCTTCTTCTTCTTCTTCTTCTTCTTCTTCTTCTTCTTCTTCTTCTTCTTCTTCTTCTTCTTCTTCTTCTTCTTCTTCTTTGATGTAATTTCATGGAAACTTGACAAGGTGACAGGACAGACTGTATTTTACTTTCAGAACTGTCACCACCAAACACACTAAATGAAGAAAGGAGTGAACACATGAATGGTAACCATTACTCAATCTTCAGACTAAGGGGGGGGGGTCATACTGCCATGGGACTTTTCAAAAGGAAGAAACAGGAAGGACCCACGTCAAAGAATACAGTGACCAAGGGAGAGAGGGTGTTGTGAGGTGAATTATCCCAGAAGCCACATTTTGGAAGGTGGAATATTGGAGTCTTTATTACACAGTTCGCAGGCCGCAGACAGCCAGTCGTCACAAAGGGCTGCAGCCTCCAAATATACATAACATGGTTAGGATGCCATGATGACTGGAGATGAGCCAGGAGACAGGTGACAGGACACAGATCATAGAGACACATGTGGCATGGTTGCAAGTGGAGGCAGGTCCACAGGAAATTCCCAGTCCCAGACACTGGACTGACAGATTCAGTAACCTATCAGCCAAGTGCCCGCCCCTGCCTCCAGGGATCTGGGCAGCCTATCACCTGGAAGGCAGGGGTGTTTCCTTCTCCCAGCATGAAGACAAGATGCCAGATCCTACAATCCACCATATGGCCAGTATGGTATCGACCAGACCTGACCTCCTTTCTTCAAGAGCATCAGCTCATTGTTCTGGATCTAACTCTGATGTAGATCTCACTGAATCAAGCTACAGGGGCTCAAGTGTGTATATCCGAGGGACTGGGAATTTTCAGACAACTGTCAGGAAATCCCAAGGAGGGGAAAACAACAACAACAACAACAAAAGTGGCTGAGAGGACTCACTCACTTCAATACCTTCCCACCTATGGATGACCCCCCCACTGCGAAACAGATTAATAAATAATAACAACAATAGTGACAATTAAAATTGTTGTAAGAGAAATTCCAGAACCACATTTTAAAATATAGAATATTGGAGTCTTTATTATACAGTTAACAGGCTGCAGGTCGCCAGTTGTTATAAAGGCCTGCAGCATGCAAATCTCATAACCCAGCTAGGAAACATGCTAAAGAGGAAAGATAATAAGAACAATACCAACAAGCCAATTCAGCTCCAATGGAGAGCTGAATTGGGACTCCATGATGACTGGAGACCAGCCAGAAGACAGGACACAGGACACGATCACAGAGACACACATGGCATGGAGTCCAGCAGCTAGGCTGGTCCGGGCCTAAATAGGTCGGTCCAGGGGGCAGATCCTCAGAAAATTCCCAGTCCCAGGCACTAGACTGACAGATTCAGTAACCTATCAGCCAAGTGCCTGCCCCCCCTACTCCAGTGGTCTGGTCATGCCCATTACCTGCAAGGCAGGTGATGGGGGGTGGGATTTCCTTCCCCCAGCGTGAAGACCCTACCATCCTCAATGTGACCAATATGGTGCCGGCCAGACCTGGCCTTCTTACCTCAACATTTACTATGTACATAAAGATTTTTACTTGTATCAGGGAAGAAAAAATTTTATGCACTAACACTTTGAAGAAACGGTATCACTATATTATTTGGAATAAATGTCAGAAGGCAGAGCCGGCACAAGAAACAAACATTACGTGCTACATTGCTGCCTACCTGACAGAGACAAAGAAGAAAGGAAGGGGAGGAAAAAAAAGGAGGGAAGGGGAAGAGAAGCAAAGAGGAATGGAGGGAAGAAACCGAAGAGGAGAGGACAGAGTATGGAAGATGGGGAAGTCACTGTTCTGTCCTTAGGATCCCTGCCCTTAACTCCCAAGCTATCTGGGAAATGTACAATTTATAGCAAATTTAGTGCATATGTGTTCTCTGACAGCCTGGCATAGAACCAGGAGTTCAGGAAACACTAGACCTCAGAGGAAAGTTGCAATTTTGATTTCCCTTATGCAAGTAGAAAAACTGAAGCATTGAATGGTTATCTAACTCTGCTGTTGTAATTGCAGAAATGTATGTGTGTGTACATGCGTGCACACACACACACACACACGCACATGCACCACTACTGGGGTTTGAACTCATGGCTTCATTGCTCTCACTTGGCTTTTTCCCTCAAGACTGGGGCTCTGTCACTTGAACCACAACTCTCCTGGCTTTTTAGTGGTTAGCTGGAGAGAAGAGTCTCACAGACTTTCCTTCCCAGGAATGGCTTCAAACCATGATCCTTAGATCTCAACCTCCTGAGTGTCTAGAATTACAGGTCCAAACCACCAGCATCCAACTGTTTTGTAGAAAATTTGAAGCCAAGGTTTTATCTTTTATATTAGACAAAATATGAATGATTCCACCAACAGAATATATTCAGACAGCCTACTATTTTGTGCTACTTTCCATAAACCTAATCAAATAGTTCTTTCTCTCCTCTCATCCTCATGTATAGGTGATATACAGAGGGATTAGAGTTACAGGAGTCAAGGAAGAGTATATTTCCTTTTGGACAGGTTCACCCTCTCCCTCATTCTCTCCCAGCTTTTCCCCTCCCAACTTCCCTCCCCACAAAGTCGTATAGTTCATTTCCAACATAATGTCTAGGAGTTTCACTGCTGAATTGGTTCACCATTTGCCCCTTTCCCCTCCCCAAATCAGATAAACTATATACAAGACCAAGGGTACAGAATGATTCTTTTAAATTGTTTTCCTTGGCATTTTTCATTTCTTAAGACTCACATCACATTCTGCCGCCTATCACAAATATTTATTCACAGTCTGTCCCACAATGAACTGAATTCTTTCTGAGGACTAGAACTGTATTTGACTCATCTATATCTGCCCACAGAAGAAAACAAAACACTCACACACAAAAATAAAACAACAACAAAAAACTAGATAAATGTGAACTGAATTAAAGTAATTGTACATTGATTTATCTGTAATTATGAAATGAAAGCCTTTTTTCAAGCATGAAAGAGCCAAGGGTATAGGCAAATAGTTTTCTGTTGTTGGGGGTCAGGGAGAATTGTGGGAGACCTTACTGATTTTTTCTGCAATCAACCTTAGTTTGCCTTTCACCAAGGCCTTTCTGATAGAAAAACCAAGACAGAAGAAAATATCACGCAGATTCTTTAAGCATTTGAAATTAAAATGCAAGTCAAATAAAATAAAGGGGGAAAGGGAAGAGCAAATATTAGTCAGGAATTTGATAACAAAACTTCAAATTAAGAAATGAAATTTGGGAATAGAAAAGAAATAAAACAGTATTGGAATTTCTATCAATAGATTACAGAAGCCGTATGACGATATTTCTCTCTCTTGTTCCTCCACAAACAATTCTGTGTATAAATGTATTTTGGGCACAAATGACTCTGTCCTAAGATCCTTGATTATAATTATAATAATGGGTTTCTGAAAGCCTGTGAGTGGTTCTGGGAATGATAATAAGGGTTGAGCAAAGACATGTTGTTTATGTGGAGAATGTTTGTGGAATATGGAATGAGGTGGGAAGAAAAGCTTATGTTATATCTTGCACAAACCCCCAAATACACAATTACCTCCAAGGAGCCCATCGCTCCCTCTCTGTCCTCCAGGAAAGACTCACTATCAATTTCATTATCCCAAGAACTGGAGACGGTGGAGGAGGTAGGGAAGCAGCTTCTCCTCCTTTGCCTTCCCAAAGAATTGCTAGTTTCCTCTAACAATCCTGAGCTTTCTCAAACCAAGAGGTATCACTCACACTACAAGTCAGAGGCCAGTACCAATCCATACATTTTCCCATACCTACAGTGAGTGGTCTCAATTCCCTGAACCATGATACTAAAATAATGTCCTAGTTCTTTTCTGAAATCCCATGACCCTTAAGTATTTCCTCTAAATGATGACCAATGGTCTCTCTGTTACTTCATGAAGAGCCTGAGAACATGGAAACTGTGTAAGACATTGTTCTGTTTGGTTGTTTCTTTTTAAAACTATTTTTGTACTATCTATCATCTGTCTGTCTATCTGTCTAGTATTGGTCTTGAGCTGTAGACTTCAAGTTCACGATTGACAATTTTTGCCCACAGCAGATATTATACCACTTGAGCCACAGCTCCAATACTGTATTTTTTTCTGATAAATTGCTGCTACAGAGTCACAAATTTTCCTGCCCAGCCTGGCTTCCACCTCAGTCCTCAGAATTCAGCTTCCAGAGTAGCTAGGATTATAAGCATGAGTCATTGGCACCTTGCTATTCTGTTTCTAATTGTGAAAAAAAATACATGCCATTTTCAAATGTATAAATCAGAGGCATTCAACGTATTCACAGCATCATCAATGTCCACTTCAGATACTTGCTGTCACTCAGAGGTGATGGCCATGAGTAGTCAATCCTATCCTCCAGCCCAGTAGATTCACTGCTTGACAGCTATGATGGTGTCTCCTACTGTTCTGCAAATAGTAGATCCTGATAAGTGTCTACCAAAATCCAGAATTGTTGCATTAGTGGCTCACACTTGTAGTCCTAGCTACTCAGGAGGCTGAGATCTGAGGCTCATGGTTCAAAGCCAGTCTGTGAGACTTTTATCTTCAATGAACTTCCAAACAACTAAAGTCAGAAGTGGAGCTGTGGCTCAAGTGGTAAAATACTAGCCATGAGAAAAAAAAGCACAGAACAAATCCCAGGCCCTGTGTTCAAGCCCTGGGACTAGTATATGTACACATACACACACACACACACACACACACACACACACACACAAAATCAAGAATTGTTCGTTTAATTAATTAATACATTTAGGATGGTTATTGCGAAATTATTGTACAGATTAGCAGCGAGGAGACAATAATACTCTGTCATCTTTTCAGTAATATTTGTGTGTTCACAGACCCTATATTATTGGCAAATGCATTTCCACAATCCATCTCCTCACCTTCTTTGAAGGCAGCATCAATACTTCCATTTGACCAGAGAAAAATCTGAGATACACAGCTCTTAAGAGTTAGAACCCAGCCTGGTCTTGGTGGTTAATCCCGGTCATCCTCTACTCCAAATATTGAGAGCTAAATAATTAGTTTGAGGCCAGCCTGAGTAGAAAGTCCCAAAGACTCCATTCCTAATTAGCCATCAAAAATCTGGGCTGGAGGAATGGTTCAAGGAGTAGAGTGCTAACTGAGCAAGCAAGCTGTACAACTGCAAAGCCCAGAGTTCAAAACCCAACAGTGACAAGAAAAAAATAAAAAGAGAGAGAATTACAACCTAAGTTTGTTTAATTCCAAAGATCAACATAAAAAATTAAAGTCAATGACAAGATAGTGCTCAGCAGTAAAATGATCTGGTGGAGTTTTAGGTAAATCTTCTCAACTCTCTTTTTTTGTAATTCCTCAATTCAGTGTGATACCCTAGTTCATTCAGCTTCCTGTGTGATTAGCCTTTTTCCTAAGAAACATAACTTGGCAGTGACTCCTTCTCTTAGAAAATCCCTGATGACTTTGAAAATGTGCATGTTTTTCATCTTTGCTTGTGCCGTGTCTTTCTCAGCCTTTGCTTGCTGAGATGGGCATTGTCACTCGGCTCTATGGCCAGCCTGGGCCTTCTCTTGCTTCTCTCTCTGCCCACACCTGGGGACACTCAGAGAGAAGCATTGCATGGGGAAGAGTTGACATTGACTCAATAATTGTCCTGACTCCTACACAAGGCAGAGCTCTTGCTGGTGCTTTGGCCTGGTGATGAAGTATAAGCAATGGTCCTGAAACTCTGCATCTCTTACTAGCCTTCAATTGAGCTCTGTAACAATGTGAGCACATGCATTTGGGTGTCCCCATTCTATATGTAAGAAACCTAGAACTCAGAATTCAAGTGAGTTGGACAAGATGACTCTGTTGGAAAGGCGGCCCTCAGGCGGCATCGCTGTTCCCTGGATGGCTCTAAACAAACGAAGTATTTCAGCCCAGACTCAGCGCCTCAGTGCAAGGGATCCTTAGATGCTTTCTCTCCTTGGGACATCCATTCTGATTGTAGGAAGTCTAAAGAGAGACTTTTACAAAAGAATGGACTCACATCTGAGACCACCACGTGAAAACACCCTCCCCTCCACAAGCACTGTGCTGTCAACTCCCCTCAATTCCTTTGTCATCCAAACCTTGCTCCCAGGATGCCTGGTGTGTTGATTCAGCAACCTATCTTCTCATTCACACTGTTTCTGTGCATTAACAACTCAGGCCTGCAGACATGCATTAGCACTCTTTGCATCCAGAAATCAGCCCCAACTCAATATCGTTATATGATTAAAGAACAGCCATTTATTACTTATAACCAGCCATACTTTCTCGCATGTGCTTTAAGACTAAATGATATAGAGGAATAAATGCACATCAGTAGATTATAACATCACTTACTGAGCACTTAATAGATGCACACCCCGTGCTAAGCACTTTCCATTCAATATCTCATTTAATCTTGTTGCCAACATTGTCACCCCAGGTGGCTATAGGTTTCCTGATGACACAGAGGCTGGCTCTGCAAAGAAACTGGCACCTAATAAGTGCCCAGATTTGCTCCAGAGCAGTAAACATTCAGTAAGCACCTACTATGTTCTTGGTAGTTTTAAGTAACCCATCAACAGCCACCCCACAGGCTTTACATAGACATTGCTAATTGTGGCTTTCTGAGAAAGAAATCCAGCTTCCTGACGCATTTAATAACTTCCCTGTATCTTTCCAGCTATCAGTAAAGCAGCTGAGTACTACCACCTGTGAAAGCAGAGTGCTTTCCATTCACTACACCATGAATGAATGAAATAAAAAGAGTTTAGAGCCTACTTTGCAACCTCAAAGTGCTTCCCTCTAGTTAATAAATCAGGCTAACACTCTAGGTAAGAATAATTGAGTCTACAGTAATAAGTAGAAATCACTTCTAGCAGGGGTCACAGGAAGGTAAGCTTGACAGGTGTGAGGAGAAAAGGTCTTAAGGGAAAAAACAGAGAGAACTAACTCTGGTCTACAGGGTCTGTATTTTCAGTGGTAACCTGGTCATTGGATGGGGATGAAGACACGGAGGTAGAAATATCAATAGATCCATAGAGAACAACCTAACAAGAAGATAGGGTTGCAGAAGTGCAGGGAGCCCTGACCATCACTGGACAGAGCATCTCTCAAGGCTGCAGATTCCTAGCCTGAGGAACCTCATAATTGGAAACATCTTTGAAATGATGCATTCTGTCTGCATTCCAGGAAGTGTCAGTGTTTGCAGTGGACTTACTCCATGCTGAATGGGTAGTTCACAAATGTATAACTGAGCGAATGAATGAAGAAATAAAAACCAAGCGAAGGAATGAAAAAGAGCCTAGAAATCTGGGGGGGGGGGTGCTACAAGCCCAGTAAAATTAGGAAGCCAGAGCTGAGTGGCATGAGTTTTGGCTAGACTTAGAAGAAGTGTGGGGTGGGGGACTATGATTTGACCAAGTGTTTCCCCCAAAGACTCATAGTCTAAAAGTTTGGTCCTTAGTAAGGTGCTTTTGGAAGGTGGAATACATTTTGAAGAGGTAGAACCTACTGGGAGGCAGCTAAATGACTGGGGACATTGTCAGTAGAAGGGACCAATGTAGTTCTCAAGAGACCTTAGTTCCCAAGGCAGAGTTATTACAAAAGGGATCAGCTCAAGCTCTGAATCACTCTAGCTTCCTGACACGACACGTGCCCGCCATTCTCCTTTCACATGTGTATCCACTTCCATGCCATCCAACAAGGTCTAAAGGTCTAGCTAGGATGCTGATGTCAAGCTGTTTGAGTCCTCCAGCCGTCTGGATGATAAATCACATAAAACTTCATTTTATAAAGTATCAAGTTTCACGTGTTTTTGTTCTGTTTTACTATTTTTTTTCATAGCAACACAAAATGGGCCACTACAATGGAAAATGAACAAAAACAAAAAGACAATGACAAGTCTGCCTTTCTTTATCTTTGCCCTTCAATCTTTTTGGTTTTACTCTGGTCAAGTTTCTGGCTTTTCTGGCAAGCACTATGTAAGGGAGGGCAAGAGGACTAAAGGATGCCTCTCACAAAACAAGACACTGAACCCAAAATAGGCTGCACACCAATGATGCATGTTGGCGTTGTTTGCTTTGCAGAGACAGAAATCATACAGGATTTCTAGGTGTATTTCCAGAAGGGTGTTTTGGAACAATAAACCCATCAATAGAAACTAAAATAAGATATGAGAGATACAAGGCTCTTCACAACGTGAGCAGCAGCTCTTGATGAACTCTTTGTTTATTGACTCATTTGCATGAAGAATTGCACTTCAGGTGACCTTCCAGCACAGGGCTCCGCTTCCTCTCTCCTGTATTTGGCTTTTTCACAATACAAAATATTTGATAATTCAGCAACTCTCTAGCACACACTATCTGATACTGGCTTTCCTAGTGAATATAGATCTGTTTTTACCCTCTGGGTCTCTCTAACTAACAATTTAAACAAAAGAACACACGAAAAGTATCAAGCTCATACAAAAACACTCCAAATCATAGGTCTCTTCAGACTAAACTAGTTCATGTCCAAACATTCAGACCTATTTATTCTTCTCAGCATCTACCATCTGCTCATTTCCCTAATGGTACCTGCTTATACCTGTATCCATCTGATAGCCTTCCTCTCTTCTTTCTTTGCATCCATCCACCCTTCCATCCTACTCATGCACAGCGTGTCTTCTAGGTACCACCCATTTGCTAGGACTAGCAATGCTAACATCATCAAAACAGGCTCAGAGGTTGCTATATAAGACAGTCTTCATTCCCCTTACCATCCTCTATTGGTTCTCAGCCTGTGAGAGACTGACTGACCAATTTGGTACACATTAGAATGGCAAATTGGGAAGGACATGGGTCACTTCATCATTGTATTATTAAGAATGCTTTTTTTCCTTCCTCCAAGTCTCAGTCTTATTCTTGCTAAATAATAATAACAAAAAGAGTAACATAACTGAAAGTTACTGCGAAGAAAGGAATGGGTGGCTGGTGCAGGGTAGGTACTCAATAACTAGCTACTATCCATATTGATATCATCTATAAATAGGAGCACCAGTGTCTTCCCGTTATTAAAACTCCGAGCTTACAAATTTTGACAGCTGCCCTTTGCTCTTAGTACAGGTTGAGTATCCCTTAGTTAAAATGCTTGGGACTAGAAGTGGTTTGGATTTCAAATTGTTTTCAGACTATGGACTATTTGCATATACATAATGAGCTATCTTGGGGATGGAACCTAAGTCTAGCCACAAAATTAATTTATGTGTTCTATACATCTCACCCACATGGCCTAGATGGAGGTAAAATTATACAGTGTTTTTAATGCATCTGAGTTTTAACTGCACAGGCAGGCAGAGTGGAATTTTCCACTTGGAGTGACGCATCAGGGCATAGAATGTTTCAGATTTCTGAGAGTTTGGGGCTTCAGAGTCTTTAAATTAAAGATGCTCAATGTTATACAAACAATCTCAATCCTTGCAAGCTGGGGAGGCCTTGGAGAATCTGCTGTCCGAACATGTTTCCTGGCCTTCCTTCTATCACATACCCAGGAAAGCACACACCACATCACCTCTGTCTTTCCTTCACAGCAACCCACAAAGTCCCTGATGAAGAAGGCTCCAACCAATTTGCATTCGTGAGTCGGAATGAATGGAAATACACACATGCTAAATAATGATGGGCCGTGGAATGCAAGTAAGAAACACTTCATCATTACTTTTCTGGACTGAATATTTTTCATCTCCCTGGAGAATTCATATATCAACCCCCCTAACTTCAGTATGATGGTATGATGGTTGATGGTATGAGGTAATGAGCCTGGAGCCCTTATAAATCTGATTAAGAGAAGAGACATCAGAGATATGACTTCCTCTAGGCCATGTGGAGATATGAGAAGGTAACTATACATACATCCAAAAGAATATCCTCACCAGACAGCAAAACTACAGGAATCCTTGCTGCCAGAACTGGGAAAATTGACCATTGTCATTGACTATTGTCATTGAAGCCTAAACTAAGTATACTTAGTTGCTAAGTTTGGAAGACTCTTTGCTACTATAGGAAAGGTGGTATGGCCTAACAAGCCACTGCCCATCCTTCCTCTGATGACAGGGTCAGCATTTTTTCTCAAGTTAGTCTCTGCCTACACTTCTCTTCCCTCTGCATTTAGATAACTCCAGGTTTCAAAACTCAAGCATTTCTTCTTTAGGAAAGTGTTCCTTAACTATGTTATTCTCCCCTATCAGAGGCTCTCATTTTATCAAGTATCTCTCCTTCACAGCTCTTCTCAGAGTGGCAATTTTATTTATTTGATGATTTTGTTAATTTTTGTCTTTCCTAGCAGATTGTGCGTTCTACAGGACCAGATCTGAGGTGGTTCATCATCTTATCCTCGGTGTAGAGCATGGTACAGGTATATTATAGGCCTTAACTAAATATTTTCTGAGTGAAAGAAAAATACGATGAAAGAAGGAAAGAAGTAGAGAGGCAAAGAGGGAGAGAATGAGAATGAGGGAGGGAGGGAAGGAGGGAAGGAGAGAGAGAGGAAGAGAAGAAGGAAAAAGAGGAGTAGGAAGAATTATTACTGAATGGACGAATGTCAAATGCTTGAGATAAATGGTCTTTGTCTTTAATTTCTAAGTCTGCCCCATCTTTCCTCTTGACTTTTTATTGAGACAGAAGGATTCAGGACAAACTGCCATTTTTATGTCAGTTGATCTTGAGAAATATTCAGACATTTTTGATAGAGTCCTTGCTATCCTCTGATATAACCCCAGCTGCCCAATTCTCACATGTATCTCAACTCTGTTCCCCTCACCTTGCTCCTCAGAGGAACCATGACAAAACCCCAACAATCCCACCAATTCTACCAAAGTCTCTTAAGGCTGTAGATGCCTCAGTTTCCGCCCCTCACCCCCTGATTGGAGTCTTAAGGTCAAAGACGACTCCACCCTGATTGTATAGCTCCACCATTCTCGGCCATCAACAATGCTGTCTTCCTTTGTTAACACATTGCATTTTCCTCTCCACAAATCACATTTACAGAACACAGTGCATGTCAAAAGCCTGGGGACACCTCTGGGGCCTCACAGTTCAATGAAGCTCATTATGGAAATCAGCTAAATGCTGAGGAGAGAGATAAGTGTGAACTGTTTACCAACCCCTTCCACCAGAGACGCACAGGCTGCACTAATGGGAGCTCATTTGCAGCCTTTCTTGGCCACTCAACCCTCTTTATCTTTGGCTATGACTAATCTTCAGGGAGAAAGGAGCACTCATGTCTGCATGAAGGAGTTCTCTCCAAGGAGCTTGGGGTGATTGGTGAAGGAGGAAATAGCAAGCCAGCCCAGGAGAACCAAAGTCTGAGATTCTGTGTCACCCAAGCCCGGTGCAGTTCACTCCACAGGAAGCTATCTTGTCCTGCCCTCCAGGACAGTGAGGTCTAGAACCAGATGTTTTAAAGAATAGCAGAGTTGACATTGACATTCAGAAGATCATCAACTGAAAGGAAAGTTCCTTATAGTTTACATAGCATTTTCATCAGTTTTGCCTTGTTTGAGCCTCCCAATATTTTTACCAGGTAGAGCCACCCCCACTCAAATTTGCCAGCTGAAGAAGTAGACTGGGGGTAGAGTGTGACCTGCCAGGGTTATCATTGCTGCATTTTTTTCTTTCCCTGAATACAATGAGTTTTTCACATCACCAAAGCTCCTTCAGTGTGTGTTATTGGGATTTCATGAGTAGGATTCAAGGTAACCACGAACTTCATGAATTTGCATGTGAATTTTGGATGGGTTCAAATAGGAGCATTTCTTTCTGGGAAATAAATGAGTCCCTTTTACAAGTCTTCAGAGGGATGAAATCTCTACCAAGTTAAAAATCATTAAGGAGTCTAGACTTTCTGCTGGTACCAAATGATTACCTGGCCATCCAGGGAACTTTTTAGGGTAGATGTCTTTGTCCATTTATCCATTTTTCCCAAGAAATAAAGGGATAAGCTGAGCATCATTTGACTTCTAAGATCCATATCTTCCTGTTCCTATTCTTCACCCTCCAATCATGCCCTGTGTCCTTGCCTGGACCCCTGTAGATATACCCACTATTCTCTGCCCACGACCACAGACAGTTATTTCTCCCAGTCAGATCACAGGACACCAGGTCAGAGTCAGGTCCCAGAGGCCTCAGGCCTCCCACTGTTGTGTGTAAGGCCAGAATTACGGGGTGGTGAGAAAGAGAAATTGTGGTTGTACAAATGCAGAGTTGATTCTCTCTTCAATGACCCAGATAATTTCTGCACAATTATTTTTTTAGTGAGAGTCTATTGGAGGAGGGAGATGTTCATTAGATTGTACTCCCAAAGAGAATGACTTACCTGACTCACCTCTCTCTAGCTCAAGCCTAGAGAACACTGCATCTTTGGAGGAGTCCTACTTTGTCCAGACTCTGAAGTCTACTCAGTTCAACATTTATGGGACATCCCTTGGAGAAGGCTAAACTCAGCTGTCTCATTTTATAGTACAGTATGTGGATTTCAGAGCACTCATCTTGGGGTGAAACAGACAGACACAAGCTTTGGTCCTGCTTTCCTATGAAACCTGAAAGGAAGTCATCTTTGTGAGCCTCTGTTTTCTTATATTTGTAAAATAGCAATGGCACTGATATCCTACTGCTATGCCCATCAGGTAAGAATAATCCAGGCACATGTTGCCCACATGCCCCCATTGCCCTACATGTATTTGGCAAAGGAAGAAAGCAATGAGGATGAGTTTACAAGAAGACACAACACCCTCCCCTACTCCCTACTAATATGTGAGTTGTGGCTTTGGAGATCTATAGTTTTGGGGTTGAAATCTTGGAGCTTCTACTTGTTTGCTATGAGACTTTAGGCACTCTCTGGGGGCTTCTCTGGTGGTATTTATAAATGAAAGTAAATAACACTTGTGAAATATAAAATAATGCAATATAAAATGTAAATATAAAATAATATAAAAGTGTCGGGAGCCCAGGCACTTGGCATATATTTACTGTGAAAGGACTCAATAAATGTCAAGATTAAAATAACAAATATTACGAGAGGAGAAGAAAGGGAAGTAAAGAGAATGACTTGGCCAAGAGCACACCAGCCAGTGGGTGGCAGAGCTGACATGCAAGCTGACTCCAGAGAACTTAAGCCTCATCGATCTACTTCTTCTTCATCTCATGAGGTAGATTTGGAAACTCCGAGTGTCTGAACAAAATAAAGCTAAAGGCCCACTCATGGATTCAGTGGTATTAAGTGACACAAATGAACCTCTCAGCTCAGGGCCTTGCTAACTTGCCCCTTCTGATCAGACAAGCCACCAAGCCATGCCAACACTGCCTTCTCAGCCATGGCCAATGCAGAAAATTGACCACATGGAAGCAATGTCTATGTGTGTGAGCAGACTATGTGTCTGGCCTGGGGCTGGTTATAAACTGCCTCTTTACCAAGGGCTTTTGCAGAAGAATTCTACATCTCCCAGAATAATCTCTCTCATTATGATGCCGGCCGACTTTTCAAGCCAGCTCATTTTTCTTCCCTTTGTCTCAAATTCCAATACCCTGCCCTTTTCACAAGATTTCCGAAGGAGCAGTTCTCAGCACCCATTTTATAGGGAGAGTGGGGGGTGGAAGAGTCTCCAGAGGGTGAGCAGTATCTAAGCCTTAGTTTAAAAAAAAAAAGAAAGAAAGAAAAGATGAAGGAAAGAGCTTTGTCTGCTAAATCTCCCCATTTTGGAATCAAATGTTGTTTAAATTCAGGACAAATTCTCAGCTCTCTTGCTGACAAATTCCACACAAGCACAGAAGAGAGGCAAGAGGGAGGTGCGGGTAATTATGTGGAAGGTGCTTGAGCGTTTGTCATTAAAGGGCAGTCAAGTGTATACCTACTGTGTGTCGGATCTTTTACTAGGTTTCTTGGGGGGTAGGGTAGTAAAAGAGAAAGACAATTCACCACCCAGATTTATAATTACAAGCTGGACAACTAATTCAGAGCGAAAGTACAAGGGACTGTAAAAGCCCGGATCTAAGACCTGACCCAGTTAGGGTTTAAAGAGACTGTCAAGAGAGTGATGTTAGTTCTGGAACTGGAGGCTGATCAATAGGGTCCACTAGATGAGGACAGGAGGAAAGCTTTCCAGCAAGAAGACCAGCCTAAGCAAAATCCCTGGGGCTGGAAATGTTCCCGGTGTTTGATGAGCTGGAAGAGGACGCCAGTATTCTTAGATCCTGAGAGAGTGAGGGAGTAAGTGGAATAGGGTAGAGAGGTTGGGAGGGATGAGCCTGATAAATCAGGGAGGGGGAATTCATGTGGCATCTTGTAGCCATGAGAAACCTACTGGTCTTTATCCTTAGAATAAGAGTAAAACAGTGAGGAATTTTAGTAAGTCTGCAGACAGTCATGGATTCTTCTCTTCCTCATGGTCATAATGTGCTGCTAGCCACAATGATGTTGAGTCTGGCCACAACAGCAGGATAACAGCAAGCATGCTATATACAGAGACCTGAATAATGGCACATGGAGGCTTGCTCATTCCATTTGCTTTCGAGACAGAGTGATCACTGTGTGAAGAAGATTGGGCTAGCATTTTGGAAGAGAAGAGACACAAGGCCCAATGGCCGTAACTCCCCTATCAATGTCCTACAGAAGTTCACAACCTACCATGTTCAGCTACAAGCTGATAGGAGAGGCCGAAGTATGCTCAACAGATATCCTAAACCAGAAATGAGGGGTTAATATACAGATCTGTGTGCTGAATGAATGAGCATCGTGTTACGTTCTTACATTCTAGGGTGGACGGATCCATACTCATTTGTGCCTGTTTTTTTTTTTTTAACATATCACTCAGTAAGGCTTAGGGCCTTATCTTTCCTGCTTATTCTAGCTATATCCCCAAGGCCCAGAACACTTATCAAGCAAGTTATAGACCTTCAATAAACCTGTGATGGGATATGTAAATAAATAATGGAATGAATGGATGACTATTATCTATTTGGTTTCCCCTAAGAAAGACTTTCTGGCCAGGTACTGGTGGCTCATACTTATAATCCTAGCTACTCAGGAGACTGAGATCTGAGGCTCACAATTTGAAGCCAACCCAGGCAGCAAAGTCCATTAAACTACTTAGAAAGGGCCAAAAGTAGCATTGTGGCTCAAGTGGTAGAGCGCTAGCCTTGACAAGAAGAAGCTCATGGAAAGCATCTAGGCCCTGAGTTCAAGCCCCAGGACCAGAAAAAAAAATCTTTCTGCACCAACTCCAGGATATTTCTTCCTCTCCACTAGCCTTTAAGGGGTAGATAGACACTTTGAGATAGGAAATCAATGTAAATTCAACCCTTACAGAGGGTGTCCGTGTTCTAGGGAGACAGGTCATGCAAGTCTTGAGGCAAAAGGGCAAAATTTATCTTGAAATTTTGAAAGTTACCTTGAAAGTTTAATGTCTGGGGGCCTAGGAAGGTGGCTCAGTGGTAGAGCGCTTGCCTTGCATGCGAGAGGTCCTGGGTTCAATTCCTCTGTACCACATAAGCAGAAAAAGCCAGAACTGGTGCTGTGGCTCAAGTGGTAGAACACTAGCCTTGAGCTGAAGAGCTGAGGAACAGTGCCCAGGCCCAGAGTTCAAGCCTCACAACCAATAAAAAAATCAGAAAAAGAAAACAAAAAGTTTAATGTCTGGCAGGAGAGAGAGAATTAGTTAAGAACAGTTTGCCTTGGTTATTATATACTTAGGGCTTTAGAGATTCTTTGTATAGAGTGATCCCTTTACACATAGCAATGACAGAAGTAAAATATAATGAGTACCACTTTTGTGTGGATGAGAGACAGAGGCATAAAGAAGCTAGGTGACTTGCCCAAGGAAGGAGGGCCAGACTCAACCGGCCCCAACCTTTGAGCTGCAACTGGAATATTGGTACAACAGAGTTGTACAAGAAAGATAGTCATTGTGCCTTGGACAGAATGTCATAAAATGTTTTGTAGATAAGGGTTAAGTAAGAGAATGCTTGGCAGGGTGCTCATGCTTGTAATCCAAGCTACTCAGGAAGCTGAGATCTGAAGATTGTGGTTCAAAATCAGTCAGGGAAGGAAAGTCTGTGAGACTCTTATTTCCAATTAACCACTTAAATGTCCAAAGGAGAGCTGTGGTTCAAGTGATAGAGGACTAGCCTAAAGCAGAAAAGTTCAGAGACAGCATCCAGACACTGAGTTTAAGCCCCAGGATACTCTCTCACTCAATCTCTCTCTCTCTCTCTTTCTCTCTTTCTCTCTCTCTCTCACACACACATAAACACAGAGAATGTTTATAAAATGGTTAACTCCTAAAATGTACTTCTCACATATTTACTAAGTGTCAGCTGTAACCAGATACCCCAGTTTGCAGAAAATAAAGCCAAACCCTCAGTTGCTGATGAAATGTGCTCCAGGTAACGTATTTGATAAGGATGATTTAACCTGACAATGTACTAATTCTCTATCCTGAGCTGCTAATAATTGACATCCAAGAAATGTGAGAAACACATTCTGTCATGATTGCTAAGACCTTCATTGCTTCCAACCAAACTCATTGTAAAATTCTAGAACAAAGAAAGTTTTGTTTACTTTTTTCCAGAAAAAAAAGAAAAAAAATAGACTTTTAAATCACCAGAGAGGTCAGTATTAATGTGTTCCTGATGTACAAGCATAGCACATTTCCCAGTTGGTTTTATGAGAGGAAGCTCTAAACTTCTATGATTTGAAGGTAGTAAATGGTAATGACAAGGTGTTAAACTTTGTTGGGGAGTGACTGCCTTCAATCCTTTTGGGAATGAAGCAAGATATAAATAAAGGAATGCTGAAGATAGGTTATGTGGGGACTGGAGCTTTGGCCTAGAGGAAAAGCCTTGGTTCCAACTCCCAACCCATGATGTAACCATCTTTTCCAGTTAGTCTTGAGAACAATAACTTTGGATTTGAACTGGGACACTATTGAGAAGGGAAAGGTGACACTATGAATACTTATGTTGGGACAAACTTCATCCTGACAGCCTTGAGATGTGTCCACTGCATCTACCAGGAAATCATACCATCTTTTGTTAAGGACACTTCTGGCTATGATATATAACCATGAGATCTGTTATCAAGACCCAATTCTGATCAGGTTCTGACAAGGCCTGACCAGAGCAGAGGGGTGGGTAGGAATACGTACTTTGAGTCATTTAGCTTCTTTATGCCTAAAGAAGAAAATAGGCAAAAATAAATACTGCCAATAAGGGAAGAAGCTGAACTGCATCTATTGAAAGAACACAATCAGAACAGATAAATGTGAATCAAAGAAGACATTGTACTACAGCTCCTCATATCTCTATGACCAGAGGGCCCACTCTGTCGAATCCATCATGCAACAGAACAGAATAAATGTTGAAATTTTGTATCAGAACAGCATCTCCTTGTCTTGTTTTCTCTCTCTGATTTTCTACATCTGAAATGTCCTCATTCCACTGACCGCACCATCTTTGATGTCCTGTATCTATCTTCGGTGACTCTTATTGGCCTACTGGTCAGATATAAGTTGGATCTTAATCTTGAGCTGTCCAGTTTGATAATCAACACTGCCCAAGTTGATGAAATAATGACTCAGACACCAGGGCTAGTGGCTCATGCTTGTAATCCTAGCTACTGAGGAAGCTGAAATTGAAGAATTATGCCTCAAAGCGAGCCCAGGCAGGAGAGATTGTGAGACTCTTATCTCCAACAAACTACAAAAAAGAGTAAAGAAAAAACTGGAGTGGAGACATGGCTTGATGGTAGAGAGGAAGGCTTGACCACAGTGAAACTGACATACAACGCCCAGTCCTTGAGTTCAAGCCCCAAACTGGCAAATAATAATAATAGTAATAGTAATGACTCAGATGTCTGCTTGGCTCTTAGGACCTGGCTGCAAAGAAAATCCTGGAAAGTTCTACTTGCCATCTGTTTGACTTGAAGGTGAGCGCTTGCTGAACAGTCCATGATTCTATCTGGTAAGTAATTATCAAAATAATGTAGAATTTGATCACCTTGATGATCTCTTCTTGAGAGTATTGCTACTCCTTGACGAGGGCACAAGTAGCCCCTGGAACTTGGCACTAACTCCAAAGAACAAGAAGCTCTCAACCAGAAACGCTTCATCTCTAGCCATGCTTGTGCGTGGCAATTTGATGGAATCATTCTTTAATATAGCCAGATTTCTGCCCCACATCTGAAATGATTGAAGACAGTAGAAAATATTCCTGTGAGAAATGGGGCTTTTCAGTCAAGCAAACAGAAATCTGAAGGGTGATTTGATTAGAGTAGTGGTTTAGTCTAGCGAAAGGAGCAATGAATTTCAAGTTGCGGCCCTCAGATTCCAAGAGATGCAGCCTACAGTATCAAAACCCTATGAGTCCCTCCCTGATACTCCATCTCACTAGACTTCTGGGTGGCTCAATAGGATAATGGGAGTGAAGTGCTCAGAAACTCTGAAGTGCTGGTTCATATGTAAATGATGAGTATCTCTGAGGATGTGAAGTGTTTTTAAAGAGAAGGTTGCCACTGATCAATTATTCTCTTTGCTCATACAGGACTGACAAGGCTCCTAAATTCCACATTCTGCACACATTGACAGTTTAGATCACATTCCTTTACACCATGCACTAATCCTCCAGCAATTCTCTCTCCCTAGGAAAAAAAAAAAAAGGCTGATTCTAGGGGAGTTGCGAATTGGTGAAGGCTCAAATGTCTACTGGGACACTAATGGGAAGGAAGTGAAGTGCAGAAGGAAGAGGCAAAGTCATATTGGCGTTCAGTACCCAGAACTGTCATTCAGATGCCCTTGTGACATGAGCCAATGGATATTTCGAGAGAGGAAGTTGTTTCCTTGTCCTCACTTTCTGTAACTAAAGAGGGACTAATGATCAACTCTTCCCCCTGGCTCCTTAAAGTACAGCCTGCACCCAGTTCATCTTGTTATACACTTAGTAAGTATTTGGGTCATTTTTATGCTTAAAAACAGTCTAATCAAGTAACAAATTCCTGAATATATCGATTCCCCAAAGCACCCTCAACTTCAAACGGAGGTAGATTTTGTCCCCATTCCCTAGCCATTCTCATCTTTTCTCTACATCTAACACTTACCTATAGGAAGTGTGTGTGTGTGTGTGTGTGTGTGTGTGTGTGTGTGTGTGTGTGTTGACGCTCTCTCTTCTCATTCTCCTCCCCAAGTGCTCAGATGAAGCTCCAGCTGTCTGGCCCCCCAGCAGTTCAAGGAGAAAGGCAATAAATTCTCTCCATTTTGGTTTCTGCCTCTGGGAGGGGATGTTCTGTGAAGTTTTCAGCTTTCAATGAAAAGTTATATTCTCCCTGCAGAAGTCAGGAGATTTACCCTGTACTTGCTATCTGTCTTTGATCCACTGCCTCACTCTTTCTCTCCCATCTTCAAGCTGTGTGTCTTCAGACTAGTCTGTTTGCTTCTCTGAACTTGGCTATCGCTCTGGGAAAGTAGGGATCCAACGTCCTGTCCTGGAAAACTCCTACAAGGAATCAGTAAGATGATACACAAGAGGCGCTAGTTTCATGTCTGGTACATGTGAAGGGCACAGTATGAGTGGCTGCTCTCAGCTCCTTCATCATCAGCCAATGAACGATTCACAAAGGAATTTGCAAAGATAATGCATGTTGAACACATCACTTCCTGAATGATACCCGGTGAGGCATCTACAAGTGGTAGCTCCTATTAGTGAAAATGAAGACACGTTACAAAGATAATGGTAAGTGAAAATAGGAGAAACCGATTTCAGGATTATCAGTGCCATCAAAGGAGTAATAGGTAGCCCTTTTCAGATAATGATAATTATTTAAAGTTTATCAGCCATATCTCAGGTCCAGTCTCCAGGTAAAGGGCCAGTGAAGGAACGGGAAAGCTCTGTGTTTAACAATCAATCCAAGATTTAGGTCATTAAAGAATCTGGAAACATGGCTGGGAAGGTGGCTCAGTGGTAGAGCGCTTGCCTTGCATGCCTGAGGCCCTGGGTTCGATTCCTCAGCACCACATAAGCAAAAAGAAAAAGGCCGGAAGTGGCGCTGTGGCTCAAGTGGTAGAGCGCTCGCCTTGAGCTGAAGAGCTGAGGGACAGCGCCCAGGCCCAGAGTTAAGGCCCCACAACCGGACCCCCCCCCAAAAAAAGAGAGAATCTGGAAGATTTGGAGTAAATGCCATTCACACTGGGATTTGTTTGATCACAGGGATAGAAATTTCCAGCTTTCTTTGAGAACCAAGGAAATGGCACAGTGTTGAAAGGATCTCTTCATGACAGAAACCAGGCTTCAAACTCAATCCTCTTTAACCTTAAAGCCTGGAAGAATTTTTATTAAATAATGTTCTCTAGACATCCAGATATATGATGGACATTCCAGTTGTTGAAGCCATCTGAACAAAGGCCTAGAGAGGGAAAACCAGTAGGGAGAGAATAGTACACCAGTTGGGTGATGTTACACCCTGAGCATTAAAAGCAGTCACAAGAGAGAGGTAGTAAGAGCAGACTGTGCTGTTCAGAGTTTAAATTTAAGCTCCTAGGATCTACGAAGTATAGAGGTTTAAATAATGGCATTTGCTTTTCCCTCCCAAGAGTGAGACCAAGTCTTGGGTCCTGAAATGGATGTAGAACAGCTCTGCTCTTGGTCCAGTTCTGATGTCCTATGAAGCTTCTATTGCTGGCCCAAGCCAACTATCCCAGAAGTTGCCATTTCTGAGCTAGAAGGAAACAGGTACATGCAGTCTAGATTGGGCAAGTTTTTCTTTTAAGAAATGGTCTAGAGATGGGCGCTGATGGCTCATGCCTATAATCCTAGCTACTGAATCTAAGGATCATGGCTCAAAGTCTGCTCAGAAAGGTTGTGAAACTCTTATCTCCAATTAATCATGTGAAAACTGGAAGTGGCTCCGTGGCTCAGAAAGATAAAAGAGAGAGGTGGGGAGAGGGAGGAAGGGCAGATGGGAGGGAGGGAGGGAAGAAGGGAGGAAGGAAGGAAGGAAGGAAGGAAGGAAGGAAGGAAGGAAGGAAGGAAGGAAGGAAGGAAGGAAGGGAGGAAGAAAGGGAGGGAAGGAAGGAAGGAGGGAGGGAAGGAAGGAAGGAAGGAGGGAGAGAGGGAGGGAAGGAAGGAAAGGAGGGAAGGAAGGAAGGAGGGAGGGAAGGAAGGAGGGAAGGAAGGAAGGAAGGAAGGAGGGAGGGAGGGAGGGATTTAGAATTTCCTAGAAGTGGGAATGGCACTCACTTTATTTCTGCCATCCCTCCATTGACCTGAATCTAGTCATATGACCTCACCTTGCCGGGCAATGTAATGAATGTCTGGACAGTCATGTGTTCATTCAAACTGGGTAGGAGGGAAGATTATATTAAAATGGGAAGAAGAAAGAATGAATATTGAGGATCTCTGTTATAGGGCCAGATAGGGTTAGAGTGTAGCAGAAACAACGGCTACACAGCGTTTATTCTATGCCAGGCATTCCCGAAGTAGTTTGTATGAATTCCATTAATCTTCATAATCAATTTGAATGACAGACTGAGGGGCCTGCCAAAAGAATAAGACCTTTAATTGGTATTCCATGAGTACTGAGGAATTTTGAGTAGGAAGATTCAGTAGATGGTACTTCATTACAGTCTATTCAAGTTGTCAAGAGGTGCCTAGCAGCAGAAGCGTGAAGAACCACACACAGGGCTAAGCTTGAGTGGTAAGTGCAGCACTCTATCTCCCTGTCTCTGAGGCTCTCAGTCACAGATGCCTTTATCTCTTTGTAAGATGAAGGTGCTGGAATAGTTGGTATTTGAGGTATCTCTGACTCTACTACTATTCTGTGTCATTGCCAGATATGCTCTTGTGAGCTTCCGGTGTACAGAGGAGACAAGAAAAGAGAAAACAAACGGGTAGAGAGACAATGGATTCCCACAGGGTAACCACAGAATAGAAAAAGCCTGTCTCAATAAGACTGAAAGATAGCATTTTCCAATTCTCTATTCACAAGATGCTAGGAACTCTTGCCACTACCTCACTACAAGTCAAATACTTGAGAGTCATCCATGATAACTTCCTCTCCTTCCCATCCACTTCAGTGGATGCATTTCCTACATATATGCATTCTGCATTTCCTACATACATGCAGAATCCATGTACTTCTCTGTCTCTACCATGATGGGCCCTATGTCCATCTCTCTCCTAGATGATGCTGTCACTTCCTAGCTATTCTCCATTTCCTCACTTCTCCACTTCCAACCCATTCTTAGCAGCAAATAAGACCTTGGGTATAGAGCAGATATAAGATTGCTATTGCTTAAAACCCCTTTAAATGTATCTAATTGCTTTTGAGAAAAGACCCAATGCCTTGCAAAATCTCGCTTTGTCTTGCCCCATCTACCTTCCCAGGCTTTCCTCCTCTGTGGTTCATCCATATAGCTCCTAACCTCCATCACACAGACTCTAGTCATCCTGGTTCTTTTCATGAAAGAATGAGTCACATTCCCTTGGTTTTCATAATTCATAATTTAAGATATTTATGTGTGTGATTAATGTCTCTCCTGGTTTGAATATGAAGTGTCTCTCAAAAAGGCTCATGTGTTAAAGGCTTGGTCTCCTGCTGATCATGCTACCAAGAAGTGATTAGATGAGGGTGCTAACTTGATCAGTGAGTTAATCCATTGATGGATTCGTGCTGAATGGGAAATGAGGTGGTGCCCGGTTGGATTAAGTAGGTCATGGTGGTGTAGGTTTCAGTGATAAATCTTGCCCCAGCCCTTTTCCCTCTGTCTGGCTCTTCTCCCTAACTGCCAGAAGCTGAGGGAAGTGGCTTCCTGCACACTCCTCACTCAACATTTCTGCCTCACCTCAAGTCTAGAGCTAAGGACCCAGCTGATCAGGGACTGAAACTTTTGAAATTATGAGTCAAAATAAATGTTTACTTCCACGAAGATGTTTCTGTCTTGTACTTATCATTGTGATGAAAAGCTATCACAGTATATATTGAAGAGTAAACAGGTGAAGCTTGAAAAGCATAGGGATCTTGCTTACCTTATTGTCCTTCCAGTGAATAGGAGCTGAGTGAAATAATCCATGAGTGAGTGAACATTGGTTCCCATCACCTACAGAATCCAATTCCAAAGTTTCTGTGCTGTCCTTGAAAGCCTTCCTTCCACCATGGCTCAGTTCTAGCCTCAGAAAGACAGCCGCTGACATATTCCTCTGCACCCAGTTTCATTCACACGATCTTCACAAGGGCTGGTTGATACAAATGTTGTCCCCTTTCACAGATGTTTAGGCTTAGACTGAAAGGGTCTATGGCATAGACTGTGGAGCCACTGTCAAGGAAATGAAAAACATGAGAGTTAAGGTTGTTGGTGGATAAGCTATTCGTGATGCTGGAGATTCTACGTTCTTGAACTACGTTCTTGCTCTAAAGTGAGGAATTTTAAATCTAAGAGTCTGAATCATATGGGGTTGCCAATATTGAATTGCTTTTATAGATGTTATGTGTATACACACACACACACACAATCTGAAACTGTATGCATACACTGAAGTGGTTCCCACAGCATTATGATCTATATATTCCTGCCAAAACACCTTAGATTTCCTTGAAGTTTGAGGCAGGCACAGGGACTGAGATTACACCAAATTTCCCACGAAGGTACACTTGAGCTAATGTTATCAAAGCAAGAAATCGAGGCTTCTAGATCTCTGGATTGCATGATAATTTAAACACGGGCTTGTTGTGACACAATATAGCATGATGTATCAAAGGTAGTGGGAGGATTTTGTAAATGAAAAAGGAGAGATGCTGGTAACTCAGAAAAAGCAAGGAAATGGGAAACTGTAGTTCCCTGATGGGGGAGGGAAGAAGATTTCTGGAAGCAGGGCTAAATGGGGAACAACAGCACATGTCCAGGTTTCTGAAAAGGTCCCGTGCACCTTGTCACTAAAGTGAATCATGCCACTCCTGCAGTCCCCAGACTATCATCAGAGCTAGGTAAATGTGAATCTAGGCCCAGCATCTCCCTTAGCTCAAAGGAGTCAGGGAAGCCCCATCGACAGGCTTGTACAGAAGCTCTAGGCAGAGAAGGCCAAGGTGATCCTCCACCATTCTTCTCAAAAAGTGACATGTCCGAAATGGAGATCAAGGAAACAGAGATGGCTTCAGCAAGGCCCACCCAGAAGAGAAACTCAAACTCGACCAAATTTGCAATAGAAACGACACTTATAGTGCAACTGACACAATTTAAAGAGACAGAGGCCCATGTTGAAGGTGGCTATGCCTCATGCTGCTATGCCAGATCTGATTCCAAACACATTCCACACATCAATTTACATAGACCACACAACACCATTATAATGTCTGTGTACTGTGATTAAGCCTTTTTTCAAATCCCAGGAATTGAGCTGGACACAGCAAACTGGAATCATTTGTTCAATATTAACTAGAGGAACAAAGACAGAATTGGAACCCCCAAATTCTTACTTCTCAATCACAAGTCATGCTGAAGAACAAAATATGCAAAAGGCAGACCTGCCCTGGGTGTTCTTGGATGGTCTCTGTTCATCAGTTTATTACATGGAGGGAAATAAAGCTTATAGATGGGGCTTAGTAAAGCTTAAAATGCCAAGTGCCAGTGGCTTATGCCTGTAATCCTAACTACTCAGAAGTATGAGATGTGGAGGAAGATCATGGTCTAAGGTCAGGGCAGAAAAGTTCACTAACCTTCAATTCCAAAATAACCAGCCAAAAGCAGGTCTGAAAGCATGGCACAAGTGGTAGAACAGCAGTTTAACAAGCAGGAGACCTCTAATACTGCTCTGAAATGAAGATATGCTGTAAACCCAAATAATTAAATACTGGGAATTATGTGAAAAGCGTTGCTGTAGATTAAGTCCACATCATTCTCAACCCCAGCTCTCAAGTAGTGATAGAAAAATCTCAGGATCCAAACGGGATTGCATGACAGAGCTTCTGCATGGCAAAGGACATAGCTAGCAAGATCAATAGAAAGCCCACAGATTGGGAGAAGATCTTCACTAGCCATACAACAGACAAGG
>NW_012267343.1:2456078-2460519 GCF_000151885.1 Dipodomys ordii | reverse complement strand
GGGGGGGCGAGGGGAGGATTGGGGGCGGGGGGAAGATGGGAAGGGGAAACAAAGGAGGAGACAACAATGCTTGATAAGAAATGTACTCATTATCTTGCTCATGTAATTGTAACCCCTCTGTACAGTATTTTCACAATAAAAAAATCTTTTCTGTAAAAAAAAAAAAAGAAGAAAGAAAAAGAAAAAAGAAAAATCTCTGGATCATCCTGGACTCTAACTTTACAACTGGCTTCACTTACTAACTCTATGGAACCTCCAGGCTGGCTCCAGAATAGATTTGAGGCCTGGCTCCAAAAGTCACCAGCTGGGATTGATGATAGGTCTCTCCTCATCAACTTCCTCATGTGTAAAGTGAGGATAATAACAAAGCCCACATTGCAGAGGAAGAAACTAAGGTTTGGAAATGGGAAACAGCTCATTCCAGATCACATGGTGAGTATCAAGTAGCATCATCATCCAGGTCTTCTCCTCGTGAGGCCAACCTCAACTGCATAGCCCACTAGGGGGTTCTGGCCTTTTGCTGTGGTCCTCTTTATCCTCTTTACCCACAGGTGAGCAGAGGAGAAAGTCCTACCTTTTCCATCAATATCCGGAATAAAACAAGATCCACAGAGGTAAAAAAGAAAAATAAGGGTCTTGTGACACACTGATTTTCTACACATGATTATTTTTTTTAATCTGACTGCTGCTAAGTAGTGCTTGCGTGTTATGTTGATTTGTTTGGGGAATTGTTGCTGCTGGAACAGGATTCTGAAAATTCATTTGAAAAGCTGATTGTTAGCAAGGGATGCATATCTAATCTATGTTAGAGGTCTGTGTCATCTCTGTTTCTTACATTTGTCTCTGCCAAGTGTTTATATGTGTATGTCATGCCTTATAAGAATATTTTTTATGGTGTGTGCTTTAGTGGAGTTGCACAGGTGCATATCTGTATTTGCATGTTGTACCTGTGTTTGTATCTCTGTAGGCTGGGCATGCCTTTTATAAATATCTTGTGTGCTATGCATATGTCTGTTGTTTGTGGCTATGGTGCATGTGTTGTGCATATGAAGTTTGTGTCCAGCTATCACATAAGTGGGTGTGTGGGTGCATTCCATATACATTTGTTGTGTGAGTAGGTCACACATGTCTTGAAAGGGTATGTTTTGTACAAGCATATGTGTATGTATGTATCTATGTAAGTAGGTCTATGTCATATAAGTTAAAATACAGTGTGTCTAGATGGGTCTGAAATTGTGAGCTATGGGCTAAGACCCTGCATGGGGTGAGTATTCATGCTGCATGTCTAAGTGTCTTTGTCACACATCCTGCTGTGTTGTGTTTTGTGTGTGCATGTGTGTGTGTGCATGTGCATGTGTAGGGGCTCACGCATAGTCTGATAACCATTCATCAGGCCACTGTCTCTGTCTCATAGTCAATTTACCCTCCCTTCTCCTCCACTCCCTCTCTCTTTTCCCCATCTTGGTGTTGGCGTCAGGTAGTTATTAGCTGGTCAGACATTTTTATCTCCTCAAAATATCCTATCGCTCATATCCGGCTCAGTAATCACAAGAATGGGCCTCAGAGACATCGTTTATGCCACAGCCTCCACAGACTAGGAGAACTCACATCCCTTTTACCTATTAGTCACTGGAAATAAAGATTCGCAAGCAAAATAGCTGCTGTCTGTGCTGGGTTAACTCTTTCTGGGCCAGTCTAAGGGTATTCTTACTGCAGCACAAATGTTTCACAGGTTGTGGCTGAAACACAAGGAGTTGGAGCTTTGAAATGCCTGGACAGCCCAACTTGCAGCTATGATAAAATAAGATAATGAGGTTCAGCTATTGCTTCTCAAACAGAATGCTTTTGACATTTGCTTGTGGAGAATGGGAGATGGTACAATACAGCATTGAATATGACTGTTTGCAGGGTCCTTAGTCTGCACAGCCCTGCCTGATGCCCTTCATGTCCACTGTCTGTCATTATGACTGCAAAGGGAGTTCACATGTCCAAATCTTCAAGAGAGACATGGAAGACAACCACCCTCTTGTGGACCATTGGGCTAAGCAACCAGGCTGCTGGCTGTGTGAGAATCAGCATCATTGCTCTCATCTTGCAGAAGAGAAAATTAAGGCATGGGGAGGGGAGGGCCACACTGGGGAGGTTGAGCATTTGGTCCGAGTTCACACTGCCAGCAACCTAGTTTCCAACATACCTAAGCCGTATGACTCTAAACTCTGGGCATTCAATTAAATACATGAATACTGTTGCTTGGAGGTCTGGAGAATCTTCAGTGGATTTTGAGTGACTGTCTGGGTGTGGCTTCTATGAGTACCAGTATTTTGGTTCTTGAATCCTCTAGTGGGGGGAGGTAGAAGTAATGTCTAACACCCCCTCATTGAGATCATGCTCATCTGGATGATAAAATACTCTCCTTGCATGAGGCTGAAGAAGACTCTGTTACTTGACCCTATGTATTTAAAAAAGTGGTAAAGATAGAGCCAGACCTTAGGGCACTGAACTTACTGGCATCTATGGGATGGTTGACAGTGCTCTATTCGTGATCCTTTCTCTCTCTCTCTCTCTCTCTCTCTCTCTCCCCCTCTTTCACTTTCTCTTTCTCTTTCTCCTTTGTCTTTTCTCTCAACCATACAAACACACACATATACACACTCTCAGAGGCAGTTTTCCATTTCACCAGCAAATCAACATGTGTGGATCTTTGACTGCAGACATGTACAGCTTTTAAGGCATAAGCAATCCCAGAGCATACTCAGTGTGAGGATATTCCATAAATGTTCTAGAGCATCACTAATGTTCTCTCCTAGGGGCTATGGTGATGAGAGTTATGGGGCCTCTGCTACTATCTCTTTGGAGCCAGATTATGAAAGTGATCTGTACTTTGACCAATCCAAAGACATCCAGAGACCCATCTTCCCCAAAGGGAGAATCTCTGGTCCACTGGCCACAAGGATCTTGGGCAATGCTGCTCAGAGCACTTATTGAGAATCTTCTTCAAATGCAAACCAAAGAGATTTCTGGAAGAAGATACAAAGAAAAATCCCCAAATAGTCCCAACAAAAATGGACTGCTATCATGTCAAGTCAAGTGTAAAATTCTCTCTGGAGAATTTCATGACTCTCCCCACCCACCCAAAAGAAAAAGAATGACCTCATTGCATGGTACCTACAGTGGGCCAGGTGCTCTGCTTTTAGCATCTCACTTTTCTTTGCAAGCCTATAGGGTAAATATCATTATTGTCTTTGTTTGGCATAAACTAGAGCTGTGAGAAGTTGAATTGCTTTGCTTCAAGGTTACACAGCTGGTAAATCACAGAATTGGGATACACTCCAGACTTGGTCTACTTCTGGAGATGACACACTATGCTGTCCTGTGTCAAGGAAGTCCATTTGGCTTGGAGGACTATACTGTCCCCTGGAGGTTGCTCTCCTCCCTCGCATTCTCAAAGTCTGCCCCCTTGCATGCCCACATTGGGAGATCAGTCGGACCTACCTTACTGCTATCCTTACCTCAGCAAATGCCTCTAGTTTTAACACCCGCACAATGACTTTTCAGTTCAGAAACCTGATCATTTATGACTGGCTTATACAGGAAGGGAGAAGGTGGGTGACTCACACACAAATATAAACCAAACGTGGCTTTTGTTGTGAAAATCATATAAAAGGTACAGCAATGAAGAACATCATACATGAGTCATGTATAAATGTTCCAGGTGCTCTGTATCTTGGCAACACTCTTTATTATCAAACCATTTAATTTTAGCCTTTTCCATTGAGTATGGGGATAGCATTTTGGGGGGTTTAATTTGCATTTCTCTGACAGCTAATAATGTTGGATAGATTTCATATGCTTGTTGGTCTGTTTGATATCCTCATTTGTGTTCAAGTCCTTTGTAATAGAGTTGCCTATTATTTTTTAGAAGTTTCTTTATTTATCCTTCATGTAAGAATACATTACTTCATCTGCTGTAAAAATATCATAGAAGATGCCATTTATACATAATATTAATTAATTGCTCAGAGTTCTGGAGGCTGAGAAGTCCAATATCAATGAATTAGCTATTCCCTTTTTCAAAAGTATGCATCTATGTTTCAAAGATGGCAGCTTCTAGCTAGGTCATCACATGGAAGTCACATCCTTCAACTTCTTACATAAGAGCAGAGCCTCATGACAATTACCTCCCAAAGGCTGAGATCTCTTTTTTTAATTTTTATTTATTTTTATTGTGAAAATACTGTACAGAGGGGCTACAATTAGATGGGCAAGATAATGAGTACATCTCTTATCAAGCATTGTAGCCTCCTCCTTTGTTTCCTCTTCCCATCCCTTCCCAGCCTCCCCCCATCCCCCACCCAATCCTCCCCCCCCCACCAAAGTTGTAAAGTTCATTTTCGACATGACAACTTGTACTTCTCATTGTTGCAACAGGTCCACCTGTATC
>NW_012267343.1:2440927-2456028 GCF_000151885.1 Dipodomys ordii | reverse complement strand
TGTACTTCTCATTGTTGCAACAGGTCCACCTGTATCCTTATTTAAATGACTTGTTTTTCCCTTTCCCCTCCACAAATTATACCAACATCAAATACAGTGAAAGCAGGGGTTATACTGTAGGGGAGGGACATACAAAGCAACAAAGAAATAATATTATAAATGCATTAGAAACAAATGCAAGAAAGAAAAAATACATTTGAATACGTATCTTAGGGTTCATTTTCCTAACATCACCTTATCTGACTTTTTCTATTTGACTCATATATATATTAGATATTGCAAATAAGGGAAACCATGGGACTTATGTTTCTTTGGGCTTGGCTTACTTCACTTAATATAATTTTTAGGCTGAGATCTCTTAACACCCTAATACTCAATCTACAAATGTTGGGAGAATACCAACATTTAGACCATAATGGAGATCTTTATCATGTATATGCCATACAAATATCTTCTCCTAGGCTCTCATGCTCTTTCATGCTATCATTGGTACCTTTCAATAAACAAATGTTTGTAGCTTTAGTAACATTTGATTTATAAGTTATTTTATAGTCATTTCTCTGCTCTATTAATAATTCTTTACCTGTCTCAAACTCTTTCTTTCTAGAAGCTCCTATGGGTCTACAATCTATCTTGAGTTAATTTATGTGTATGTTGTGAGAGAAGAATTGACTTCATTTCTATCCAGATGAATCTCCAATTGACAGAGCAAAGACTGCGTTGCTCACTAAGTGGCAGCGATGTCTTTTTGATAAATCAGATGATGAAAGAGTCTGGGTTAAGTCTCCAGACTGACAGTCTTTTACCGTATTTAAAATTTGAGACGCTTAACACTAGTCTAGAAGTTGGAAAACCAGAATTTTAATATTGACCCTGACATTAATTATTAATTTGCTACAAAACTTTGAGGAATTATTCTCATTCTCCAAGCATACATTCTTGACTAGATAGCTGATGATAGGCAGATGATAGCCAGACCAACAGGAAGACAGACAAATACATAGATACAATGAGATGACTACTCTGTTATTTGTGCTCCTTGTACAATGGATTTTGAAATCTAAAACTTTATTTCAAGTACTCTGACTCTTGGAGGGTTTTTAGCTGACAGTAGAGTTCCAAATAGCCATTAGTGGCTTCTTGGAAATTTTTTTGAAGAAAATAATGAATAAGAAAATGAATGGGAGTGTGAAGTATTATTAGAATTTAGATGACTGCTACATTCCTGTCCTGGGGTAGCCATCAATAACAGGTCAAAACAACACAAAGTCATTAACTTGTAGTTCTCTCTACGAATCATGAGTTCAGCTTTGTCAAGGCAAAGCTACACTCCTTTCTGGGCACTCTACATAAGAAATGGTTTCTTTAGATACTGTTCATCTTCCTTGGCTCATGGACCCTTCACTCATCTTCAAAGCCAGCAAGGTCTTGTGCCTTGGACCTGCTTTCCTTTGCATGTCTTTTCCTCCCAGATCTTAAATGTTTATTAAGTTTTTTTAATGACTCCTTGTGATTGGGTAGAACACATTTAGATTATCCAGATAACCTCTCTGATCAAGATCCTTAATTTAATTACAGCTGCAAAACTATATGCAGATTTGGGGCATTAGGACGTGAACATTTTGAGGGATCCATTATCCTTCCTAGTACAATTGAACAAGTCACAAGTGAGTGGGTTGTTATTATAAGCCCAATAAATGGTTGTTTGATCAAGTTAGCCTTTATTTTTGACATCACTCTAACCTCCACCTGGATAATAAACCAAGGATCCCCAAAGTAAGAGAAAACTTAAGAGTTTGAACCATTAACTGAAGATCAGAGATGACCTTAAGTCAAGCACAGAATTGTGAGTTCTGTTTACAATGATGCCAATCAACAGCTGTGTGACTTCAGCTGAGTCTCTTGACCTGTCTGGCTGTATGATTCCCCAACTTTGCCCTGAGGATTCTGGTCACAAAGAACAAATAATCTGCAAGATCACCAAGCACAAACTAAAAGGGGAACGGAGGTATCTTGGGAAAACTGGAGAAAAACATCCTGTGGAAAAAATATATAAGTGACAGGCTTGTGATTGCCAAACAAAGCAACGACTGCACAGGAAGAGTTTATGTACAACTAACTGGCTGACCTCTAAGGATGCTTTTAACTGACCTTTGCTAGACTTCATCTATCTCCCATGCGTGAATGTTTGCATTTACCCACCTGGGGCTGCAGAAGGGAAAGTATAAAACCAACCCCAAAGAGCATATGTAAGAAGATGCAGAAATGGAGCTGCACAGAGCTGAACCTTTCCTCTCCCCATCCCAGGCTGTGCCAAAGAGGAAGTCTCCCAACTGGGTTCAGTTCAGCTTGGCCAAGGCTGGATAGAGACCCGGAGTCACTCAGGCCTGCTTTCTGAGGAGTGTTATTTCACCCCTGCTCCCCAGATAATGTAACTGAGTCACTCAATTGAGCATAAAATAGAAATTTGGCTTCTTATCTACCTCAGACCTGACTTTACTATTTTCTTTCTGCAAAATACATTTTTCACTATCTTATCTTCTAATAAACAATCCTGGCTCGGCAGCCTCGTGGAGATGGCGCTGAATGCATTTAAGAGACATATTTCTCCTCTCTCACTCCCTGCTTAAAGCCTTCTGTTTAAAAGCCTGCCTCTATTTTTCCTCCCCCTTGGAAAAAGATATCATGTGCGTGTGCATGCACATGCACGCACGTGCTCACACACATGCGCATACACACATCCCATTTGTATACCATCTTCCTTTTCAGAACATGCACACATTTTTCCACATCCACCCTGGTGTAGTCTCCTTATTTTCCCTTTTGCTCACTAGATTGGAATTAAAAGAAGGACTTGACTTCCACAGTGATGGTGCGAGATTTAGATCAACTTTTAGGACTGCCTGGAGGAAGATTGGGAACTTTAAGAAGGGGGCAATTTTGACAGTGGTCAGACCCCACCGACTCCTCCAACATGGTACGGTGGGCAAGGCCTCTACCTGGATATGAGCCAGCTGTGAATATTTAATGCCACTACTCTAATGCAGAGTGTCATCAGACCCACCAGACGGTGAAGCTTCAACCTCAGAAGAAGGAAGAGGCAGAGGAAAGCAATGTTTATTAGAGCTTTATTCAAAACAACCTCCTGAGGAAACCACCCAATGAGTAAAGAGGAGAAGAAAGTCTTCTCTGTTACAGAGAGGGAAACTGAGGCTCATCATCCTGAACATGAGGATTTCCCAGGTGCTCTTCTGGCTTCCAAACACCTATTTGAGAATGAGAATTATTCCACTATTTTAATTAGATGGGACATGCATTTGTGGGGTATATTATCAGTAGCATGTGGGCAATTATTTTATCCTGAGTGTGTAACCTTCAAAAGCAAAGGAGGTGAAAATCACCCTCTTCCACTGGGCCTCCATTCTGTGGACTCTTCCTCCTCTTTTATGCAGGGAGAAAACAAAGGAAGTTCCAGGTGTGTTGGTTTTTCCCATTCACAAAAACATTCACCTAATTGTGTTATATTTTACATTCAAAATAAAACTCAAGATAAGGACACAGTGTATTTTTTCTTTCTTGCTATTGTTTCTAACGTATTTATAAGGTACCACGAGATTTCTTTGTTGCTTTGTATGTTCCTCCCCCACAGCATAACCCCTGCTTTCACTGTATTTGATGTCGGTATAATTTGTGGAGGGGAAGGAAAAAAATTGTTTTAATAGGGATACAGGTGGACCTGTTGCAACCATGAGATGTACAAGATGTTATGTCGAAAAACGAACTTTACAATTTGGGGGAGGGGGAGTGTAACTGTGAAGGTGGGAGGGAAGAGATGGTAGGGGAAAAACAAAGGAGGAGGCAACAATGCTTGATAAGAAATGTACTCATTACCTTGCTCATGTGATTGTAACCCCTCTGGACAGTATTTAAATAAAATAATAAAATAAACTAAAACTCAAGCCTGCTCCACATGGTCATTCGGGCCAGCTCCCCTCAGGCTCATACTCAAATGTGCAATGCACATTTCCCTGTAGCTCTCTCTACAAGCTCTTGTCTTTTCCCAGAACACACTGCTCCTCCTCATCCTTAACACATGAGCTCGGAGGATGCTTCCCCAGGAGGAGCCTGCTGTGGCCACTGGATCTAGTACACTCCAGCTCTTCCTTCTCTGCCCGTGCCCTCAGTCCTTTCCCTTCACAGGGTTATTGCAGATTGGCATATTTGTGCTTGTGCTTTTACACACCTCTCTCTCTCCCACCTGTGTGCTGACTCAGGGTAGAAGTTGCTCTTTCTCATTGTGTTTCCACAGAGCATCCTGTGGCTAGGCCCCTGTCAGTTATCCTGTGCCATCTGTATAACTGACAGTGCCATACATCTGTATTTGCCAAATAGATGAGTTCTCACAACCCTGGGTGAAAGATTTTATTCTTACTTTCTAATCAATCATGAACCTAACCAGAGTTATTGTTTCTTCAGTATTCACGGTGTGCTTCATAGGATGCTTAGAACTTTAATACCCTAAGGTGGATATGACTACTCTTATTGCCATTTTACAGAACTGAGGCCCAGATAGCACTCAGCAATGGTAAGAGCACAGGATTTCCTGTTAAAGCTCTTACTCTTCTTACTAAATCACTGAGCCTCCCAATTGAAGGAAAGAACCAAGTAAAGAGTCACATGGAAGTCATAATTAAGGCCACATAACTCTTTGTTTTAGGGGAAAAACATCTGATAGAGCTTGCCCTCTATTCCCATATTTGTCACTCATAGGGCAAAGACTTTTATTCAAAAGAATAGAGAATATTTCATAAGCCAGAGACCCTGGGGACAGCCCTGGTGAGAGGTTTTTGGAACAAGACTGCTGGCTTCACTTTCTTTTCCCTGGGGCTTGAATGTCCAGCCTAGTTGCCCTCTGCCCATACCCAGGCCTTCACCAAACTGAGAACTCCATTTCTCACGTGTAGCCTGGAGAGCAGGATGAGGTCACTAGGTCCTTCGGCTCCTGCAGAAAGTCAGAGAAGATTAATCTGAGGACAGCGCCATGACGCTGTGCAGCAGAGGAGATTTATGAGGGAGAGAAATCCAGGCCAAGGTCCCTGGGTTTTGTTTCTCTCTGTCTTTTGACTACCACAGAGCCCTCTGTTAGAATAAACTTCCAGAGGTCATGTCATCCAGCACCCTGCCTCCAAAACACCTTCAGGCAAGACAGTGACCATCTGACACCATGCTGAGACTTCCTATGGCTCTTCCTGTCCTCCACAGAATGAGAGCCACATCAAGTTGGGCCATTTCATCTTGGTGTCAAAGATCTGCTGTGGTCCTGACCCATGCTACCTAATCGCCTCTTCGTCCCTGACATAAATTTCACCTTGGTCAAACTGATTTGACTCTACTTGCTTTCCCAGGCTGTGCTTCTAATTTGGGGTAGTTTCTGCCTGCTCTTCAGCCACACAAATTTTACACGATCCAGTGTAAACTACCCATTCCCTAGCAGCCTGTGTGGCCATGATAGGACTTCATCAAAAGAGGTCATATTCAAAAGGAACTGTTCACGGTTTTTTTCTCTCCTGTAAGTTGTTAAATACGGATCCTCTCGATGGTTTTAAGGCAGTTGTGATATATTTCTCTTTCTTATGCATCCAATACCTAAGAGCTTTTACAATCTGGTACCTGGCTCCCTAATCTTATCTCCACAACCACAAGATGACAAATTTTGGAGAGGGAAACAACTCACAGAGATGTTCAAGCCTCCAGAGAGGAGTGCTTTGGAAGAAACATTCAGACAACTCCCTGTATGGTTTGTTCCATTAGGCCAATGGTTTCCCAGCTTATCTCTTTGTATCACAATTGGGAATAGATCCCCAGTCTGGACACAACGAAATTTGAGGGACCCCTTTCCATTCAGGAAGGGTACGATTAGAGCAAATACCTTTGGATAGACTTTATTCTATGTTTTTAGGGGGAAGACTTTTAAATATTCCCTTTTAAAAAAAAAGTTCCCCGCATCAATAGCAATTCATCCTGTCTTTCACCAAGGCCTAAGCTCCTTACATGGGTGACTCAAGATCGCATTTTCATTTTAATATAATTTTAATTTTATCATCTTTCAGTGGCTGCATGAAGGGATTTTTAATTCAGCATATCAATGTGTGAGTACAATGCCTCTCGATCGGTGTCACCCCTCTGTCACTCTCCTCCATCTCTCCCGACTCCATCCAGCCCATCGAGTTATCTAGTTCCATTTTCACATCTACACACTGTTATTTTCCCGCCCTTTCTCTCTCCATTCATCTGCCTTCTGCCTTTGACCTGCCCCTTTAGTACAAATTCACCTCCCTGCTGCCCAAAGAAGGTTCACCCATGTGGAAAAGCCAGACTTGGGAGGCTCATACCCCACCTCCCCCATTCCAGTACCTCATGGCAGAGGCTGTTTAGTCTGTCTGGGTCCTAAGACCTCTCTGAGATAATAGAGATGGCCGCATCAGGCTGTAACCTGCCCGGTGTTTACCATCTATCCTGACAGTGTACCCTAATGCTCATATGGACAGCCTATTATAGTCCCAGACTCATAGGCTCCAGGTGCTCTGGCAGGGTGCCAGCAGGACCGCTACAGAGAACCCACTCCCCACACTTGAGCATCTTGACCAGCCACAGGTATCTCCCCCAAGGAAAGGCTGTGGAGCTGAAATGGGTTCCGTGAACCTCAGCACTGCAGAGACATGCAGCCAGTGCATAATTATCAGGAAGCTCATGGGTGCGATGCCAGGGCTGAAGAGGAAGGCACACAGGAGGCCATTCTCCAGGGAGCTCTCAGTCCAGTGAGGAAGGCTGAACAAGGCCATGCAGGTTACTACATGCAAGGACATGGGGGGGGTACTCATGTCACAAGAGGGCCACTCAGGAAGGTGGATGGCACTCACTCCAATCTTGAATGCAAAGGCACTTTTACACACATAGGTCTTTCCCCTTACTATCCTCTCTATGAACCCAGCATGGGTCACAGCACTGGAAACATGCTGAAGATTTAGGTCATCTAATCGCTCTCTTTTTTTTTTAAGTGGGGACTCTGTTTTTGTGTTGTTTTCCTTACTGACAATATCTCTTTCTGTGCTAATTGGCCAGGCTAACAAAACAAAATTCTAGAAACTGCATGGTTAGACATCAACAATGATTTTTGTTTGGTTTGGTTTCTATTTTTGGTGCTCCTGAGTTTTGAAAATTATTCAATTATGCTACACAAGGGATCTACCACTTGAGCCACACTTCCAGCCCTTTGGGGCTTTATTTATTTCTCAGATATGGTCTTGTATTTTTGCCTGGGCTGGCCTAGACCACAATTCTCTTATTTATGTCTCCTGTATAGCTAGGATGACAGACACACACCATCATATCCAGCTTACTGGTTGAGAAGGGACTTTGCTTTTTGCCCAAGCTGGCCTCAAGTTGCAACCTTCTCAATCTCCGCCTACCAAGTAACTGGGATTACACTTACTAGCTATTAGGTTTTGCCCAGAAATGTATTTTTTATTTCTTTTCAAAATTTTCGAGGCTGGATGTCCAAGATCAAGGTCTAGACAGGCTGGTGCCTCGCGTCCTCCCTCATTAGTTTGTATATTCTGTAGCTGACTTCTGGCTAAGTCTGTACATGGTCTTTTCTCTCTATTGCAGCATTCCTGGTACCTCTTCCTCTTCTTATGAAAGCCTGAGAGGAACAGATTTCAGTCCACAACATTTTGCATATAGAGTATGCTACATTTTAAACCTCACAGAGTGTTTTATCTACTTTCGAGAACATGGGCTTCAAGGACCTAACTAGATGAGACTCTCAGATGTATGACTTACCCACTGCCTGATTTTTAGGCCAGTACTGTGGGGAGCTTTAGTTTTACTCTGTGCATTGAAATAATAATATGTGCATCTCAAGTGTCCTTAATAGGATTAGAGGCTGAGTTATAGAAGGTTCTTAATGAATATTTCCAATGCTGCCAGTACTATTTATTAATGGTAAGAATAGTAGTTTGGGGTAAGATTCATCTACACTTACATCCACATAATAATAGTAAATAGTTCTGGGTTTTCCAGACACTATTCTAAGTAGGATTTTCTCATTTAACTCTCAGAACAACCCAAGAAGTAGAATGTATAATTTTCCCCTTTTACAAATAGGACAATTGAAGCACAAGGTTAAATAAATGCCTTCAAGGTTAGCTATAGCTAATAAATGGAAAATTTGGACCTGAAACCTAGGATCAGTACCTCCTGAGACCCTACAGTCACCTTATTATAACTAATTCACCATACTCTATACCAGGGGCTGGGTCTCTCTAAACCAATACACTCATGACCTACAGTGACTCAGTAAATGAACTCCTAAACTATGAGGTATTCGAGAAAGGTTGCTCCCATTTTGGCTTGAACTTCACAATCTTCATGGATTTTTATTAGAGGAACAACAATGACAACATTTTTCAGACAGGGCAGCCAATATCCAAAGTGTGACTCATCTACAAATTTGCTGAAGAGAGCCTTATGGACACGCCCCTCAAGAAGAGAACATAGCTTAAATCCATCCTTTAAAGCCAAGAATGTTGATTAAAATACTTTTGTAAAGTAGGAAAAAATAAAGCTAATATTAAAAAATCCTGTTTTATTAATCCCCAAAGGGAAGATTTTATTAATTCCTTTAGAATCCAATAAAAGTGTGTTTTTTAATCAACTTTGTTTTCCAACTCCTGTTCAAGTGTCAAATCAGAGCAAAGTAGCTCATATTTCTTGAAAATCTTCCAAATAGATACTGGAGACCAGGCCTGAAATGAGGAAGACACAATATAGACCATCTTGGACCACCTAGCCATGTAGTCCAAGACTTTTAGACAATCCAGTCAATGAGGACAAACACAAGTAATACTAAAAAGTATCAAGTTGATAAGACAATAATACTAAAAAGTATCAAGATGACAAGACAAAAAATAGCACCCCCAGAGATAATCTCTATTTTACCCTCATTCAAATAGAGACTATTTGTTTCAGAACAGTGCCTGATACTACTTGAACAAGCAAGCCAGAGAGCACTCAGGAAATGTTCTATTGGTAAGATGAGAAGTTTGGCTTTAATTCTAAAAAACAAAATGTATGTATTTTTGTTAAGCAAGCAAATACCATGGTCAGACAGATTTTGTCCTAGTGTTTTGTTCTGATAAATAACCTTGATAGCATTTGAAGAACTGACACAAGCATAGCAGGGGAACAAAGCAAGGAGATGAATCAGAAGAACACCATTTAGTAGTGATGGTGGTGGCCTAGACTAGAGGTATTTTAGTAGAGATGAGAAAAATACAATGTACCCAAGATATACCTTTCATAAGAGATGTTCATAGGTTGAATTTGGGAGCTGATAGAAAGGAGGGAATAACTGTAAACTCTTGGCATTCTCTTTAGCATCTGGTAGATAACTATGGTATGTACTGAGATAGGAGTTATATGAAGATGAATAGTCCTAGGGTTTATGTAGTTTAGAAATGAAGAATTCTGTTTCAGATATGTAAACGCTAATATGTCTATCAAGATCTAAATAAGCATAGCAAATGGTTGTTGAATAGTAGGTTTGTAGCTCTGAAAGATGTCAAATGTCAGTCTGTCAAGGTGATGGAGAGATAATGCTAGGTGGTCTACCAGTAGTCTTGGAATCAAGTGTAAGACTTGCTCTTCCAACACATCATCAGATCCATATTCAGCCAAAGCAGAGGTCATAGGGTGCTCAGAAACAGACAATGTGGATTAACACTTGTACTTCTTACAGAAAATTCAATGCACACATGTTCCCATGTCCTCTGAAGGACCTCTCCAAGCCTCTTGGAGGCTTGAATTTTACATAGAAGTCTCTGGTACTCAGATATAGAGTCCATCCTGAAATCTGTGGGTTTAATCAGATGCATGGTTTCATCACTTGGGCTTAATGAGGTAAACCAGACCTCCGGTAATATTGCCCGTATAATTGACATGGTTCTCTGGGAAACATTACGCTTTATAATGAAAATACTGTATATAATTAGAATCTAATAGGAAGAAAATAGTAATTAGCCAGAATTAACTGAACAGACGCAATCAGGCAAATAAAGGTTATCCTCAGGAGAGGACCCTTCAGAGTTCAAATGCACATCCTATAATTGTAGCAAAGCCCCAGTAATTAAGGGTAATTTTTTTCCTGCATCATGTTAGAGGAGTTTATTTTTTTCTTTTTTTTTCTTTCAGCAGTGGAATGAGTGTGTCCGAGACCTAAAAAAAATCTGTAAAGCCATATGCCATTGGAGTATGATGAATTTAAGAGAGAGACCCCCAGAATACCCCAGAGCCTAAAATTCCACATGCAAAGGATTGGATTCTGTTATGAAGCTGCAGAGTGACTGTAGGCAAGTGACTCCCCCTCTCAGATGACAATGGTAATTTTGACTATTTATTAACTCTCTACTTACTATAAGTTTTTAGGCATAGCATGTTCCATATATTATCTAATATAATTTTTGTGTTCCACCAAGATACATCTCTTTTTCATTTACTGTAATGCAAAATTCTGTTGTCCTACATAAGATTAAGCCAGACAATACAGACACTATTAATAACGACAACAGTAACAGCTTTCTGCAAGGTTGTTCTGAGGATCCGTTCAAATGATGCCCCTTCTTGAGCTCCAAGAGTAGAGGAAGTGGGGCTTTCCTATAGCTCACTTGTTTACACAAAGACCTTTAAAAGAATCTGAGCCCTGGTAGTTCACGCCTGTAATCCTAACCACTCAGGAGGCTGAGCTCAGAGAATCATGGTGCAGAGCCAGTTCAGGCAGACAAATCCACAGACTCTTATCTTCAATTAATCAGCAAAAAGCCAGAACTGGAGATCTGACTAGACTGGAAAAAAAACCGGCTATGATAATAAAACTGGAAAAGCAGAGAAAAAGCACAAAGCACTGAGTTCAAGCCTTAGTTCAACCCACATACACATGAATTTTAAAAGATGCATTGCACTTCTAAACTGATTTGCTGAACAGGAACTCCTCTGTACAACTACTTAAAGATAATAAGAATCTGAATATAAAGCTGTCAAACTTCCAACCTGGGCTCCATTCCTAATATCTACCCTATCTAGTCCTATGATGGCAAGAGAGACGCTGGTACTGTTAGGCTTACCCTACTGGCCTACTTTTCCTCTAGGAGCAGAAGAAGGGATTTTTGCTGTGAGAAAGTTAGTCCTGAGTGCATCTGGGAACACTGCTGAACAGAGGCCTGTGAAGCAGGTCTTCATGAGCTGTTTTCATGCAATGGTTTCTCCAGTACCAGGTGAGAATGTCCTCTCTGGCAGGAGTTTGACATCCTGATGCTAGCCTTGTGCTGTCACAGAGCCATTTCTCTCTATATGCCCAATCAACTTCTATAAGCCAGGCTTAGGTGAGGCACTAGAGTTAGAAGCAGACATCCTTCATGGAGAACGCAGTCCAAGAAGCTGAGACATCAGTGAGGAGAGGGAAGATAAATATATCACAAGACTCTAAAACACAAGTTAGAGGTGGCAAAAGTAGCATCAAAGTTAACAGAAACCAAGAGGGAGGCTTCTTGAATTCTACCTAGTAAAAATTGGAGACATATGGTAAAGACTTCTGAAGAGAGACAGGATTTGAGTAGGACCTTGTCAGGAAGAAAACAGAGAGAGACATGCTGAGGGAAAAAGATCAGCCTAAGCAAAGATATAGTGGCATTGGAGGTATGGCACAAATCATAGGAAAATCACTTGAAATTCTGTTTTCCCAAATCTAGAAGCAGCTTTTCATGCCTTCCTAAAAGAACTGGACATACCCCATACCCTACAAGGGGAAAAATAGATTTGATTAGGAGATTATTGAGAAGCGTATACTATCTTGCAAAGGATGTGAATAAGAAAGGAATAAGACAGAATAAGAAAGGAAGATACCTCTTCACTCTTCACGTGCATCTGCCTGTTTTCTCTGTGCTCTCTTCTCCATCAGTCCCAGGATGAATGAATTCCATAGCCCAGATTCAGGAACAAAGGCCCAAGAGCTGTCACATTCTTCAATACAGCATGAGTAGATCTGAGATTGATTTCATTTTACACTTGAGTCTTTGTATTGTTATTAAATGGCTCCACACTGGAAATGAAGCTAGATACCAACAGTCCTAGCCCTTCCCCTGTGTACCGCAAGATTACTACATGGTTGGGTACATGTAGATCACAGAAGAGGATGTGGATGGAGATGCGGGAAGGAATGCTTGGATCTTTAAGAAATGGAGGAGGAGAGACACAAATCACCAGATAATTTGTGATCTTTCCTCCATACTAAATATTAAGTCCATCTCAAGTCTGGAGTGTGCCTTCCCATTAAAGAAATGGGGATGGATTCATTCTCGAGGTGTCCACTTGTCATCTGTGTGTTGACTTGTGTCCAAAGCATATCCACATCCTGGGCTCTAGCATGGCACATGCCACTCATCCAGATGTCATATGAATGGCATATGGCAGCTGGATGGCATACAAAAGACTGGAGAAAGGCGGGATGGGTATTTATAACAGCTAAAGGGAGAGGGAATGGATGGGCATACACTGGCCATGGGACACTGTTCTCTAGTTGTGTAATCTATCATAAATGTGATAACAATACAAAATATTACACCCATGTGTCACTTAATTATGGGGCTTTATTCTAAAAAACTCACTCGGGTGAATTGATCATTATGTGAACATCATGGGGCATATTTATACATACCTAGATGGGACCAGCTGACCACCTGAATCAAGAGATATGGTAAATACAAGTAGCATGTGTAACATGGTGGTGTAAGACAAAATACTGTAGTAAAATGTTCGAGAAGAAGGTCACTTCATACAGTAATGATAAAAAGTAGAGTATAGTCAATGCATAAGCCAGTTCCAGAGTTGATTATTCCTATGTACCATGGCTGCACACAGTGGCGTACGCTCGGCTTCTGGAGGACTGTCAGTTTCTGCAGTAGGATTTTTACACCAGCACCACCATTAATACAAGGGTAATGCATTGCAGTATGCTGTGACCACAGTTACCATCACTAGTTGGCTATTTTTCAGATCCATTATGATCTTATGGCATTACTGCTGTCTATGTGATTCCTCCACTGACTGAAAGGTAATTTGCAAGATGCAGGGCTATATTTATTAAGTACCTTCTGCAAGCTAGGTTCTGTAAGAGAAACCAGGAAAGCTACAGTGGAAGGTTAAACTTAGTGGTTCTATTTGAAGAATTTACCCTATCAAAATAATAAGATTTATAGCAAATAATCCTGATGTCAGGTAAGAAAGAGAAAATCAGATGATTAGTTGAAGTGCTATGAAGTGCTGTGGGTATGCCCAGGGAAGTTTTTGTTTGGTTTGGTTTTGATCTTATTTTTATCATCGCACTTTATAGGGAGTTTCCAAGAAGAGGTCTTCTTGAAGCTGACCTTTGAAGTAGGATTTGAAAATACAGAAGTAGAAAGAAGCACTCTAGGCAAGGGCACACGAATTATGAAACAAACATGAGGTGGGACCGGAGATTACGAGGGTCACGTGCAAAGAAGCACGCTGAAAGACACCCAGAAGCCTGGACTTGCTCAACTGAAATGATAAAGCAAGGTAGACTGAGTGAGTACATATTTGTATGGGATGGGGCACGCCTCAAACAGAACAGTGTCTCCCTGGGCAATAAAATGGGTGTTGGGGGAAAACAATTCAGAGAGTGGCTTTTCAGATCAAGGTGAGCCTCTCTACCTTTCTACCAGAAACTGGACCCAGCTTGGATGAACTCAGATGGAACTATCTTGTCTGGATCTCCTATTTCTATTATTAAAACCACTTAATGCCTAATGATTCCACCAGCCACAAGGCCTTCAGCAAGCTCCATGCCAGAGAGCAATCGGATTTGTCAGACATTTCCAAAAAGAACACAACTCTTTTGGAAGTCTCGGAATAGCTATGTCAGTGGCCCTAATGGAACATAATTTCCTGTAAAGGAAATCTAATTTAATATTTTCAGGTATTATGTAACCAAGTGCCCAAAGAGAGAGGGAAGACAACTGCTAACGAGAAACAATCAGAAGGCAGTATCCCCATGGAATCAGAAAGCCTGCAGGTCTACTTGCTCCTGCCAAGGGGGTCCGTGGGAGAAATGGATTGCAGAAACAAGGAGGGTGGTAGGTTGGTGATGGGTGTGTGGGCTTTGAGCCAGCTTAGCCTGAGGTTTTGAATCCCAGTGTGCTAGCTGCCAGCTGTGAGGCCTTGGACATGCTAGCTGGCATCTCTGAACCAGGCTAAAATTCCCAGCACCAGCAAAATGAAAATGTAAAATAATCCCAGCTCATTGGGTTGTTGTGAGGACTAAACAGAAGAACTTACGGGAAATTATGTTTTGTTTCATGCCTGTCACTTACAAAAAAAAAAAAGCCACTCAGTGAATGGTTGTTGTTATAACAGCCATTACAGTCATGGATCAGAGTTGAGTTAAATAAAACATACTTCCTTCTCACCTCTCAGTTTCAAAGAAAGGTTGTTGGGTGAGGACACCAAGTAGCATAAGCTAGGGAGGTGGACAATGCTCGCTTGCAGAAGAATCCTGCTGTTACCCACCTCACTGCCTGCCCTTATATTGTTTTTCACTTGAAAGATTGTTGGAAGAAGCAAAGCCTTCCTTTCTTGGCTAGATGGTAGGTAGCAATGGTGCCTTTATCACCCAACCAGTACCTGTAAGTCATCTTCCTTACTGCCATCAAAAAAGAGTCCCCAAACTTCAACCTGATTACATTGGCTTTCCATTCAGAACGGGCAAGAGAATTTGTCAAAAATCTAGAAAAACTCAAAACCTAATCTCCAGAATGACATATTAAAACCCTCTTCATGATTTGACCCAGCATCCTACCACTACCCTTTGGTGATCCTGCCACACCTCCACAGACACACCCCCCAGCATCCTACCACTACCCTTTGGTGATCCTGCCACTACCCTTTGGTGATCCTGCCACACCTCCACAGACACACCCCCCCACCAGCATCCTACCACTACCCTTTGGTGATCCTGCCACACCTCCACA
>NW_012267343.1:2430850-2438312 GCF_000151885.1 Dipodomys ordii | reverse complement strand
TGGTAGAGCACTAGCCTTGAGCTGAAGAGCTGAGGGACAGCACCCAGGCCCAGAGTTCAGGCCCCATGACTGGACCCCCCCCAAAAAAAAAGAAGTGTATTCATTACCTTGTTCATGTAACTGTAACCCTTTCACAATAAAAACATATAAAAAAAGATTATAGGTGTGACCACCGGCACCTGGCATACTCTCCAAATAACCAGTGTACTCTTTTGCAATGTACTAGAAAGCAAAAAAGTATGTTTTTTTGAGACCACCCGCCCCATCCAACATTAGACTGACCCTGCCTTGCCAGGGTGCCTCTGGCTCACGGGAGGAGTTGGAAATCTGTCTTAGTTGAACGTCTACTGTAGCCATGCCCCAGGATGCCCCACAAACAGCCCCAAAGACTTCACTTTCCACTCTAACAAGGCTTCACTAGAGCAACTAGGGCAGGAGCTCTCATTCCCTAGAGAGTTGTTAAAAGCTGTCAATCCCTGGTCTCCATATTTCAGAAGTTCTAACTCAATCACTCTAATGTGGAGTTTATGCATCATCTTTTTTCTAAAAGCTCCCTAGTGGATTCTAGTGTATACGCTGGGATTAAGAACTGACAGCAATAGAAGACCAGGAAATGTCCTGTGGGAGTCTCCTCTGGATGTTGACCCAGCATTTCTCCCAGACAGAATAAGGTATAAAAGATCAAGTTTCTAGCCTGAAATGTCTTGGGAAGAGTTAGAAGTGATCCCTATTCTGCCATATCTTGGGAAGGGTTGGAAGTGACCCAAAAGACCTGCAGTCACCACTCCACTTAAAAAAGCACCTTGACCCGGACATCGGTGGCTCATGCCTGTAATCCTAGCTGCTGAGGAGGCTAAGATCTGAGGATCACAGTTCAAAGCCAGGCTGGGCAGGAAAGTCTGTAAGACTCTTATCTCCAATAAACCACTAGAAAACTGGAAGTGGCGCTGTAGCCCAAGTGGTAGAGCACTGGCTTTGAGCTGAAGAGCACAGTTCAAGCCCAAGTTCAAGCCCCACAACTGACAAAAGCAAAAAGAGAGTACCTTGGTTAACAGACAGTTGTTCATTCATTCATTCACTCATAAACATTTACCACTCTTGGGCATTCATCCAAAACATTACCAGACACAAAAAATAACCTTTCCACACCCATGTTCATTGCTGCACTATTGACTCTAGCCAAGTTATAAAAATATCCAGATGCCTTTCTGTGAATGAATGGATCAAGAGAATGTGATATGTATGTATATATGTATATATTTATATACACACATGGTATCACCGCTGAATTAGTTCACCCTTTGTCCTACCATTTCTGTGTTTCCCATTACCCTCCCCAAATCACATAAACTTACATACAAGACATACTAGAATGTTAAAAATGAACTACACTACTATACAAATTGTGTGTCTAGGGGGAGGGGGACACTGTAAGAGAAAAAGGAGGGAAGAGGTGACACTTTAAAAAGAAATGTATTTGGGTAAATGCCCAGAAGTGGAATTGCCCAGAAGTGGGATTGCTGGGTTATAGGAGAATAGGAGAACTCTATGTTTGGTCTTTTGAGGAACCTCTATACTGCTCTCCAAAGTGGTTGAACAAGTTTACACTCCCACCAACCTCCCACCAACATTATAGTAGGCTTCCCTTTTGGCCACATCCCCACCAGCATCCATCTGTTGTTAGATTTCTTGATTATAGCCATTCTAACTGGGGTGAGGTGGAACCTCAATGTTGTTTTGATTTCTTTTATTGACAGAAATAAGCAATTCTTCATGCATATATTGACCATTATTATTTCCTCTACAGAACAGTCTTTCTTAAGTCTTTAGCCCACTTGTTAATGGGGTGTCTGTTTCTTTGAGGATTTGTTTTTGCGGGATTTAATTTTTTTAGTTCTAAGTATATTTCAGATATGAGACCCTTGTCTGATGTATAGCTAGTAAAAATCTTCTCTTAATCTGTAGGCTTTATATTTATCTTGCCACCTATGTCCTTTGCCTTGCAGAAGCTCCACAGTTTAATTCAATCTCATTTAATTCAATCTGGGTCTTTATTAAGAAAGTTTGGACCTGTGCCAAGGAGTCCTAGTGCTTCTCCTATTCCTTCAAGCTACTAGTACAACTATGTTCACTGCAGTGATTTTTACCATAGCTAACAATATGGAACCAACCCAGATGCCCATCAGTACAATGAATGGATCAAGACAATGTGATAGATGTTCACAGTGGAATTCTATGCTTCCATCAGAAAGAATGACATTGCCCAATTTGCAAGGAAATGGAAAGACTTGGGGAAAAATCATATTAAATGAAGTAAGTCAGACCCAAAGAAACAAGGCTCCATTGTTTCCCTCATTTTTAATAATTAGTATATATCTAGGGTAGTCCTAGCAGAGGATCACAATAACTAAATATGACCATATAAAATGATGCTAATCGAAATGAACTCCAAGATATGGAAACATCTTTGTTGTTGTTTTCAATGTAATGTATGAGTTATTACATTTTTTCATCTGTTTTCCCTTTTGTTTTATTGCCCATTGTCACTGATTTTGATTTTGGTACCCTGTGTCTTATATATGCATCTATCTGATTTAGCGAAGGGAAGGGGGACAACAAAATGGTGAAACAAAGGACAAAAGGTGAACCAATGCAGCAGCAATATTCACAAGAGACTATTTTGGAAATGAACTTTACAACTTGGAGGGAGATGCAGGGGGAGATAAAGTGGGACAAAAACAAGGGAGGGGGTAACAATGTATAGCCAAGAAATGTACTTATTACTTCATGTATATAACTATAACCCTCTGTATATCACCTTGACAATAAAATTAAATTAAAAAAATAAAAGAAGAAAAGAAATGTACTCATTATCTGACTTATGTAACTGTAACCCCTTCTGTAAGTCTTCTTTACAATAAAAACACTTTAAAAAAAACCAACATTGATTCTTCATGTTCAAAGTAACCCACTGTGTCTGATTTACCATTTGACTTTTTGCAAAGTAAGTTTTATCATATTTGTTGGGAAGGTGGCTCAGTGGTAGAGCACTTGCCTTGCATGCATGAGGCCCTGGGTTCGATTCCTCAGCACCACATAATCAGAAAAAGTCAGAAGTGGTGCTATGGCTCAAGTGGTAGAGTGGTAGCCTTGAGCTGAAGAGCTGAGAGACAGCACCCAGGCCCAGAGTTCAAGACCCCACAACTGAAAAAATATTGGTTGTTTTTGTTTTGGGGTTTTTTGTTTGTTTGTTTGTTTGGTCATTGGGCTTAAACTCAGGGCCTGGGCGCTGTCCCTGAGCTTTTTTGTTCAAGGCTAGCACTCTACTACTTTGAGCCACAGCTTCACGTCTAGTTATCTGGCAGTTAATTGGAAATAAGTGTCTCATAGTCTTTCCTATTGAGGCTGGCTTTGAACCGTGATCCTCAGATCTCAGTCTTCTGAGCAGCTAGGATTACAGGTGAGAGCAACCAGAATCCAGCTTCATATCTGTTTTATAGCTGAGGAAGTGCCATTGAAAGAGGGGAGGTCATCTCCTCAAGGTTTCAGAGCTTTTCAAAGAATCATTGTGAACTCTGACCCTACATCTGTCTTTATTGGTTTAAGTATATTATGTCTCCTATGCACGTATAACTAATCCAACCAGTGGATGAATATTAAAAAAACCTATGCAGTGCTTATAACCTTCATCATTCCAAAGCAGAAACCAACACTTCCATAAGGAGTCATAGTGCAATGATTTGTAGTCTTGAGGACTGTAATGTCTCTTGCTCATTCTGCCATTGCAACATGCACACACACACACACACACACACACACACACACAATATCACTATATGTTTCAATAAACTACTTTTTAAATAAATGGCAGTGGGCTGAATTAATACATGAACACCAGTTTACCAATCTGTCTAGAAAACAAGAAACTGAGACTAAGAGATAAAAGGAGACTTACCCAAGGTCACCCCGCCTCGAATCACTCACCACCAATTCTCTCTACTTTACCCTTATGCCTCCCCAAGAAACCCGAGATTAATTTTTCTTTATTTAAGCTCCTAGATCTCCTAAGCTTTATCTGTTCTGATTAAGGCAAGCTCATTGTACTTGAGCTGGGTTATTGCTTCTCCAATTCACTCTGAAGAACGTAAGAACAAATCAATCTTTCTGTCTTAACAAGTTGATAATCATTGTGAAATATTTAATATGCTTAGCGCCATTTTTGATCTTCAAGCTTCAGTCAGAAAACCATCCCTTCCTTTCTCCTTCCCTCACTCAGACATTATGCCATGTGTCTATGTTTCTTCATTCTCACTATAGTTTCTCTTCCATTTCATAGAATACATATTCCTTTTTGTTATCGACTCTCTTGCTCTTTAGGATTTAATTTTTCTCTTTGATATTAAGTGATCCCTTTTTGTTCATCTGACTTTGATGACAGTATTTACATTTGCTTAACACTTTATATCACTCAGAAGATAGCTGCTATCTTATCCATCCTTCTTCCCCTTCATTTATTCATCCACCTGTTACATATGGATTGATCACACTCAGACAAAGGTGATAGAATACTGGTTGAAATCAACATGGTCCCCTTCTCCTGTAACTACCATGTGGTGGAAGAGATTAACATTATTCAAATAATTATGGAATGCACAGTTCTAGTCTCTAATGCTGAGCTTCATTAATAGCAGAGTAGACTTTATTAATCTTAATTGGTTACTTTCATTTAGCTGGAGTCAGAGCATGGTCCCGTTAAAATGTGTGAGCTAAATAGAAGTAGGATGTTGGAAGGGGCCTGCCCATAGAATAGAAGGAGGGATGCTCCTCTAGCTCATCACCCCAAACCATCTCCTGCCTACTGTTGAAAGATATATGAAGGAAAAGCTTCTATATCCAATTTCAGGGGGTCATTTAACAACTTCTGGGCTAGAGATGTCTCCTCTTGCTTTATCTTGAATTAACTTCTCAGTAAAGGAGAATCTCTAGCATCATAAGAGGGATCATCTAGTGCAACCTCTTCACCTTACAAATGAACCATCTAGACCCCAGAGAACATGAGAGACTTTCCTAAACCCACAGCATCTGCTGTGGCAGACTGAGTTTCAATACTCTATGATTCAGTGATTCCACTCCTGGTCATTTATCCAAAAGATTACAAACCAGGATATAGCAGAGCCACTAGCCCAGCCATGTTCATTGCAGCACTATTCATCATAGCCAAGGTACAGAATCCGCCCAGATGCCTCTCAATGGATGAATGGATTAAGAAAATGTGGTATATGTACACAATGGAATTCTACTCATCCACTATAAAGAATGAGCATTGTACCATTTGTAAAGAAATTGAAAGACCTGAAAAAAAATGTGTTAAGTGGTAAGACTAGCCTAGAGAGACAAAGGATCTACTTTTTCCCTTATATGTACAAGTTAGATTTAGATTTTAAACAAAAATATGTTGTGTGGTATGCAAGTGTAAACAAATGTACTAGCTAAAATATTGTAGATTCAAGGAGGAACTCAAACAGTGTAATTCCTCAGAAAGGCAAAGGCAAAGTTAAAAAAAAAATACCAGGAAATTTGTATTTGAAAGGGGTGGAGAGGGGTAAATGGAAAAGGGGTAGATAAATGAAGGGGAGAATGCAGTCAAGAATTCAATGTAGGGGGCTGGGAAGGTGGCTCAGTGGTAGAGTGCTTGCCTTGCATGTATGAGGCCCTGGGTTCAATTCCTCAGCACCACATAAGAAGAAAAAGCCAGAAGTGGTGCTGTGGCTCAAGTGGTAGAGTGGTAGCGTTGAGCTGAAGAGCTGAGGGACAGCACCCAGGCCCAGAGTTCAGGCCCCAAAACCAGAAAAAAAAAAGAATTCAATGTATATCCTATAAAATTAAGAATGTTAAGAATGAAGGAAGAGATGGGTAGGAGTGTGGGTGAGAATGTTGAAAAGGGTGACATTGATCATGATACATTGTATTCATAAACTGCTTTGTTAAATAGCAATGCTTTTGCACAACCACTTAATGTTACCAAAAAAATAGATACATAAAAAGGAACTGGAGTTCAGACCAAAGTCTCTGGATTCCCACTCCAGTGTCATTTGCTTAACACTATACATCACTGAAGATAGGTATCTAATCCGAAAACAACACTTCATTTATTCATCTACCGATAATCCCAAATCTGGGATTAATTTCCACCCTCAGAGAAAGAAGACCCATGTCTCCACTGTGGAGTAATGATTCTAAGAGTAGTAATCACAGTCTTTTGTTAAAGTTGTCCATATTTCAGGTACAGTTAAACATTTTACAGTTAAGCATTTGTACATTCATTAGACTGTAATCCAGTAATCCAGGAATATGGGGTTTGATTCTGGTCCCTTGCTGCTTCCCTGTCTAATATCATCTGACTGACTCCTCTTTTTAATCTAGGGATCTCAGGTCAGAAAACAGAAGGGAATCTGTACAGACAGGCCAACTTCCCTCTCTGTTAGTACAGCAGGCAGAACACAATTGGCCATTTATACAGCGTCAGCCAGTGAGCCCCACTGCATACTAATCAGTCACTAGAAATACATTCATTAAGGGTAAAAGAAAAAAACAGAAAGAGAGAGACACTTACTGGCAACACTATCCGGCTTCAATCTTTCACCTTCACTGGGTAATGAGATGAGCTAGAACATTAAAACCAACAAACAGCCTTTGGTGTTTACAGCAAATGTTTGTAAGAGCGTGGAAGCCAGAGGTGCTCTGGGGAACATCTGGATTTCTGGAAACTGTGTGATTACACAGATGTGTTAGATTCATCAAGCTATAAAAATATCCTGTGATGTGTGTCGACGAAGAGAAATAACCTCCCCAAATGGATTTGGTACAAATTATCAATCATAGCAAAGACACCAAAGGAAGATCGACATGACTGCAGACTCAAGGGGTATCTTCAAAGCCAGAGGGAAATGGGAAGCTTAGACAGTGGCCCTTGTTGAAAAGGGAGGGATAAGGTGGGATCTGAGGGTGCTAGGGATGCTATTTATCTGGTGCTTCACTTCTCATTATCCTCTGTGAATATGAATAAACTTTGCACTGCTTGTGCAGAATTCCACCTTTCCTCACAAGCACTTAGTCTCTACATTGCCCACAGATCTGTTCCAGCAGGTCTCTAAACTCTTATGTAAAGTGTCAAAGTAAACTCTTATGTAACATTCATCTGTGGCTATCTCTACTACTATGACATGGTGAACACAAACATGTCATTTTATCTTCCTATAAACCCATAACACCTTGTGTGACTTAGTCCTCTCAGTTTTACTTTGTTTTGTTTTTGTTTTTGTTTTTTTTAATTTTTATTTTTTGTGAACATACTGTACAGAGGGATTACAATTAAATGGGCAAGATAATGCATACCTTTCTTATCAAGCATTTCAGCCTCCTCCTTTGTTTACCCTTCACATCCCTTCCCAGCCTCCCCCCC